>NC_088783.1:108656279-108972144 GCF_958450345.1 Calliphora vicina | reverse complement strand
GAAAATGTTAAAACGTAACAATATGGTCCAGCTGGCCTGAATTTTATATCTACAGTGGGTCAAAGCTTTAATTTTTTGATCGAAGGTAGCATTATACTAACTAAAAAAATGTATGTAAGTTAATGTCTGAGAGAGTTATATTGTGGAATGTTATATGGATTATTTTTGTGGATGATCTTAATCCTCTAGCTCCTCTCCCAAAAGAGAAATTTCAAATCATTCGTATAATACTTGGATTTTTGGCGAATTTTTCGTCAAAAATTTTCGTAGAATATTTTAATCCTCAATTGGAAAATGGTCAAATTGTCAGCTCCCTTTGATCAAAAAATTAGAACTTCAGGCCAGCTGGACTATACGTTTATTCTATAAAAGTGATCTACTCAAGATGCCCTTTCAGAATTAGAAGATCGCTATTCTGTTCCAATAAAAGTCTCAATTTTTTGGACAGTGTTATTTAAACATTTTAAGATTTACTGCAATATTCTGAATTACTGCAATATTCCAAATTAAATATTGGGTATAAGGCTTGGAAATGTGGGATTGCGTATCTTTTGAACACGGTTTTTGTATATATAATATATATGTAATTTTTAAAGGTCATATCTGTTATTTATTCTCACGTAGTTATTGAACATTATGTATAAACCAACGTTTTTTTGCTTCGAAAATGTCTAATTTCAAACCAACAAAGCGTCATATGCAGGAGGTTTTGCTTTAATGCTTCTTTAATTTGAAATAAAGTACCGCTGAACCATACTCAGGTCTCACCAAAGCTCATGGTGAAAGTGGTTCATCGGATTCAACATACGAGAAATGGTTTTTACCGTTCAGAAGTGGTGATTTTGACACGGAAGACAAATATCGCCCAGGTCAGCCAACACGTTTTGAAGTCCAAGAATTTTAGGCCATGAAGATTGTTGTAAAACTCAACAAGAACTTTCAAAATCGTTCGGAGCTACTCAAGCAGCAATTTTAAAACGTCTAGAAGAGCAGGATTCATCTAAAAGCTGGAAAGTTGTGATACATTAAAACACGAGTTTTCATGTTGGAAATTAGGCTTGAACGCTATAAAAGATATTCAGTTTTGCTACGAATTATTACTTGTGATGAAAAATGGATCCATTACTATAACCCGAAGTGTAAGAGATCCTATATGAAGCCCATAAACCAGCCTAATCGATACCAAAGTCAAATATTAATGGCGCTAAGTTAATTCTCTGTATTTTGTGTGAGCAAAGGGTCCTATCTATTATGAGCTGCTGGAATATGGCCAGACCATCACATGGAATCTTTACCGAGTTGAACTGATTTGTTTGAAGTGAGCATTGGCCGAAAAACGCCCAGAATATGCGGCCATGAAACTGTAATATTCCATCATGACAACACTCGGTCACATGTTGCAATAACTGTTAAAAACTATTTAATATGAAATGGTAAGAATGTTTTGCCTCACGCGCTTTATAGTCCAGACTGTGCCCCGTCCGACTACTATTTGTTTCGATCAATGTACATTTTTAAGTCATACACCCAATAAAAAAACAGTAATTTTCAGAATACATTTGAATATTTCTTGCCATTGAATATGCCTAGTAATGCTCTTCGGAATCCCACTACTTTTATTCACTTGCTTAACTTAGATTTCGCATTTATTTAATTGTCATATTTCACAATCACAACTAAACATTTCAATTTTGTCACACGCTTTACATATCTACTCCTCGCTTTTGTAAAATTTTATGGTTTTATTAAAACATTTTGTTTTTGGTTTTTACAATTTGAAACCACAAATAAATGCTGGTCAATACGAGTATTTAGAAATATTCTGTAATTAAAAAAAAACTGCATTGATGTTTAAAACAGAATATTTTAATTACATGTAGAGAGTTGTAGTTTTGGTTTGTTTTTGATATTAGAAAACCATATTTAAATGCAGTATTTTTAGAAAATAACACATATGCATATTATTCTAATTAGTTTTTTTGGTCATTAAATTTTTAAATAAATAAAAGTTTAGGGATTTGTAAATGGATAACAGTTAAGGGGGTTTAGATTAGTTTGTTTGTATGTGCCAATAGGAAAATTCATATTTTTGCTAATTTTTATACGCAAAAGAAAAAAAGAATCTTAGACTTAATCATCCATGAAAATGCGTGCATAATTATATTTTGTTACATTTATTTATTAAAAAAAAAAACAGAAAGATCGTTTATTGTTAATTGAATTTAAATTTCACTGCCTTTTTACATAGTACATTTAGTACTAGGTTTGCAATTTAATTTAAAATTGACAAGGTTTTTTATAATTTCAAAAGTTTTGGGTCATTTTAACCCTTTGACATTAAGTGTTGATTTCCACATTTGTGCTATCATATTATACTTTTCTTAAAATTCATCAAAATCGGCCCACAAATATATAACATTTTGCTATCTTTCCATTATAAACTCCAAATATTGAAAAATTTTATTTTTGACTTTTCACCTTCAGGATTTAATGCTTAACGTTTTCCAATTTTAGTAAAAACTTTCAGAGTATATTTAGAATTATCTGGAATATAACATTTTGAATAAGTTCAACTTTAAATTCATAATAGCAAGGAAATTGAGCTCATTTGCCAAAATATGGTCAAATAATTAGTTTTTCTCGTAAACGGCAAAATTTAAAAAGCAGGTACAGGAAAACTATTGGAGATATTTTCATAATTCTTCATATTTTTATTTCCTATTATATTCTCAATAAAGCTCAAATGATATGATCAAAAAATTCGGAAATTTGTTTAACAAAATTTTTAAAAATTTGAACATGGAGTTTTGAAACTGCCGTTAAAAAAATAAATTTGTTTGGTCATACCTGCGAATAGGTTAGCGGCATTCTATGAAGCCAAAAACTCATATGCATATAAATATGGATGCATTTTAAGTAAAAATTAGCTTTTATTTTAATATTTCTCAAAATATGTTAAGTTCCTACATTTCTTGTTCTAGTGGCCTCAAACACGGTAATGGCCTGGGAAATTTTTTAACCAATTTCTGTTTTTTATATCTCATTAGAACGAAAATTACGTACACATTTCTATTCTTTGAAATTAAATAGCAAAGGTAAGTTTTTAGTGGCTAATTTTTTACAAAATTGCATTTGTTCCCTTATATAAATGCATCTCAAAACTTTAGAGGGCTTGCGGCACCCTACCGATTTACCTTAAATTTATTCAGGTTGATTTTGTTTACCAATGTTCACCAAACTGGGGGGTGAGACTGGCCAAAATCCAACTTGTGTTTATTAAGGGCCACCCTATTGTGATACTGATAAAATGTATATAGGTTCCAGCCAAGCCGAATGTAGCGCTCTTGCTTGTTCTTGTATTTTATTTGAATAAATTTAATTTTTTAAGTTAATAATTTTATACAAAAAATTTATGCAAATATGTTTAGCTTCAATTTAATGTTTTTCTAACATACTGTACGTATGATTAATATTAATTAGAATTTTTATTACAAAATCAGCTATATCTTTGTTATGTGTAAAAATATTTATGATTTTGTAAAAAAACTTGAAGATAAGAATTTGTATTTATCATTATCATACACCCATTTCAATAGGCTTCATCCTTGGTCTCAAAAACACAATGTTTACATGGAAAGCCAGCTATACGAAATGTCATTATTAAATCGGCGGAAAAAATGATTTCTTTTAAGTGTTACAAATATCAGCACAAACTCATAATATTCTTGCCATTATGGCAATTTCTTAATACAATACAACATAAAACACGTTGGAAATGATTACGTTAATTGTTTCCAAATTAAATTTAAGGAATTACATTTGGTTTCATTTTAATATTGGGAGTATGACTTCAAAACTCGAATTTTTTGCAAATTTTTATTACTATTTATTCAAAGTATTGTCCATTGTTGTCTTTTCCCATATTTCTGGCAACATATGGATTCCGAGCCAAATAAACTGCTCATATTTCGAGACTAAGAATGAATCAAGCCACAGTGAAGCGTATCCCAGAGAGAGCGTTATGCATTGATCGAAAGAACTGATAGTCGGATGGACATGATCTTGATTATAAAGCGGGTGAGGCAAAGTTTTGCAACCATTTTATCCTAAATACTGTTTAACAGGTACTGCAACATGAGGCCGAGCGTTGTCATGTGAGGATTATTATGGTTTGATGTCTGGTCCCTTTTCTCCCAAAAAATACAGAGCATTAGCTCAGCGCCATAGATATTTAGCTTTGGTGTCGATTCGGCTGGTTGGCCGGGTTTCATATACAATCATAGGATTCGGGATAGCGTAATGGAATCATTTTTCATAGTAAGTAATGATTCGGTGCAAAAATGTTTTTTTTTATAGCATTCGAGCATTATTTCGGATATGCAAAATCGTTTTACATGGTCTCTCGTCTTCAATTCGTATGGACCTAAATCCATTGCATTTAGATGAATCCTGCTGCACGCCAAACAGTTTGAAATAGCTGAGTCATGATTTTGAATGATTTTAATTCTTGGTCTTCAAACATTTTTGGCTGTCCTGGGCGTTTTTTGTGTTTACCAGCTCTTGTTGAGTTTGATTAAAATCTTCATAGAGTAATGCCTCCAATTCCTGGTCTTCAAGCTTTTTTTGGCTGGTCTGGGCTATCTTTGTCTTCCATGACAAAATGACCACTTCTGGACCTCACAAACCATATGTCGCATTGAAAATTGGAACACATTCGCCATAAGCTTTGGTGAGCAATTGGTGTGCTTTAGCGGAGCTTTTTTCAAATTAAAGAAGTAAAACAAAACTTCCGCCATATTCGTTGGCACAAAATTCGACATTTTCGAAGCAAAAAAAGACTGTGGTTTACTCTATAATGTTCAATAACTAAGTGAGAATTAATGACAGATATGTGCCCTTCGGAATGACATATAGGTTATTAAAAACAAAGACCGCATTCAAAAGATACGCCATACATATATTGTAAATCCAGAATTGTTAAGTCAATCACCCAATGATTTGTACTATTATATAAAATTCAATGAAAATAAGTTTAACATTATTTTGAAGTAGTTTTGCCATACTGAGCGTATGATTAATATTAATTCTAGGTATTAGGGTAAAACTGTCCATATGTATGGTATATCTTAAGATATTTTTTGAGTTTATAACTGTATTCAGAAGGTAAGACTATGGGGCTTAATCTTTACTTATGCCTTGTTTATTAGCTAAGAACATAATATGTTAATAATAATATATTATAAAGACATTAAGGTAATACTTCACTTCCTATTGGATGAGTTTATCAAGAAACTAACTCTTAAAAAAGAATGCATGCCTACAGATTTATAGCTATACTAGACGGCGAATATCTCAGTCTATCAGCGCAAAAATGCAATTTTTATAAATAAAAGTGCCAGTTTATTTTATGAAAATAAAAAAAGTTTTTGTAATCTGGAGATCTCAAGCTTTTGAACTCAGAATTTTAGTCAATTCGAACAATGTCAATGAGTCAGAAGTATATTTTGCATACGGATATGAGAAATGACATAGATGGATCATTACACAGTTTCATGAAATATATCTTTTACACTATTATCTCTACCATACGCAAAAGAAATCTTTATTATAGTAATTCAGGTGGTCTGAATTAAAAACAAAAACATTTTGACAAGTAAAAAATTCATACAAATTTTCCTTCTTATTTTCGTATTGTTTTTTTTTTAATTTCAGCCATTAAAATGCCAACCAATTGAATGAAAATCTATTTCTGTAACCGGTGTCGATGTAAGTAAAATGTTTTTCAATTTAGATAAGGTCAAGGGGACGCTGCAGACAGACATACTGACGGACATAATTAGTTCATCACCGAGTTTCATGAAGTTCCCAAAAAAGCATATGTTTGTTATACCACATCATCTTCCCCCTATACCAAAAAAATCTTTGTTCTAATATTTAAACTGTAGGATAAATATAAACGTGTTGATAAGTAAGAAATATTCATGTAAATTCCAATTCAGTGCGCCTCTCCATTAACATTGTCCCAATAGGCTAAAATTTTCAGCACAGCAATTTTACAGCCAGTATTCTAGTAAGTACTAACCTGCACTCTTTGAAATTAAATAGCCTCCCTAATATACATAGAAAATTTTATGATTTTCTGTAAATCCCAAATCAATTGAGAAACATTTTTAAGAACTGTAACTTTGTTATTTCTAGAAATAAAAGCAAACATATTAATAACACTTATAAAGCAAGTCCTTATAAAGCCATAAATTATAAACATTCTTCATCTAATCTACTTATGATATGCACACATATATTGTTACCTTTTTATCTTATTATGCTTAGTGACGTCATTGCCGGTGTCATTACGGTCATAAATTACAAACTAAGCAACTTGTTTTATTCACTTTACATTTCTCTTGTTTCTAACCTTTAATGTTAGTTATGTATTTGGTATTTATAAGGAAATTTTTGTACTCGTAATTTTACTAGTTTTGTTTATATTTATTTATTGCTGCAGCAGGATGCTATGCATTTGCAAACATATTTGAATTTACAGCTGCTTGCTTAAGGGGGTCAAAGAGAAACAGTGGATAAATGGATTTATAAATGTAAAAATTTTACAATTTTATACATACAGATATATCTAGTTACATATGTATTTATATGTTTTTATGTATTTTTATACATTTTTGTGTATGCATGAAATATGAATACTAACTCAAAATTTTAGGTATTACGTTTGATCGTAAATTTTTTCCAACTGTTAACACCTGGTGTTAGTTTTTTTTATATCCTTTTTTTATATTTATGAGTGTATGTGTGTTATATTTTATGTTTCCATATTTACGAGTGTATTAGTATGGTTTTAGGTTCATATATTTGTTTTTCTTTTTTGTGTATAGCATATTTTGTGGTTGTGACCTTTCCGTTTTTAAAGGTTTTTACAAATTTATTGTTTTTATAATACACTGAGGGTCTGTATGAAGCAGGCGCGGATCCAGAGGGGTTGAGATATTTATTCTTCCCCCCAAAACCGAACAATTTTCATATAGAAAAGGAGAAAAAAAGAAAAATATAGAACAAATTTTAATTTCCCCCCTAATGGTTGACCTGGATCCGCGCCTGGTATGAATAGTAAATGTTTGAAAATGTTAGAATACTGTACTCTCGAAGGCCAAGTGAGGGAATTTAAGTCACTGACATGATAACTTTCCTTTGGTTTTGAGGAGTTTTTCATTATGATCACACATTGAACTAGACTTGTCTTAATATTTTATTGTTTTTTGTTTTTCATTTCCATCTGCTCTATTATAAGTTTTTCTATTTTATTCCTTTCAACATTTGATTACTTTTTAACTCCACATTGCATGCTTTGAAATTCATGTTCGCAAGCATGCAATGCAACTATGTTTAACTAACACTCCCCAAAGTATACTTTAAATGTTTGCCCAAAGAAAAACAAGCACTATGCATAAAATTGTAGATTTTCTTGTTTATAATCTAGTTAAAATCGTGGCATTGTTAGTTAGATGTTCAAATAGCCAACAGCAAATACAAGGAAAGTGAATAAGAAAAAAATGTAAAAAGTAAAAATAGCTTTTAAAGTGAAAAAATTAGAATTTCACAACTAAAAACAAAATTGATTTACATTTTTTAACAAGCAGGAGTTTAAATTAATATTTATTAAAAAATGTGGTGCATATTTTAGGGCATTTTGTTATAATGTATTAATAATAAATTTAATATCCCAGATATTTATTGTTTGGTATTATTTAGTTCAAAAAATAAATGTACTTAACGAAATTAAATTTCTTTTTCTCTTTCCTATAATTTCACTAACCATGTAGTGTAGTTGCTTTGATTTCTTTTAAGATTTTCCTTAAATATCCCCTTGAATTCCTTCTAATCAAGCCAATGTTCAACAAATTTTCTAGTGAAATCTAGTAAACTTTCATACAAATATTTGCCCTTTACTTTTCGTTAGTAATCCACACACGTTTTCAAAATAATTCTCATATTCTCACCCTTATTGACTTGTTAAACACAACGAAATGTGATTTTTGGTCAATTGCGTTGGATATAAAAAAAGTTGGAGTGCTAAAGTCGGTTAAGGCGAATTTGAAACACTCTTCAACTTAGAACAATATTCTTGGTGAAATGGAAATTATTAACTCAACCATTTGCAAAATGATTTTTATGATATTCAAAAGCAAATTGTTCACCATTACATCTAATACATTAAAGCCACCTTTGGATCCTTGAGATACTAGAGGGCTTTGAAAAACATATCAAAACCAGCAAACTGCCGGACGGAAAGACATTATTAAATAAAAAGCTAAAGTAAACCAGAATACTAAGGAAAAGTGTTAAGTTTTTAAATAAATATTTTAGAAATTACAAACATTAAGACCAATTTATTAATCTCCTGTAGGGTAACACAAAATACATAAGAAAACATAAAGAATATAAAATCTTATTTATACATATTGCTGTACAAATATTGGAATATAAATTTTCCAACTACTTAACACAAAGTCTTGTAATGCTTACAAATAATTGGAATTTTAAGTTTTACTGCGTTTTAAATAAAAAACATGAAAGGGATTTGTTTCGCTTTCTACAAAAGAAAGGGAGTTTAGAAAAGCAAATATAATAACAGCAATTTGTAGTTTTGATGTTCTGAATTCGTAAAAAGGGACATAAATTATAAAAGGGGGATAAAATCTAAAAAGAAATATGAATATAGAGTTTATGTACATAGTTATTACAAGCTAATGAAAGGCAAAAATTGCTTTATTAACAAGTAACTTGAATACAAAATAGCTTTTTTTTAATTCTTTGAAAATTTTATATTTTAAATCTCTTTAGTTGCAGACACGACTTGATTTTGAGTTCAAGGCAAGGCAATAAAACAAATGGAATAATTTAGATATTAGGGCAAATTATTATCAAAGAATTTTCAAAAATTCTATGTACATATTTTAGCAATAAATAAAATTCTGCTATGCATCTATAATTTAATTTTTAGCCTTAAATTACATTTTCTGCATCTTTTCAACATTTCATTAATTAATTTCGTTTCATTTTTATTAGATATGCTGATAATTTTTCACATAAATTCAATAAGAATAAGTTTAAATTTGATTAAATTTTTTTTGTCATACTGTACGTATGATTAATATTAATTAGAGGTAAAATTGGAAAACTGTTTATAACTTTGGTATATCTTAAGTTATTTTTAAATTTATAGCAGCAGTTAAAAGCCAAGATATTATCCTGTAATAACATGAATTTAAAATAATAAAAAATTGAGCTAATTCGTGATAATAAGAAGTTTTAAAAATTATTTATCTTAAAATCGTGATAATATCAATACAATATGTTGCAAGTTTCAATCAATATTTAACACACTTATGTTTACTTATTTCTATTGGAGGTTCTGTGGTATAATATTGTTAAAACATCATAAATATTATTGAATGTATGACTTAAAAATGTGGGATTTACAATAGACAGCGTATCTCTTTAACGCAATTTTTGTTTTTAATAACTTATATATTATTTTGAAGGGTATATATCTGTCAATTATTCTCACTTAGTTACTGAACATTATAGTGTAAACAACAAAGTTTTCTTTTGCTTCCAAAATGTAGAATTTTGTTCCAACAAAGCGCCATATGCGGGAAGTTTTGTTTTACTTCTTTAATTTAAAAAAAAGTGCCGCTGAAGCACATCGATTGCTCACGAATGCTTATGGTGAATGTGTTTCATCATCTGCAATGTACGAGAGATGGTTTGTGTGGTTCAGAAGTGGAGATTTTGATCTCCCAGGCCAGCCAACAAAGTTTGAAGACCAACAATTGTTGACATTACTAAATGAAGATTGTTGTAGAACTCAACAAGAGCTTTCAAAATAATTGCGAGCTATTTAAGCAGCAATTTCAAAACGTTTGCGAGCCGCAGGAATCACCCAAAAACAGGGAAATTGGGTACCATACGCATTAACGCCGAGAGATCTTGAAATGCTGCTTGAACGCTAAAAAAATAATTTTTGCACCGAATCATTTCTTGCAATGAAAAATGGATTCATTACGATAAACAGAAGAATAAGAAATCGTACGTGAGGCCCGGCTAACCAGCCAAATCGACATCAAAGCCAAATATCCATGACGCTAAGGTAATGCTCTATATTAGGTGGGATCAAAAGGTCCAATCTATTATGAGCTGTTGAAATCTGGATAAACAGAAGCACAAGAAATCGTATGTGAGGCCCGGCCAACCATCCAAATCGACACCAAAGCCAAATATCCATGGCGCTAATGTAATGATCTGTATTTGGTGGGATCAAAAGGTCCAATCTATTATGAGCTGCTGAAATCTGGACAGACGATAACCGGGAACCTGTACCGAATACAACTCATTCCTTTGAAGCGAGCATTTGCCGAAAAATAACAAGAATATGCGGCCAGAAATGAAACCGTAATATTCCATTATGGTAACGCTCGCACATATTATGGAATGCCTATTAAAAACTATTTAGAATGAAGTGGTTGGAAAGGTTTGCCTCACCCGTTTTATAGTCCAGACTTTGCCCCATTCGACTACTATTTGTTTCGATCGAAGCAGAACGCTATCTCTGGGATACGCTTCACCTTCAAACAGACTTTCCGATATTGGCTTGTTTTATTCTTGGCCTCAAAAGCTGAGAACTTCTTTTGGCCCGGAATCCATATGTTGCCAGAAATATGGGAAAAGGTCAAAGCTAACAATGGCTAATACCTTGAATAAATTTGTATTGTACAAATGTTTCCAAATAAATGCTAAAAATTTGAAAAACGAATCCCGCATTTTTAAGTCTTGCAACCAATATAACCCTTTGATAAAAGTATCATTACATTATGAATTAACTGCCTTCCATTTTCAAAAGTTTTCGAATCACATTATATATTGTAGATTTTCAATTTATTTTTGTTTTAGAATTTTTAAAATTTATGCTATGCCGATATTTTCTTTATCTTTTTAGTATTAAATTCAATAAATTGTATTCTCTTACATTGTATATGTTCATAATTTTACAAATAAATTCTATACAAATACGTTTAATTTAAATTTGAAAAAAAGTTAACCTACTGTACGTATGATTAATATTAATTGGAGGTAAAATTGGAAATTTGTTCATATCTTTGGTATCTGTTAAGATATTTTAAACTTACTAACCACATTTTAACAACAAGTCTTTGTGCTATATTCCCATAGTAAAACTTCGATTCCAACTAAACCTGCATGCTAAGAAAATACGTTGGAATGAGAAATGTTTTCGATTGATGGCGTTTGTTTGGGGCTTATTTTTAGCATTGAATTGACACTATCATTCACAAGTATGTTTAATTTATATCAAATTGGAAAGTCACTTTAATATCTAAAACAAACTTAAATATCCTTAGTAGCTTGTAACAAGTCATAAACAAAATTTCTCTTCTAACCAATTTCTACATGCATTATTTATCAAAAACCTTCATAACAAATGACTATTTTCCAATATTGATTTTCCGAGAAATTGATAAATTTGCTTATAAGATGTCAACACACTTCCCCTTTCATACACTCAATAAATAAAACAACACAAACTTATTCATAAATGACACATTTTGTATGTGTATAAGGGTGAATGAAAAAAAAAACTTTAATGCTAAATACTTTGATATTAAATATTTATGTATAAACAACTGGGGTAAATATTAATGTATGCATTAGTATACATATAATATATACTTAAATATTTACCTACTTATTTATATATTTTTTATAATATATACACCTAAACATTCAGCTAATAAATAAAGTCTTGTAGAAACCAAGACAAAATTTACAAGCTAGTTAGAGAAATTGACGGCATTAAACTAAATTTCCCTGCTCTCTGCGTAGTATGTCTTTTTTGAGGTAGTTGATTGTTAAGTAAATACACTAGTTCATGTACTTGTAGCATATTTACCAGGGCAAATAAATATACTATACAAATACGAGAACTTAACGTACGTTCACACTGTTGTATTACTTGCTAGAAATAAATGTGAACACTATTTACTTAAATAGGTTTTTTATATACAAAATTTTTCAGTTAAAAATTATTATTTTTAGAGTTAAAATCTTCCTAAATTTGTTCACAAAACTATGCGCCTAAAAATACTTTATAAAACTACGGATATAAAAAAGTAACGAGCTTTTATTTATTTTGCTTCCTTTTCGTTTTAGTATTAAAGGCTTTTTAACAAATCTCTTGCATACTTTAAGGGGCTTATTTATGAGAATAATTGTATACAAATCCTAGCTAGATTTATTCTACTATTTTATAAAATTTACTGCAAATAACCACAGTGTGAACGTGCCTTTTCCATTCCTTAGAAAAAAAAAACTATTTTATATTTATTTTCTAGTCGTTGCTGCAAACTAAATTGTCAACTTTGTTAAAGGGCTTTTCACGTTAGTGAACTTAGCTTTATGAAGACATCAAAGTAACCCCTCAATAAATGCGAAAAACTACTAACATTGTTGCCATTGCAAGTATAGTGGCCTTATGATGAGACCTTTTTAATAATATAAGGAATTATAAGGAATCTTACATATAAAAGTTGGGGTAAATTCAATCATATTGCAAAGTGGCTTTCATTTAAAGTAAGAGAGTTGTTGAGGGAAATAACTAGGTCAGCCAGGTTTTCAGTAGAATGTTCATTTTATACTTAATATTTAGTAATAATTGATCATTCTCAGAAAGATCATAAATATTTTGTAGAATGTTTGCTGGCTTGAACTTTTTAAATTAATTTTTTATTAAATACTTGTTTCTAAAAGCACGCCCAGTGTGATGTACTAAATTAAATCCCTTTTGCTATGTTTTACTCTTTATAATCTTATTGCAAATACATTTAATCTTTGACAAGATATTTCAGTAACACCTGTACATTATGGTAACACCGTTTCTATTGAGCACAAAAAAAGTTTTATCCCTGAAGAAATTTCAGAAAAATTGAGCTAAATTTATTATTTCTAAACGGAAAGGTTATGAGGTCTCTTTTTTAAAAGACCAAAGGTCTTATTCGTAAAGAAATTTTGATTTTATTAAGGATTTATAAAACAGAAAACGTCTTTTATAAACATTTTAAGATTTTCTTTACTTTAATTTGACTTTTAACCTTTGTTTTGAATTTTTTGCTATTGTAGATATTTGCTTTATCTTTTGAATATTAAATTTAATAATTTGTATACTCTTCCATTGTATAAGTTCATAATTTTGCAAAGAATTGCTATAAAAATACGTTTAATTTAGATTTGAAAAACTTGTGTCCTACTGTACGTATGATTAATATTAATTAGAAGTAAAATTGGAAAATTATTCATATCTTTGGCATTTATTAAGATATTTTTAATATTATATCCACATTTAGAAGCCACGACATTGTGCTATATTCGCATAATAAAACTTTGATTCTAGTTGTGCAAAGATGTGTCCACATGCAAGAAATTGTTAAAAAAATATTGTTTTATTTCAGGAATATTTTTTGTTGACTGCTTTTAGCTGAAAATCTAAGGGCGATTGATTTTTACATTGATTCTAAAAACCTCAAGTGACAATAGTGAGATCACTTGCAGTTTCAATTTATATTGAACTAGTCCATAATTACAATTATCTCTTTATTGGAAGTAGAGAGATTTTGTAGATAATTTTTATCTTTTAAATAATAAATTAAATAATTTTTATTCACCTCCATTGTATAAGTTCATAATTTTGCAAAGAAATGTAATACAAATACTTTTAATCTAGATTTGAAAAAATTTTGTCCTACTGTACGTATGATTAATATTAATTGGAGGTAAAATTGGAAAATTATTAATATCTTTGGTATCTTTTAAGATAGTTTTAATATTATATCCACATTTAGAAGCCAAGACATTGTGCTATATTCAAATACTAAAACTTTGATTATAGTTTTCTCTGCATGCCAAACAAATTTTTAGCAAAAAATTTAAAACTGAGATTCTAGTTTTGTCTAAATATAATAAATAATTTTGAAACGAATTATTATTTTATTTCAGGAATATTTTTAGTTGAAAATCTAAAGCCGATTGTTTTTGATATTGATTCTAAAAACCATGTTCTTAGTTAAATTTCACACAACTTTTAAACTTTGTTTTGAATTTGTTTGCTATTGTAGATATTTGCTTTTTCTTTTCAGTATTAAATTTAAAAACTTTTCTTCTCTTCCATTGCATAAGTTCACAATTTTGCCAAACAATTCTATACAAATAAGTTCAATTTAGATTTTTAAAAAATGTTGTCCTACTGTACGTATGATTAATATTAATTAGAAGTAAAATTGGAAAATTGCTCATATCTTTGGTATCTATTAAGATATTTTAAATGCACCATTCAAATTTTGAAGACAAGACATTGCGGTATGTTCTCATGCTAAAACTGAGACTCTAGCTGTCCACAGCTGTATCTACGTATAAGAAATAATGTTGAAACGAATTATTATTTTATTTCAGGAATATTTTTTGTTGACTGCTTTTAGCTAAAAAGCTAAGGGCGATTGATTTTCACATTGATTCTAAAAACCGCAAGTGAGAATAGTGAGATCACTTGCAGTTTCAATTTATATTGAACTAGGCCATAATTACAATTATCTATTTATTGGAAGTAGAGAGATTTTGTAGATAATTTTTATCTTTTAAATATTAAATTAAATAATTTCTATTCACCTCCATTGTATAAGTTCATAATTTGGCAAAGAAATTCAATACAAATACGTTTAATTTAGATTTAAAAAAATATTGTCATACTGTACGTATGATTAATATTAATTAGAAGTAAAATTGGAAAATTATTCATATCTTTGGCATCTATTAAGATATTTTTAATATTATATCCACATTTAGAAGCCACGAAATTGTGCTATATTCGCATAATAAAACTTTGATTCTAGTTGTGCAAAGATGTGTCCACATGCAAGAAATTCTTAAAAAAATATTATTTTATTTCAAAAATATTTTTGGTTGACTGCTTTTAGCTGAAAATCTAAGTGCGATTGATTTTCACATTCATTCTAAAAACCGCAAGTGACAATAGTGAGATCAGCTGCAGTTTTAATTTATATTGAACTAGGCCATAATTTCAATTATCTAATTATTGGAAGTAGAGAGATTTTGTAGATAATTGTTATCTTTTAAATAATAAATTAGATAATTTTTATTCACCTCCATTATATAAGTTCATAATTTTGCAAAGAAATTCAATACAAATACGTTTAATTTAGATTTGAAAAAATGTTGTCCTACTGTACGTATGATTAATATTAATTAGAAGTAAAATTGGAAAATTATTTATTTTGGTATCTATTAAGATATTTTTAATGTAATATCCACATTTCGAAGACAAGATATTGTGCTTTATTCATATACTAAAACTTTAATTATAGCTGTATCTGCATGCCAAAAAAATTTTTAGCAAAAAATTTAAAACTGAGATTCTTTCTAGCTTTGTCTGCGTATAAGAAATAATTTTGAAACGAATTATTATTTTATTTCAGGAATATTTTTAGTTGAAAATCTAAAGCCGATTGTTTTTGATATTGATTCTAAAAACCATGTTCTTAGTTAAATTTCACACAACTTTTAAACTTTGTTTTGAATTTGTTTGCTTTTGTAGATATTTACTTTATATTTTCAGTATTAATTTTAAAAAATTTTATTCTCTTCCATTGTATAAGTTTATAATATTGCAAAGAATTGCTATAAAAATACGTTTATGTTAGATTTTAAAAATGTTTGGCCTACTCTACGTATGATTAGTATTAATTAGAAGTAAAATTGGAATATTATTCATATCTTTTGTATTTTTTAAGATATTTTTAATGTAATATCCACATTTAGAAGACAATATACTGTGCTATATTCACATGCTAAAACCTTGATTATAGCTGTATCTGCATGACAAGATGTCATGCAGATACAGATAGAATAGATACAAGATAGAATAGTTAACAAAAACAAAATATGTTTTTGATGAAAATTTTTGTTTGACAGCTTTTAGCTGAAAATTCAAAAGGGATCGTTTTTGATATTAATTCGAAAAACGTACACTATTGTTCACATAATTTATATATGTATATTTATTATTGTAGCTTATAATGGTTGGATTATTAATGCGGTCAAAGGAACATCTATTTCCACTTAAAGAACACTATAATCCTGTTTAACCTAACTGGGTATCCCAATGAAGCAGGACATACAGAAAACCTGAAGTCGATCTCTTGAACTGCAAGCTACTTGACTTCCGGTATGGATAGTAAGTTGAGTTTCAAATTGAATGTCAGAGAATATGTGAATAAGAAGCTACAGTCAGTCACTGTACCAGCAAAATTTATCGTATCAAGTTGCCTGTTTCGTTATAAAAACATCTAGCATAACTAGACCCCCTGTCCAAAGAAGCAGGGCATGCAGCAAAACTGAGGTCATTCTCTTGGAAATGAGGTAAGAGCTACTTTACTTCCGGTATGGACCATTCTCTGAATATTTGGTGCAAATTTTCTGTTTCGGTTATATCAAAATCTGGCCTTACTAGACTCTCCTGTCCATAAGAGCAAACCAAGCGGCAAAACGGAAGTCGTTCTCTTGGCAATGGGGTTCAAGACACTTGATTCCCGGTATGGATAGTATGTAGAGCATCAAAGTGAATGTCAGAGAATAGGTGAATAAGACGCTACATTCAAACATTTATCAGTAAAATTTGTCATAGAAAGAGTTGGAGCTGGCTAAAAGGATCATTCAGTGCATATGTAGTGCAAGTTGCCTGTCTCGGTTATATGAACATTTTCTTTCATTCTACATGTCTGTTTAGTACATCTATCTAGCAGAGCAAGGGAATACGATAAAATGGATATCGTTAGCTTTACAAGGAACTACAAGTTACAAGGTGGTGCAAAAGTAAACTTGCGATGTTTTTTGGCTGCGAATAAAAAAAAAAAATTAAAAACTTTGATTCTTCTTGTGGATTATTTTTATTTGGTCTTTTAATTTTTTTTACATCAAGTCGAGAATATGATGTCATGTAAATGGCCGCCGCCATAGTTGATTGTCATTTGAGCCCTTTTTATGGCATTTTCCATCACTTTGGCCAAAACTTCCGGCGATAGGTCCTCACATTCATGACGGATATTGTCTTTAAGAGCTGCGACTTAAAAAAGCCCCACAAAAAGAAGTCTGGATCGGTCAAATCAGGCGATCTTGCTGGCCAGTGCAAATCGCCAAAACGGGAGATTAGGCGCCCAGGAAATGTATCCTTCAGCATATCGGTTGTGGCACGTGCAGTGTGTGCCGTTGCACCGTCCTGTTGGAACCACATATTTTCCAATCCCAATTCATCAAGTTGCGGCAAAAAGAACTCGTTAATCTTTGCTCTGTAGCGCTCACCATTCACAGTAACAGTTTGGCCCGCGACGTCTTCGAAGAAAAAAGGTCCGATGACTCCTTCAGCGAAAACAGCACACCATACAGTGACTTTGAGCGGGTGTAATGGCTCTTCGTGGGTTACACGCGGATTTTCAGTGCCCCACAAGCGTAAATTTTGCTTATTTACGTACCCGCTAAGATGGAAATGGGCCTCATCACTCATCTGCGACGAAATTCTCGTTGTGTCAAAGTCACCGACCGATTATTGGTCAAATAAATAGTCAGCAATATTCCGTGTTCTGGAGCAGTGTAGCATAACATTGTTTACAAACGTGTATTTCGCATGTGTTTACTACACAAATGTCAAAAAAAAAAGAACTGACATTAGGGGCCAATCGCAAAATTTATAGCATTTTCTGATAGGAGGATTATTTCATTTCAGATATCCTGAGGACGATGTTGTACAGGAGTACGAATGAGCCGTACAGTCAGAAGCAGGTTGTGTGTTCAATACTGGCTGTGAAAGTAAGCACCAGATTGTGTCTATAACAGAGTGTCAACAGCAGAGGTTGTCAGCAAAGAAAAGTCAAGACAGAGAGTATCAGAATTGGAATAGAGATCAGCAGATAAGAGTCAATAGAGTGTCAGCAGAGGGGCCTCAGCAGAGTGAATCAGTATTGAGTAGTCAACACAGAGAATCACGAGAAAAGATATTCAGCCGTAGTGAAGAGGACACAATACAAAGAAGTAAATAGCGAAGAACATAAAATAAACGCAATATCAGTCAGCAGTACAACACAAACAGATCAACAACAAAAATAGAGTTTACAGTTGACCAAACAATTGAGATTTTAACCGCTATAGGCTCGAACATTTTGTAATATAGTAGCTGCAAAACAATAGGATATAAGCTAATGTAACACAGCAATCGTTTTCTTTTGTGTTGAGCAAGTAAGATTAAAAAAAAGAATTAAATTGGATTTGGTAAAACTGATTCTAGTGTAGAGAGAACAGAGCGCTGGTTTATAATCAGTTAACATCCTATCTTATCCAACATAGATTTACATCTTTTAAGGGAGCAAATAAGGCACTGGCTCAGGGCAAGAGTGGAAGATATTTTTCTTTGAAGAAACACTCGAGCAAAATTGGGGATATGAATAGTTTCTAAGATTATATCCTAGAATATTATAAGAGTGGCAACTAGTGGACAACAGTGGTATGGCATCGGCAGGTATCATTCGATAAAAACTGTGAATGTGAAAAAAAGAACAAGGAAAAGTCTATTTAAATTTAATGTAAATCAACCTGGAGAGGCTGAGCATTACCCCAGCTTCAAAACCGGACTTACCAGAGGTTTTTATTTTTGTAATTCTTTTCAACATTAGATTTAATTAATTTTATTTAAATTCATCATAGTCGTTTATAATTTCAAATAAAACTTCAATGGAACTATATTTAATCTTGTTTCTAAAAAATGTTTGCTATACTGTACGTATGATTAATATTAATTAGAGGTAATATTATAAAATCTTAAATATCTTTGGAATATATAAAGATATTTTTAAGTCTATGGTGGTAATTAGAAGATAAGAGTTTGGGCTATAAATAGAGTAATATAACTTACATGATAGCGTTATAAGTTTATTAAGAAATATTAATGTGAAAATCTTAAAGAAGTTTTTAATTAATTTTTTCCCGAAAACCTGAAGATTGTTGCCTTATCCAATGCATGTTCGGGAGAGTTGGGCCTAACAACAAAGATCATTCAACAAATCTGTAGTTCAGTTTTTCTGTATGGATTTATTCTTCGAATGTTTCTCTCTATTATAAAGGTCACTTACTGGGCTGGCCATCACAGTAGAGGAAAGACATAAAAACGTATCTTGTTCTCTTTACTATCTACCTGACTTCCTTCTGAATGACATGGAATCATAGTTATTCTTTGCCGTCCCAATTTTTCACTTTTTAAGGACACCTTAATGTGCAAAGTATGAAAGATTTATTGTAAATGCAAATCCCTTAAAGCTTTAATTTCATTTACCTACATCAATCGTTTTCTGTATAGATTTTCCACATACATACACAATAAATTTAATTTATTTTATTTTTATTACAATTTGATTATTTTCTACGTATTTACACAAAATATATACATGTTATTTCTTCTCTTTTTTGGCACAACAATCATACAACCCAGAAAAATCTTTAAGCCAAATAAATTACATTAATACATTTTATTCAAGAAGATTTACATTTAATTTGCACACATATTTGTTGATATAAATAGACATCAAATATACATAACATTTGATTTATATGTATTTACACACTTTTATATATAAAAACATATTATTTTGCATTTCTTCTTAAACTCACCTGTCATGCTGGGGATGTGACTGCTGTTCGTTTTTTGCTAGCTGTTCTTTTGCTGTTTTCTCCAAATGATGAACATCCTTATCTTGTGCTTCGATGTCCTTATCCTTTTCTCTTACCATCTCACACTCGGCTTTCTTATCCTTGTCCTTGTCGACAATTTTATCCTTATTTTCGGTCATAATTCAAGTTTCGTTTTTTGTTATTTCTTTTTAAAAAAGGATTATATTGCTGACCTTTTTTGTTGTTGTTTTCTTAATAAAAAGTAATTAATTTGAGCATGTTTAATTTAAAGAGCTTTATTAAAAATTCATGGGTTGTTTTTTTATTCTAGATATAAAGAAAAATCAAAGAAATTTTAAGACCTATTGAATGATTTTGTTTGCCATCAAAAAGTGATTAAATAATTGAGATTTTCCATTAAAAATTTGTTTTATTTTCTACAATCTTCTTAAGGTTTAATAAAAGTTGTTTGGGTTAAATAAAATACTTTTGTAAGCTGGAGAAGGTATAATTATAATCTTCGTGTTTTATTTTAGAACCAAAACTCGTTCATTATGTAGCAGATTATTTTTATATTTTAAAGAATTTATTAATTAATTTTTAATAATTTAATATTCGACTGTGCCGAAACTTATATTAAAAATCTTGTGTGATGAGAAACATATTTTGGTGACCAAAAAATTTTGATGAAAAAAGATTTAGTGAAAGAAAAATTTGGGAAAAACATTTTGCTTAAAGATGGTGAAACATGATTGGTCCAGAACACTTGAAAAAACAGTAAAAAAAAGAGTTTGATTTTGCAAGAAAGTCTTGAGTTAGAAAACATGTATTTTGATAGATATCCCAATCGTATCCCTCTAAGCGATCAAAAAGGTCTTAAAGTAAAGGGATATCTATCAAAATACATGATATTTTTGCATGATCAAACTCTTTGTTGCCTCTTTTTGCAAGTGCTCTGGCCCGATCTTGTTGAGAAATTGTATCTAAATTATTATAAAATAGAATCTTGGTGCAAATTTCATAACGATCGGAACACATCGGCCTCAAAAGTTGGTTCACTTGACGTGAAATACCCGATAAATGTCTTATCGACTTATCTTTTAAATATATTAATTGTTGGCTCTGTTCATAGTGAATTTTTAAAATGATGATAAGACGGTACAAACTTATTTTTTATCATCTTAAATTCGCATTAAAACTTTTTCTTTGGAATTTCATGAAAAAATTCGTAACACATTATCCTTGCTGGCAAAGAAATATATTTTGTTCAATTAAGAATACCATTTGACAGACGTCTAACAAATTGACCGGACCTACTGTTTAAGTAGTAATATAAAGCTTTATTATTGACTGCATGACTTAAATATGCGGCAGTTTTTAAATTTTTTTGAAACATTTGTACAATATAAATTTATTCAAAGTATTGGCCATTGTTAGCTATGACCTTTCCCATCTTTCTGGCTACATATGGATTCCGAGACAAGGACGGATCAAGCCAATATTGGATACTCTGTTTCAAAGTAAAGCGTATCACAGAGAGATATTTCTGCTTCAATCGAAGCAAATAGTAGTCGGACGAGGCAAGCTCTGGACTATAAAGTGGGTGGGGCAAAACTTCATAGCCACTTCATTCTAAATAGTTTTTAACAGGTATTGCAACATTAACGTTCGATTCAAACGAATCAGTTATGTTCGTTACAGGATCCCTGTGATAGTCGGGCCTAATTTCAGCAGCTCATAATAGATAGAACCATTTTTTTGCGACGTGAATCAATAGAGCTGGATACCCTACAGTCACCGATAAGCACCTTTGCCCTCTCCTGTACGCAGTCGAGTTACTCCAAAATAGACTTCGAATCATCGTCCAACACCTGACCCTTTAGGTCCCACGAAATACGGTTAAAAAATTATTTTATAGCGTTAAAGCATCATTTCGGACATGCAAAATCGTTTTTCAAGGTATCTAGCAGATGAATACTGCTCCTCGCTAACGTTTTGAAATTACTGCTTGAGTAGCTCCCAATGATTTTGCAAGCTCTTGTTGAATTTTACAACAATCTTCATGCCTCAAATTCTTGGTCTACTTGGATGGCCTGGGCAATATTTGTCTTCCGTGTCAAAATCACCACTTCACAGTGGGGAAGAATCAACATTTTTTGGAAATAAATCTGGCATTTCTAGGCGGCTGGTCCTATCAGGATAAAATTTAAGGTTTGCTTAGAAAAGGAGTATTCGGGTTTAAGTTATTAAAATCGACTCTACAAATACTCCAGGGGCGGCGCTATGGGTGTACCTTCGAAATGTAAAATTTTTAAACACGTTCCATTTTTCTGTTTCCCATTTGATTTCAAAAATTTGTATGTACGTAGAGAAAACAGATTCGTAATGGCAACCGAATTTGTTGCCAATAGAATGATTCTGCCGTGGTGAGCGAATTTTACAGTTGTGGATACAAAAATTTAGAACTTGTAACAAAAATTTGGTTTCTTCAACTGAAATTCTTCTTTATCAATTGATTTTCAGTTGCTAAAACCGAAAAATTGTATACGAATCTGTTTTCTCTACGTATATTTCCGGCTAGGCGTGTGCTTGCATGTGCTATTTATCTCTTATAATTTCCGAGTTATAGGCATTTCAAAATTGAAATTTTTAAATTTTGCCATACCTTGGTCCGCTTTATTAAAAATATAGGCCGTAATTTTGGACCGAATGGACTCAGATTTTCTTTTTAGTTAGGCAACTAAATTAACAATTATGTGTTAACGATTTCAAATCAATATCTACTATGGATCCAAAAACAAATGCTTTTCAATTTAAAAATTTTAAAAAATAGTTAATTTTTGCTTTGCCTTATTTTTTTTATTATTTAAACACATTTTTCTTTAAGAATATATAACAATTTTAAGTTTTTCTGTAAGATATCTTGTCCTACTTTTCGAATAAGTCGTCACTACGTCCTTCGGAATTTCATCTATTTTTTTTATCAAAATTTCAAATTTGGGCAACATGTTCTCAAATTCCAAAGCTGGGATAAGAAAACGTAATGCAGCTGTGAAAACCTTGATGTGTTCCCCATTTATTCCTAAAGCATTTTCCCAGTTACGAAGGAAATGTGGAGTCTATGAGCAAAATGGTAAAAATACCATATCATCCAATTCAGGCCAAAAGAAGTTTGTAATCATCGACCTATAGCGCTCGCAGTTAACTGTGATGGCCTTGCCAACGTCGCATATTGGTTAAAGTTCATACAACGAGCGGCTAAAAATAGAAGAAGTTGTCCAAGGACAATGAAACTTGGCACATAGGCATTTTTTGTTTGAATCAAGAAAAAATTTAAAAATCAAAATGATCCGCCCACTTTTACGCCCACCTTCCATACAAAGTGAAAATTAAATTTTGAACACTCAGAATAATTTGTGTGAAATTTGAAAAATATCCGCCCACTTTTACGCCCACTTCCCATACAACTTGTATTAAAAAAGTTTCATAACTCCCTTTTTTTTAATTGTGGAATGGGCTCCTGAATTGTAATAAAATTGATGCTCAATGATCTTTTGTTTCAACTCATGTTATCACTCAACTCTCATTTACTTCTTAAAATACCGTTAATCCTGTATTATTTTATTGATTTATTTTGAAGCTTATCTATAAATATTTTTTGAAATAAAATTCATTCGCTTATGGACTGTCCACTGGTAAAGTTGACCGAATTAAAAAGAGGCGTTTTTTTAAATAATAAAAAATAATACTAAAGATGACAGATTAAGACTTTTATAGTCCGATTTGTCCCTTTAAACAAATAAATAAATAAAAAGTATTACCCAGCTTTGACGTTGATCGACTGGCTTGGGTTTACTTAATAATTTAAGTATAAAAAATAATAAAATAACAAAACACCCAGGAAAGGAGATAAATTTCTTCTTCCTACAACTAAAGAGTTATGGCAACAACAACATGCATGAACGAAAATGTATGTTTTGTTACTTTATCACTATATCACTTTATAGTTTTTACTGTTTTTTTTTGGAAAGGAGCAGGTAGGAGCAGCTGAATTTTTTTTAACTTTTAACTGAGACCTCAAGCTGTAATTTGACATCTTTCGTTAAACAGCTCTCCACAGCGATAAAAAGATGCAGTCCACTGAAATTGATGAACATTGAAATTTTTATGTTGTTTATATTTTGTTCTACGAAATTTTTTATATGGCACTTTTTCCAACTTTTTTTAATGCGAATCTCATCTATGGCAATTGTCATTTACGAAAATATACAACAAAGTCAAATGATAAGACAAAAAAATACCAAAAAATTATCCAAATCGGCGAACATGAAAAAAATGAATTTCCAAGAAATATTGACCCCGTCAGCCCAAAACCCAACCAAACAGTGACTTTATCGGGATCTTGGATCTCATGTGGATTATATGACAAATTGTCCCAAAATTTGACAATTTTATTCAAAAATTTTATTCGAATATACAGTTAAAGAGCTTTCTAGATGGTAATGCAGTGTTATAAATAGTGGCAGAGGACGATTTTCGAATAAGCATCATCTAAGTGCCTTAAAGTGTGTTGTGTTCTCAAAGTAAATACGTGTACATTATAAATTGTGTCTGTAATTCTGAGAATTTATAAACGTATATAAAAAACATTGAGTGGCTATTTAATTCTGTTGTTGTTGTACATTTTAAAGAAATAAAGAGTTGTTACAATTTTCAAACTACTAAACGGCTTTTATTTGCAATCAAAAGTATCCGGTTTATTTAAAGGAAATAAACCAGCGTTTTGAAAAGGTTAAAACGTAACAATATGTAACCCGAGATTTCTTAGAAAACTTTCAGTTATTTTTTTAATTGAATTTCCTTAGAAATGCAGTTTTCTCAAAATTATCCAGTTGCTCCAATATTCCATTTCTGTTCTTCGAAGAAACAAATCAAAACACAGATATTGACACAAAAGCACTTCCAATATACAAAACACAGTGCAAATGACCATTGGTATCTAAAGTAATAGAACTTTTCCAATATACTGACTTCAATTCTTAGTATATCATGCATTCGCTGTATAAATAACCAAGACTCTGCTGAAAATATGTCGTTTAAACATTTTCTTTTATCTTTAGGGAAACATTTTATTGTTGCCACAGCTACTGTTTCTTGCTCACATTCCCCCAAATTCATTAGTTTGTCAATTGTTATTTCTTTAAATTGTTTCTTAACACGTGAACTTTTGAAAATGACCGTTAATTGTAGATGTTTTACGGTTGAGAGAGGTGCTGAAAAATATCATTGTTATACGAGACTCTTTAACATTTTCCTCTTTCCGCATTCCTCTTTTGTTTTGTAACCAAGTAATTGTTGTGTTATTAATGACAATTTCTGAGTAAAGCCAACACAAAGGGAAATAAATAAAAGAAACGGCTAAGAGAGATGTTGAAAACAAAGAGGAATATTTGTTTTCAAGTGTGAACAAAACTACAAACAAAAAAAATCCTAGTAAATTGACTCTCAAAGTGTCTTTTTATTTATGCCTTTTTTAGCATGATAACCTTGAAGAATTTAATACGTTTAACTAACTGCAAGTACCCAGTGAATGTAAATTTAGATTTTGAAAGTAAAAGTAACTTTTCGTTTAAAATTTTGTCTTTGCAAGGCTTTCAAAGGTAGTTAATATCCTTGACATATAAGTGTACAATTTATGGTGGATTGTGTTCTTGAAAGTTTTTCCTTTTGTATGTTATTATGTTTGTTTCAAGCAAATTTGGAAAAAAAAGAGAGGTGTGTTTTTAATACACCTTTTTCCAACCCAAAAGTAATGTCATACTCATATCAAGTTTATGTTTATTTGCCTTGCTTGAAATATTTACCCAAGATGAAAGATAAAAGTGACTGATGTAGGTTTTCAATATTTGGGTTTTTTGGGTACAGTACTAAAGTTCAAGTGTAATTTTTATCAATTGAATATTGAAACTTTGCTGGCAAATGTTTCTTTACAGAAGTGCCAGGTTTTAGGTTCAACTGCTACCGATTTACTTGATACTTTTATATTAAAAACGATTCCTTTTAATTTATTTATTCTCTGTATTAATTTTTAATAACATATCGATTGATTTTTGTTGTATTTATTAACAATCAGTTATTGATTTTAAGGTTTTATTTTGCTTCTAAATATATTCTATACACAAAAAAGAAGAGAAATTGAAAAAGTTTTCTTTGTTTAACAGAACAACAAGCTCAAACACACTTGCCAACATAAAAATATTGTTTTAAAACAAAAACACTGACATACCCACATCAGCAACAAAAAAATAACACATTTGTAAAACCAGACTGTATGATGTTGAACACAAGCACAGTGGTCACATTTGACTGTTTTTTTTTACAAAAGTTAATTCTAATAATACATGAAATGAAGTAAAGAGTCTTTAAATTTGAATAAGCCAAAGTGTTCATTGACATTTCTATTAGATAGAAAAGTCTATCGATGCCATTTTTTATGGAGCATAATACCCGAAATATCCAATTTTCCATAACTCTGGCTTATAAATCATGCTGAATTTGACTGCTGACATGGGCTATGTTGGCTTTGAATGTCGCTGTGTTTTGTAACTTATTCACTTAGACCTACGACTTAATAAAACCTTTTAGGAATGAGTCTAACTGGGTTAGATCACATGATCTCAGTGGCTAGAGCATATCATTTTCACGTGATACGAATATGCCTTCAATCGCTATTGCAGTATGTCCAAGGTTTATAGCAGCGTGGCTCGTAGAGCTGTTCTATTGAAACCACATGTCCATATCATCCAACTCAAGCTAAAAGAAGTTGGTAATCATCGGCAACGTCACACATTGAAGCGAGGTTGCAAAAATCAAAATTTCGTGTGCCCCTAAAAATATTGGAAAACCCTCTTTTACAGTAAATTGTCCAACGATTTCAAAAATGCTACTCTTATTAAAATCAGACTTTTGGTTCAGAAGATATAGCCCTTCCAATTTGACAATTTTTAGGTAATTTGGTCCGCTTTCAGATACAATATATCAAAAACTATGTAACTGATCGTCATTATTTTTGATTCTTTTGATAGATATATTTATTAAGAAAAGAATAAACAAAAATTGTACTGTTTGCTTTGTATTTGTCCAGGTAAATCGATATTTACCAACTATCCAATTTTTCAAAAAATTTATTTAAAAAAAAAACTATCAATTTCTATATTTGCCATATTTTCAAAATAAGTTCCTTGATTACTCCTTTACCTAATGCAAAAATTCCCAGCTGCCCGTCATTGCCCCATTTTTTGCTAGAGGTACAATTTTGAAAAAAGACATGGTTCAAAAATGACATATGACCGTGAAAAATAACAAAAAATTTTTTTCAACATTTTTTTTTAATCTTTTCTGGAATAATTTGAAATCATAAAAGGCTTTAAAAAGAAACATAAGAAATTAAAATATTTTACTTTACTTCCCATAAAATTGATTTTTCCACAAATTTCAACTTTGCTAAGCTATAAGTATGCACCTGAAAGGCATAGAACCATTTGCAAACACTCGTTTCATAGGGTGATCAATTATCTATCATATGCCTTTTACATTTTTTGATTATCTCATTTGGTTCAAAATTTATGATTTTTGCAACGAAAAAACTCAAATGACGCCAGTGTGCGTCGTTCACAAAAAAATATGGACCAATGATGCTGTAGCCCAAAAGCAACGCCAAACATTGACCATTTCGGTATGCATTGGATGCATTTGGATCTTAAGTGGATTGGTATCGTCTCAAATTCGACAATTTTATTTGTTGACGTACCCATTTATCCAGAAATGGGCCCCATCGCATAAAATTGGCCCGATCAGATCATCAATCTTGCTAAAACAATTTAACCATTTGCTGTGAACGCTATCACAGTCCATGGTTATTTGACTAAACAAACTGAATAAATAACAGACAATTCGACAGATTTAACTTTAACAATATGGCTACTATCAACTGTCAAAATTTAGAATTCAGTATTGGAGGACGCTTTATTTTCTAACCGAATTTCAAAAAGTATCTGCTGTTTGAAAAGTAAACCACATATCTTTTAATTAAAATCTATTGCAAAATAATATACTTATGATTTTTTTAAATTGTAACCTTAAGAATATCCTTATTTCACTACATTTGCTAATAAAACAAGTAAGAATGTTACATTCGGGGGGACAAATATTGCCCGATTCTCGCCATACTTTTTTGTCAACATAGTCGCATAAACATCATATTTATGACTGCTCAAGCAGTTTTCCGGCTTTATATTTATATGGGAGCTATGAGAAATAATGAACCGATATTGTCCATTTTCAATAACAAACAAACCTTATCAACAGTGTGTATTTTTTGGAAAATTTCAGCTGTCTAGTTCCTTTTCTTTGAACACTGTCATGTTTTCAACAGATATGTGGACGGATATAGCTAGATCGACTGAGAATTTTATTAGAACGAGCAATATTTCGATTTATTACAAAATCAATATAACCCCATAATTTTTGATGATGGATATAAAAAGTACTAAACGAAATGATCGAAAAAAAAACTTTGAATATTTAAGAAATCCATAGACTCCAAATATTTACTCTTTTTTGGTCATGCATTTTGATAGCTGAAGGTGGTATATGGACGCTATTGATGACAGTTATCACATCTTCTGTGAAATATCTGCTCAGCTTATGTTACCTTCAGACACTTTGAGTTTTGAGTAGTGTGAATCAATGGACAATGATTGTTTTGCCAGTTGTATAATGTTGGGTATCAAATTTTAAACGAGTGTAGTTTATGAAAACTTATTTATTGGTGGGAAATACAGCACATCCAATCTTATTTTTAATGAACTCACAGCAAACCACTAGTACTTAAAACACTGTAAAAAGTATTAAAAAGGATTTTACTTATTTTCGGTCAGAATATTTTACAGTACTGTGCACTGTGGTGAACATTATATCTGTATTACTGTACGCATGTGAGGGTTAAACCAAACACACTTACAAACTTATATTTTTGTGTGGGTATGTGTATGTTTACAAAAAATTAAAATAAATTAAGTAGGATGGCACCATTATCATAGAAGAATACTCCAACAATAGTTTTCAAAATTTATTTTAAATATTTAAACTGAATCAAACTAAAATTTATTAACACAAATTTGTTATATATGCAAGCATGATTAAAATTTAGTTTATTTAATAACAAAGTGCAACATTTTTGAAGTCATCGAGTGCAAGCTCTTTTTCGTGTGAAAAATGTGGAAAAAGTTTTTTCCATAAGGAATATTTTATCTGATGATTACTTCCCATAGTTTGGCAGCTATGGGCCAAAAATTGTGAAAAATTATATACCAAAAATTAAAATTTGTCGACATTTTAGTAATTTTGAGGCATTAGATGTTATAGCCATGAGAGCATGTTCTTCGGAAAAATCAAGTTTTAGCAGAAAAGTAGCTGAGGCCATAAAAACCGAGCAGCTAAAACTAGCAAAACCCAAATGTGGTTATTCGAACGTTAAAAAAAGGACTATCGACACTTTGACAATTGATAGCGGCCGTATTATAGAAGCTACGCCTCTTGAATTGGCTGTCATTTATTCAGCTTGTTTTGCTAAATCACCATGAATAGATATAGCTTTCAACATCACGTACAGCATCGTTCCACGTTCTTCATCCATTTTAGGGTGAGGCCCATTTCGGGATGAATGCGTCCGTCAACAAACAAAATTGTCGAAATTGGGAAGCTAACAATCCGCAGCGTAAATGCGTCCCGAATAGGTCAGTATTTTTTGTTGCGGCTTCATCGGTCCATATTACTTTGAGAATGTCATTGTCCATGATATAACCGTCAACAGCGAGCGATTTACGTCGCTGCTTACCAACTTCTGTTGACCTGAATTGGATGATATGGACATCAACGACATGTGGTTTAACACGAATGTGCAACGGTGCATGGTCATCTCACATGGTGGTGATATGAACTGGCTTTTTCTTGTATGCGTTTCTTAAATCACAGGTCTATGGGATTAAGCCGCAACCCACAGCTGCCCTCAAAGCCAACATAACTCATGACATTGGTCAACCTGCTTTATGAGCCAGAGTCATGGTAAATTAGACTTTTTGGATGGGCGCCACCAAGCCAAGCCGCGAAGGACATTTGCACGATGTTATATTTCATACATAACGGCATCGATAGGTCTTCAAATGACTAGAAAATTTTGATCATATCTGCCACAGACTTTGTTTTATTTCAATTTAAATATTGAAAGCTTTTAATGAAAGACCTTTATTTTCACAATAATTAAATCAAAATTTTTCATAATTTCATTAAATTTTTCAAAATATTAAAAAGCATTTATGAAATCCAAGAATATTTTATGGTTCACAGTACTGAATTCAATATTTTTTTTTAATTATTCTTTCAAAATGTACACAGATGTCAATTTAGCTCATATTTTTCCATTTTAAATATACTTGGCGTATGATTAATATTAATCAATGGATTTTGTTAAAAAATCTTTTTTAACTTTCAAAATTTCAAATTGTTTGGGCTATTTGAAAACTAAATGTGTCTTCTAATAGCAAAGATTTGTAGAAATAATGTTTAAATAATTAATAGACAGTTTCTCAGAAAGTGGTGTAAAAACGAAGTTAAAATCAATAATGATAATCAATTATTAAAGGACACAATAAAAAAAAATCAAGCAGTTATTTTTTAAAACATTAAAAACATTGTTAAAGTGAGCTATTAAGAAATAACACTTCAGCCTAGTCCGGTTTTCTTAATTTTTTACTGCCCATTTCATAAGATATTTTGATGATCAAAAATATTTAAAATTTTAAAAAATTTTTTCACAACTTTCTTTAAATTTTTCAAGAAATTTAAAAAGATTTATGAAATCTAATGAGATTTTATGGTACACAGTAATAAGTTCTATAATTTTGCTAAATTACTTGTTTCAAAATTCACACACATTTCAATATAGCTCATATTTTCCATTTTCAACATACTTGGCGTATGATTAATATTAATTCATGGATTTTATGCAAAAATTGTAGATAACTTTTACGCTTTCAGGGCGATTTATGAATTAAATGTGAATTTTAATAGCTAAGATCTGTAGAAGTAATGTTTACTTAATTACTGGGTAGTTTCCTAGAAAGTGGTGCAGCAAAGATATTAAAATCAACGATGGTTATTTAGGATTAAATGAAAAAAAATCAAACAATTCATTTTTATTTCAGTTTTTCATAATATTTTACTGATCATTTCATAAGCTATTTTAATGATCAAAAATATTTAAAATTTTAAGAAATTTTTATCAATTTAGCTCATATTTTCCCTTTTCGACATACTTGGCGTATGATTAATATTAATTTAATCGTTGAAAACTTTTACGATTTCTGGGCGATTTGAGATCTGAACACGAATTACAATAGCTGAGATATGTAGAAATAAAGGTTATTCAATTAGTAGAAAGTTTCTTGGAATATAATGAAGAAAAAAGTTAAAATAAATGATGATAATAAGTTATCAAAGTATTTAATGACAATAATCAAACAAAATTTTTTTGAAAACATAAAAACATTGTGAGTTGTTCAACTCAGATATGATTAGTTCAGATTTTCATAATGTTTTATTGGTAATTTCATAAGCTATTTTAATGATCATAATTTTTTTAATATTTTATCAATTTTTTTCACAACTTTTATAAAATTTTTCAAGAAATTTAAAAGTATTTATGAAGTCTAAGAAGATTTTATGGTACACAGTAATAAATTCAATAATTTTACGCAATTAGTTTTTTTGAAATGTACACACATGTGAATTTAGCTCATATTTCATATTTTCGACCTACTTGACGTATGATTAATATTAATTAAAGGATTTTATTAAAAAATCGTTGATAACTTCTACATTTTATAGGCGATTTGAGAACTAAATATGAGCTATGATAGCTTAGAATTTTAAGAACAATATTTAGTTGAATAGAGAATTATATTTTGGAACATGGCAAGGTAAATCTGTCTAGAAAACTATTTTTTTTTTTAATTTTTTGGGACCATCCTATTTTATACTAACCATATACACGCGTATGTTGTACTCTCTTGTTTTTGGTTGTATTTTATATTTGTTGTATTGCTTTTATTATTATTTTTATTTTACTTGTTGTTGCTGCTGTTGTTTTATGACAAACAATATAAATTTTTTTTCTTGTTTTTCTGCTTAAAATGTTAAATTCTCCTGGGCGTTTAAATTATCTTACTGATGTCTATCGATTATATAAACACACATTCATATCTGTACCCACAAGTGTAAATATGTATGTAGTTTTATTTTTATACACATACAATATATAGACAAAGATTTTATTTTGAATTTTTTTTTTTTGGTACTTTTTTGTTTTTTACTTTTATTTTTACAAAATAATTTAAACGACACACATGTGCAAATGGAGGCCTTAATACTTTGGGGTATTTGAACCAGAAAACAGGAGCTTTTAAGGATTTGTTGTGTGGGTTTTTGTTTTCAATTTAAGAGAATATTACTTTTTTAAAAAACAGAATATTTAAAATAATTTGTATTTTTTGAGAAACCAGTTTAAATTTTAAATTAAAAATACTTTAAATTTAAAAACAAAAACATTTTGCAAATTCTTTTTTAATTAAATTTGTTTTCTTTATAAATTTAAGAAACACAAACATATTGTTGCTAAATATATTTAAACAAAAGTTGGTCAAAGAAATTAAATTTAGTACTTTGTATATAATTTCTTGTTTTTTCATTTATTATTTACCAAAAGAACATTTCAACTAACAAATACTTAATTTTATGAAACATTTTATGAAACAAATATAAAAGTCAGACAAAAAACATTAAATAAATTAATAAAATACACACAAAATGAGCAAGCAGGCCATTAAAAGTTTGCTAAATTAGTGCGATTTGTGCCAAAATTTATGGAATAAAGTTTCAAGATGATTATAAACATGACAACAATACACAGGGCAAATAAAAAACGCAACTATAGATGACCCATTAAACTGTTAACCAAGCTATTAATTCATGTGCAATGAATATTTAAAAATAGAAAAATCTTATAGGGATTTATTTGTGTCAGTCCAAATGATTTGGAATTAAAATTTTGTTCAAAAATAACCAATTTTTATAAAGATTTCATGCCGAAATATACTTTAAATACCACTATTAATAATCTTTAATGACCTTTTCATAGTTTTTGATAATTATTTGTTTTGAAAACTATATAGATTTAAGTATAACTCAAATTTTAAATTTTCAACATACTTGGCGTATGATTAATATTAATTATTGGATTTTCTTAAAAAATTGTATATAGCTTTTACATTTTCCAAACAATTCCAGAATTTTTGAAAGCTAAGAACTCTGGCTGTAATGTTTACTGGATCATTAGAGAGATTTCTAGAATATGTTGAAAAATAAAGGTACAAAGGGATTTTTATGAGATAATTAAAGTGCCTAGACACTTACAGATTGCATTGATATGTTTACAAGAGTTGTTCAGTTTTACCGTAGCTACAGCTTTGCTAAATATTGTTAATGGAAAATTAGAAGTCCATGTAAGTTATTAAAAAAAAAGTGAAAAATTATTTTTCTTCCTATATTTTTTTTTTTAAAAAAGAGCACGAAAAAGCCTTTTTTTGGCAAACAATTTTAACAACATTTTTTTGGCTGAGTCTTAGCTATATTATTGTCATATATAGTTAAGCGCTATCGCCAATTCTGAATTAGCTGTTTGTCAAAAACTGATGACAACTCTTTTTGAGTACCCACTAACTTTTCAGAATCTTTGGAGGACCATAACCAGAAATTGGTCAACGAAATCACCAAAATCAGTATAGAGTTTTACTACCCGTTGGTAATACAATTGCATCTATACTGTCTAGTCCGCGTGATTTTCCAAAAGTCTTCATTTGTTGCACAGTGTTATAATTGCCACATGAGTAAATTTTTCATAATTTTTATTACATTGTTCAATACTTCTAAAAGTATTAAAGTACTCCATGAAATATTAAAGTACCACATGGTAACAAATCTAATTTTTTTATAATTATAAAATTTGTAGAAAAAACTATACAAATTTCAACCTAAATCATATTTTCTATTGTATACATACCTGGCGTATGATTAATATTAAATAATAAATTAAAAAAAATTTTAAATAACTTGTCAATTGGCTTATCAAATATTAATTTTAATAGCTAAATAGCTATAGTATAATAGCTACCTAAACCCCCCGACAATTCAGATATAATAGAATTAATTCTGCAGATGTCGAACGGCTCTTAAATGAAAAAAGAAGATTTCGAAGAGAGTGGCAATTGCACAGATCCCCCCAACTAAAATCGAAGCTTAAAGATTGTACAAAAAGACTTAAAAAGCTCTTGGAATTTCGAAAAATGGAATCATTGAATAAATATTTAGAAAGCCTGGACGCAACCCCGCAATCGGATTACTCATTATGGCGAGCAACAAAAAGTCTTAAAAGACCCGTTATATGTAAGTCCCCCTTGCGAAATTCAAGTGGCGGTTGGGCAAGAAATGATACTGAAAAAGGGAATATGTTTGTTAATCATTTAAAAAAAGTATTTACACCGAACACATCAAACGAAGCAATTGAGTTGCCACCTGTTGCACCCCATTTTGGAGCAGCCGTACCCCTACGTTTTGAGATTCGAGATATCGAAAATGCTATTGTTGATTTAAATCCCAAGAAAGCGCCTAGTATGGACAAGATCAGCAACAAGATGCTTATGGAGCTACCCCGGATAGCAATAAAAAATAATTCTTTTTATTTTTAATGCTATATTACGACTTGAATATTATCCTCCAGAATGGAAGGTTTCACTGGTTACCATGATACCCAAGCCGGGAAAAGATCACACAAAAGTAGAATCATACAGACCCATCAGCCTATTGTCTAATATATCAAAGCTATTTGAGAAGATACTTATGAACAAGTTGTACCCGATGTTAACTGAAAACAATTGTATTCCGAATCATCAATTTGGATTTAGAAGAAAACACAGTACAATCGAACAAACCCATAGACTTGTAAATATGGTGAGAAAAGCGTTTAAAGAAAAGAAATACTGTTCTGCACTCTTAAACGACATCTCTCAAGCATTTGATAAGATATGGCATGCTGGATTAATATACAAATTGAGTCAAAATTTACCGGCAAACACACATAAGCTGTTGGAAAGCTATTTAACTGGTCGAACATTTAAGGTTAAAGAGGGAAACTTTTTAAGTACTGCACAACCCATTGAAGCTAGAGTCCCCCAAGGCAGTATCCTGGGACCTTTTTTATATTTGATGTATTCGTCTGATATGCCAACTAACAATCGCACTCATACATCAACATTTGCTGATGATACTGCTATTCTAAGCATTCATGAAAACCCTCAAGAAGCGTCTCGTTACTTACAAAACCACATATTTGAATTAGAAAAATGGTTAAAACAATGGAAACTTAAAGTCAACGAGCAAAAATGTATACACATTACATTTACATTGCGTAGAGAATCATGCCCCCCTATTCATATCAATAACCAAACAATAATTCATCAATCGGTAGTGAAATACATCTCGATCGTCGCCTTACATGGAAAAGTCATATAGATGCAAAGTTGACTCAAATGAAATTGAAATCAATTCAAATTAACTGGCTTATTGGCAGAAACTCCACGCTTAGTTTAGGTTGTAAACTTCTACTTTATAACATGATCATAAAACCGATATGGTGTTATGGCATACAGTTATGGGGCACGGCCTCAGCGTCAAATGTAGAAAAGATCCAAAGATCCAGTTGCCCCCTGGTATATCAAAAACGCGAATATACACAAAGATCTAAACGTGCCCATTGTAAAAACTGAAATCTCGAAAAATGTACAAAAATATTTAAAACTTGAAGTTCACCCAAACCCCCTGGCCCGCAACATATTAGATAACCGTGGCCACACTCGATTAAGAAGGAGGGATACAGCAGACCTAATCTAGAAAGAAGAATGCCAATTTAACCAAAACAACCATGAACACAAAATTTTTTCGTCTGGCACTGGCTGGACTAATTAAATAATAATATTAGATATAAGATTTGAACCACTTATTGTTAGTTCATTAAATAATGAAGATACAATAAATAAATGATGAAAAAAAATAGCTAAATAAATCTGGTAGTAATATTTACTAAATTTAGTTATTTTTGTTTTTGGATAATGTCTAAGAATAAAATCTAAAATCGTTGATTTAATGCAAAAATCTAGGAATTATTTTTTTTAAATATTTGTGGAAAAATTTGTTAAAACATCATCTCAGCTCAAAGAATAATAGTATAATTCTTCAAAATGCTTCACTAGTCTTGTAAAAATTGAGTTATTTGCTCCAAAAAATCTATAAAGATTAAAATTTGAACAAAATTTTAATTTTCAACACACATGGCGTATGATTAATATTAATTAGAGGATTTTGGTTAATAATCATCCTATGACTTTTGAATTTGAGAACTTAACATGAACTTTGAATGCTTAGAACTCAAGTAACAAAATTTACCTAATTATTAGTTAGCTTTTGACAATATGTTGAGGAAACAATTTTAAATCTGCAAGACCTAATGAAAAATTCAATTTAATTTTTTTTTTCTAAATGTAAAATTCAAAAAAAAAATGTTTGTTAAAATTAATTTCAGCTTAAATACTGTTAGTTCATAGTGATTTTTTTTGAGAGATAATAATAATTTAATATTGCCACAATAGTAAAAGCTAATTTTCCATAATTTGTTATAAATTTTCTCAAGATTATTGTAAGTATTTCATAAGACTAAGAAGATTTTGGGGTACATAATAAATTTAATAAATATGAGGGGCAAACGGGTTAAACTAACGAACGGTTTTTTAGATTAGCTCGTGTCTTCGAGATATATCGTTATAAAAGTGGACAGATTTTAATAATTTAGGGATTGTTTTGTTTGGAACTTTGTTTTCTATACGTGTAGAAAAAATAACAGCATAACTGCATTTGTCAATTTTTCATGATGTTTTAAAAACAAATATTTCGAAATTTAGCTAAAAGAAATATTTTTTTGTCCAAAAAAATTTATATTTCTAAAGTGATAAGTATGCGATAAAAGATCCGTGTCTCCCAGTTTTGCCCAAAATCAATGTACTTTTTTTATGGGACCCAAAAAATTTGGGGCCTCGGTGTCATTTTTGCAAAGAAGTGATCATTGTCTCAGGCTTATATCTTGTAAACAGTTCGGAAGTCATAAAGAACAAAAATTGTGAACATATAAAATTAAAAAACTTCATCTTTAAGATCAGAATCACAAAAAATTTAAAAATTCAAAATAATTTTTTTTAAGCTGCCTAAAAGTATGCTTTAGTTTATAATAATTTAATTGTTTATGGCCCAAAATACTTAATTCCTTTAGTTTTTTCTTAATAACTTATATTGAGCTACCTAAACGGTGTTAAAAATCATTCCTAGGAAGTTCATATGTTCTAGTAAGTTGTTTATTGAGATCTTAGGTACAATTTTGTAGATTATTGTTTCCTTGAATTTTGAATGGTTTGCTACCTTTGGACCTGAACAGGGGAAAAAAGTAAAACATGATTTTTTTAAGTTTTTTGCGATTTTGATCTTGAAGATGAAGGTTTTTTGATTTAATATGATAATAATATGAAATAAATATAATAAACATTATTATATTGCCCTATGTCGAATCATATATAAACAATACCAAGAACATTAATGTAACTGATACTCTTTCAAAAACAAATTCTCTTCCATTTAACACAGTCAGTTATATCTTTAATCACTAGAAATAATTTACAAAACTAATTAGGTGCTTTTTTTTCTCCCTTTTATAATAATTTTCATAATATAGATGTGTTCATAATATACATGGCGTATGATTAATATTAATTAATTGATTTTATTACAAAACTGCTAATAGCTTTTAACTCTTCTAGAGCATTTGGCAACTATATATAGATTTTGATAACAAGAACACATTTGAATATGGCACGTGAGATCATTTTAAATTTGTCATAATTTTGATGTGAGATTGTAAATGTACCTTTTCATAAAATTTTAAAATCTTGTGTTTTAAATGTTTTTTTTTAAATTTGTTAATGCAATTCCTTTCGTTATTTGCCAATGCTTGTAAGGACAAACTATAAACATTTAAAAATAAGTCGTTTAATGTTTAAAGTCCTCCTTTGGCACTTGGTATATTTTCTATTACTTTTTTATGTTTTGTCTGCCATAGTTTTCCTATATAAGTTTTAGATTTTTTTTACACCAACTTATTTATAAGTTTGCCATTCCATGTGAAAACCATAAGCATCTTGAAGCTAATAAGTGTTAAGTATTTATAGCATCTTCGATTGAATGTTTTATTTAGAGACTGCGGCCCACTGATCAAATTACAGATATCGGGTAATTTTCCAACAAAGTGACTAGGGTAGATTGTTAGGAGATGTGGATTATTCGACTATTCAAAATTGTACTGACTGTTTAGTTTGCTTTACGATATATAGAAAGGCAGCAGAACGTTTAGTAGAACCAGATAAGGTTAGTTGAATAGTGAAAAGTCTTCTACATTTCGATTATGTATAATAAACAGTTTAAATGTGTTTACTATAAGCCACTAGTACTTTAATTATAACCTACACCAACATAGTGGGGAGCGTATTATGTGTTTGTGCTGATGTTTGTAACTACCACAAACAATTAGTCTTAAAGTATACCGATCGGCTCAGCATCACTTTCAGAAACGATGTCGGCCTGTCTGGTTGTCCATGTAAACCTTATGCGCAAACATGCATTTCTTTCAGCCCAAGGACAAAGCATAGCCCCCATACAAGTGTCCTTCCTATATAAGAATTTTAGGTCATAAATGTTTTTGCTCATTTATTCGGTTTAATATATTATATGATCGATATTGTCAGACTATACATTCTAACTAGTTTTCAATACGAATCAGTATTATTTAATCACTTTTTGGCACTGAAATGTGTAGAATATAATTCTTTATTAATTTACCAATTTACTTTAAGAAATATTAATTTAATTTTATGCATTCACTGGTTTTTATTTATTTCCAATTAATGTGTTCGAATGGTGCTTCAAATTTAGCAGTGAGCAAGAAGCTTTATTATCAATTGCAGTCCATAAATTTGGTTTTAATTTGTCAGTTTTTATAAGCCAATTCCACTTGCTCGCACTTTAAAATTATCCGGCACTGTTGTAATTCCACTTGAAATTAATCTTGATTGTAATTTTCTTTTGTTTTGAGTTGGATTTTTGAATTTTAAACAAAATTTTTTTCACTTACATATATAAATTTTATTTTGTTTATTTTTTTTTTCTTAAAAATAAATACAAATATTTTTTGGTTTTAAACAAATTTCCATTTATTTTTTGTTATCAATTGAATTATTTTATTTTGTTTAAAAAGTTGTCACTTTTTTCACAATTTTTCAATGCTTAAGTAGCAAAATATTCTGTTATTTATTTTTAAATTTTAATTTTTGAATATTTTTTAGTTAAATATTTATAATATATAATATCTTAGTAATATTTCTGTCCAAAATTTTGTAGTTTGTTTTTATATTATGATTATTTTTCTTCATACAAATATGTAACGACTTTTTTTCTTTTTCATTACTTACTTTTCTCCATTTATGTATTTTAATAACATGCATAAATCAGGTTTATACTCTAACAAACAAACACTTAACATTTATTATTTATTTCAATTAAGTAAAGGTCCTTTTTTACTCGATAAACACATCTTCCTATATACATATGTATGCATATCTTGTATTTCTTGCATATATTTCTATTTATGTATGTATATATTTTTTTATATCTTATAAATTTTCCTTTATACATATATTAACTTTTTCACCATATATTTTTTCCGTTTAGTTCAAGTTGCAAGAGACTATTTCAAACCGTCGGAAGTTAAACTGCTACTAAAGTTTCCTACTTTCATACACTTAATATTTATACACCAAACACAACAAGGAGAGTTGGGTTTTTTTTAGTGTATTTGTAAAGAGTCAACAGTTGTAAGTTGTTGTAACAAAAAACAACAACAATTTCTATTTGTAGTACTAACAAATATAAACCCACATACAAACAAATGTATTCAGGTACTCAAACAATAAACAAACAGTTGTTTTTGTCACAGCTGTTTTAGGATAAAATAGATAAAACAAGAGCAATGTTTATAAATAAATACTGAGAGAGAGAGAAAGAGCAAGAACAAGAATCGTACACACATTCGTGTTTGTGTAGGTTTAAATAAACCCATTACTTTTGCTACAGCTGTTTTAGGATAAAATGCGTAAAAGGAAGAGATTATGCATTTTTAAATACTCAGAGAGTCAGTTTGACTCTTTTGGGAGACTGTTATTTCAATGTTATATTTACAGTAAGACCATATATTGCGGTTATATTAACATTTATGTTTTATTTTAATATTATTTGCTAGAAATTTTATTTGTTTTGTTACATTTTAATCCAGGTAAATAAAATTAAGGTAAAACAAATGTTTTTCTATATAATATGCAAACATATTTTTGAAAATAAGGTAAAATAAATAGAAAAACTATACAATTTCAACAGGAAGACACGTTGCGGATTTTTTCGACAAAAAGTATGAACCAGCTAAATCCATTATTGTAGTGGTTCTCATTCCTTGTATTGTTTGGTACGTATTGTTATTGTATTGTTATGACCAGGGCAACTAAAAATATGCTCTAAAAAAAGTGTTTTATGCGCATAAAATATGCACTTAAAAACGAAAAATATGCTACTAAAATATAAAAAATATGCACTTAAAAATAGTTGGTTATTGTTTTATTTCAAAATTTCATTAAAAAAATATATATGAAGTAAATAAAATATTCAGCTCATAAATTAAAATTGGTTATTATAGGATTAAATTTCGATTTTAGTGAATTTGGCACTACATGAAAAGAGTTTGATTTAATTCATTTTATTATATTTAGCAATAAATTACTATGTGTTTACTTAAGTTTTAAAATTTTTAAACTAAATCTTTGATTTAGATTTCCGAGTTTCTTAGACAATCTTAATCAATTGATTTATCTCATCTTTTAAACTGCCTAATACTTCAAACTTTTTTTTGGTAGTTAGTGGCATAATATTTTACATTCTCAATCCATGTGTCCCAATGTTTATAGGATCCCTACTGAGGATGTACCCAATCAATTTCTCAAAATGTTTCTATTCTATATGAAGCTTTAAAAACTTTTTTACCATTTAAATAATGTTTCAAAAACTCTATGAATAGCCTGTGTCATTTTATGGTAAAAATTGCAATGGATTTTGGAGCATTCATCATGTATCTAGATCAGGGAAAGGCAAAACATGGGCGCCGCGTTTTTCATTTACTCTTCTCTTACGTACGCGTGCACACGCATTGTAGAGAAATAAACAACTTTTAATCAGTCTAGCTTGAGGACTCAAACAAGCAGGTTGTGTATCGTTTTTTATCCCACAATTTAAGAATCAGCGTTGCCAGTGAAAAAAAATATGCCCCAACATTTAAAGATGTATATTGAACAATATGAGATTTTACATTTTTAATTGCGGAAAAGCGACGAAAGTCGCGGAGAGAGTGTATAACTAATACAATCGTAAAATGCAAAAGTATAGGTTGCCTTTCCCTGATCTAGATTAATATCTGAATACGGCTTTTAAAATTTAAATAGAATTATATAAAAGCCATATAATAGTGGAATGACTGCAATTAAAAAAATAAAAAAAAAACTTTTTATTCAAGTTTTATCATTGGGACTCCAAATTCCCATGTTTCTTCCTTTCTTATCCATTGTATCGTCTATCGATATCAACATATATTGTTTTTTAATGATTTCTTAATAACTTTTTTTTACAAGTTATGTAAAAAACGCGAAATTTTCGATGGATCTTAATATTCTAAACATCTGTTGAATACTTATTCAATTTTACATTAGTGGTAAACTATTAATGCCCAACAATAACTGTCTCAAGCTGCCTTAAATTCCATCTTTTAAGTGTATACAAAAATTTGTTATGAAGTTGCCTATAATAACATACAATTTTGGAATTTTCTTTTAATTTTTTACGTATTTTTACTATTTGTTTTTTTATATTTTTAATTTAATTGAAATATATAGAAACTAAGCACCCTTAGAAAGAAGAAAATATGCAACAAAAATATGCAGTTATGAGTTAAATATACAAAAATATGCTATAAAATGCTAAATATGCTAAAATATGCAGTAAAGAGCAAAATATACAAAAATATGATATTGCATATTTTTGGTTGCCCTGGTTATGACGTATTAATATTAATTTATAATAAATTGCATTTAAATTTTGTTGAACAAAATCAAAAATTTGTTCTTTTTGCTGTAATACGAACATCTATATCATATATGCACGCAGAGAAAAAATATAGTTGGTCATGGTTACTGTAACCATTTCAATATTGTTACAAGTTTTTTAACTATATTATAGTCACAGTAACCATTTACATGATTGTGGTAACCATAATATGGTTAACTTACGATTCACATGATTGTCTCAACCATATATATGGTTACAGTAAACATATATATGTTTGTGACAACCATTTATATGATGAAGGACTTATCATATTATGGTTTAAGGCTTATCATAATCTGAGAACAACATATTATGATAAAATTATTCATCATAAATATGGTTGCCACAAACATATATATGTTAACTGTAACCATATATATGGTTGAGACAATCATGTGAATCGTAAGTTAACCATATTATGGTTACCACAATCATGTAAATGGTTACTGTGACTATAATATAGTTAAAAAACTTGTAACACTATATAAATGGTTACAGTAACCATGCCCAATTATATTTTTTCTCTGCGTGTGGGCTCTTTGTAGTACCAGTAAGATTTAAGTAAAAATAGGAAAGTACTCTTACTACAAAAGTAAGAGTGATCAAAGATTTTTATTATTTTTACTCTAGGCCCTTTAGTTTACGAATTATAAGCAATTTTAGCTATTTTGGAATTTTCGTTGTAAAAATCAAGTTTTGGTGGGAAATATGAGTGATCACAGATTTGCTTTATTTTCGCTCTACGCCTCTACGCCCTTTAGTTTACGAATTATAAACAATTTTATATATTTTTAATTTTGGTGGGAAATACGAGTGATCACTGATTTCCATTATTTTCACTCTAGGACCTTTAGTTTACGAATTATAAGCAATTTTAGATATTTTGAAATTTTCGTTACAAAAATCAAATTTTGGTGGGAAATATGAGTGATCACAGATTTCCATTACTTTCACTCCAGGCCCTTTAGTTTACGAAATATAAGAAGTTTAGATATTTGGAATTTTCGTTATAAAAATCTAATTTTGGTGGGAAATATAAGTGATCACAGATTTTCTTTATTTTTGCTTTAGGCCCTTTTAGTTTACGAATTATAAGCAATTTTAGATATTTTGAAATTTTCGTTACAAAAATCAATTTTTGGTGGGAAATATGAGTGATCACAGATTTCCATTATTTTCACTCTAGGCCCTTTAGTTTACGAACAGAAATTTTGGGATTTTCGTTATAAAAATCAAATTTTGGTGGGAAATATCACAGATTTACATTGTTTTCACTCTAGATATTTTGGATTTTTCCTTACAAAAATCAAATTTTGGTGGGAAATATGAGTGATCACAGATTTTCTTTATTTTCGCTCTAGGCCCTTTAGTTTACAAATTATAGGCAATTTTAGATATATTGGAAACCGATCAGTTTTCAGTTTTTTAAAAAATTTTATTCTAACCACATAACAGTGAGATGTTGTGGATTTTTTTCGACAATCAGACAAAAATATGACAATGGGATTGCATTAAGTTTCAATATAACGAATTCGGTTCTCTATTTCAATATAAACACGACGGCTTCAGTTCAATTCAGTATTGTTTATACATAAATTTTGTGCATGTATTGCGGTCAACTTTGGCTAAAAATATCAACTACTACTCAAGTTTGGCATAATTTTGCCCACTTAGTATATGAAAAATTACATAAATCTGTCTATATTATGAAAGCCTGCTTGGTTTTTTATCAATGAGCCAAAATTTAAAATGATCACTATAACCTTTCAGCATTTATGTAGCAAAAACCATAGGCTTATACTAATTGTGCCTGTAGCGTATGATTAATATTAATTAATAATAAATTTCATTAAAATTAAAATTTTGTTCTACATTATCTTTATTATTTAATTTTTTTTGTTGTATTCACTAAGAATTGGGGTGTTATATTATGACACATACCACAAAATTTTCATTACTTTTACCTCTTTACAAAAGAGATAGAAAAATTCTAAATTTAGAATTTAATTAATCATTTCTTATATCCATTTCAGTATGATTTGCAGCTTTCAATTGACGTCAAAAACAAAATTGAAATTGATTAAGTAAACTAATTAACGAATTAAACGGAATTAAATTAAGTAGTTACTCAGTTTCATATAAATTTTGTTTAACAAAAATAACTCAGTCGTAGATGTTATTGGAAAATCATATTAGATTCAATAGTGGAACTTTACAAATAACAATTATAGCTTCAATTATGGCACTTTATAGAATAACATTTTAGCTTTAATTGTGGGTATTGATACAACAAAATGTTTACATCAATTGCAGATCTTTACAGAACAAAAGTTTAGCTTCAATCGTGGTCTTTTAGATAACAATTTTTTACCTTTTAACAAAAAAATGTTAGTATCAATTGTGGGTGTCTACTAGGATATTCGGTTTAATCGGTTAATCGAGCAAATAATTAATCGAGGTTTAGATTTATTCGGTTAATAATCGGTTAGTGTAAAATTATTCGATTATCCGAATAATTTCTATTATCGTTTTAAATTGAAAATACAACAACGAATTTTGTGTAAAAAAATATAAAAACAGCAAATAAGGTATTTGAGATCATTTTTGTAAACACATCGCCTACTTGCTGCAACAACGTCATAACTCAAAATCCGTGTTTTATGAACTGAGTAATACAAAATATGCGCTGTTCTATAATCTTTCATATAGTAAATACAGATTAGAAAGATCTTCTGAAATAATCTCTGAAAATAATATAATTTAAACGATTTTTTTCTTCAGATTTAATAAAACTTTTCTTGGAAAAAAACTCTCTCGTTGATTGTAATGTTGGAGAAATCAAAAGCATGATAAAGAATATTCCTTTTTGGATTGTTTTAGATTTTGATTAATTTAATAGTTTCATTTAGTTATGATAAAAGACTCAATTCAAAAAAGTTTCGTCTATTCATATAAATACAAACAAAGTTTCAAAGACATGTAAATTGAATATGTCAGTTGTTATACATATATACTCAATAATCATGTATATTGGATGTTCAAAAAATATCTAATTTTAATTTGAAATTTGTATTTGAATTAAAACGGAAAAATAAATACAAAAAAAATTTTTAAAGTACAAAAAAATGAATTTCGGTTAATCGGTTAATCGACACAAATTAATCGGTTTATTTGTTATTTGAAAATCGGCAATTTCAAATTATTCGAACAGTTAACCGTTCAAAATTAATCGGTTAACCGATTAACGGATAATCGATTGAATACCCTAGTATCTACACAAAATCTACCTGTCTATCGTTTTAGCTTTAATAGTATTAATGAATACTATTTTTACTTTAATCGTGGGGTTTATTGAATCAGACTTTTGCTTTTATTGTAGGTTTTTATAGACAAAATTTCTTGCTTCAATTGTAGCTCTCTATTCTATCATGAGTCTTTATAGAAAAAAATTCTAGTTTTTAATCGCGTCTCTTTATAAACCAAAATGCCAGCTTTAATCATGGCTCTTTATAAAACAAAATTCTTGCTCTAATCGTGGCTTTCTATAGAACAAAATTCTAGCTTAAATCGTGGCTCTTTAATAGAACAAAATTCTAGCATTAGTAGTGGCTCTTAATAGACCAAAATTCTAGCATTAATCTTGGCTCTTTATTGAACAAAATTTTAGCTTTTTATTGAACTTAATTCTTTCTTTAATCGTGGCTCTTTATAGAACAAAATTCTAGCTCCAGTCATGACTATTTATAGAACAAAATTTTAGTTTTAATCCTTGATCTTTAAAGAACAAAATTCTAGAATTAATCTTTGCTCTTTATAGGACAAAATTCGACCTTTAATCGTGGCTCTTTATAGAACAAAATTCTTGCTTCAGTCATGACTCTTTATAGAACAAAATTCTAGCTTTAATCGTGGATCTTTATAGCTTTAATCGCTATCTTTATAGAACAAAATTCTCGGTTTAATCGTGGATCTTTGTAGAACAAATTCTAGCTTTAATCGTGGCTCTTTATGGAACCAAATTCTAGCTTTAATCATGGCTCTTTATTGAATAAATTTTTAGCTTCATTTCTGGTTCTCTAAGGAACAAAATTCTACCTTTAACCGTGGTTCTTTAAGGAACAAAATTCTAGCTTTAATCGTGTCTCTTTATAGAACAAAATTCCAGCTTTAGTCGTGGCTCTTTGTAGAACAAAATTCTAGCTTTACACGTGGCTCTTTATAGAACAAAATTCTTACTTTAATCGTTGATATTTATAGAACAAAATTCTAGCTTTAATCGTGGCTCTTTATAGAACAAAATTCTCACTTTAATCGTGGCTATTTATAGAACAAAAGTCTAGCTAATCATGCCTCTTTATAGAACAAATTTCTAGCTCTAATCGTGGCTATTTATAGGACAAAATTCTACCTTTATTCATGGATTTTTATAGAACAAAATTCTAGACTTAATCGTGGCTCTTGGTAGAACAAAATTCTAGCTTTAATTGTGTTACTTTATAAAACAAATTCTCTAATCGTGGCTCTTTATAAAACAAAATTCTTGCTTTAATCGTTGATCTTTATAGAACAAAATTCTAGCTTTAATCGTGGCTCTTTATAGAACAAAATTCTAGTTTTAATCGTGGCTATTTATAGTAAAAAATTCTAGCTTGTATCGTAGGTCTTTATAGAAGAATATAATGGCTTCAATCGTGGTTCTTTACAAAATGTTGGCTATAGAACTATTTTGGGCTTCATTACAGAAGATGTGTCTTTACAGAAAACAAATTAGGCTTAATTTGTGGGTCTTTATAGATGAAATTTTTGAGCTTCATTTGTGGCTTTTTGGTCTTTTTTATTTGGTTTACTTGTTTTCTGTTCATAATACTGGGTGCTGGATGGTTAAAAAATGTTACTGACAATATTCATGCAATAGTAGCAGTCACTTTGTTTCGATCTTTTAAACAATAAATACAATATTACTACAAAAACTGTCACTTAAATCATTAAAACGCTGATGTGGCACAATAAAAGAATTACAATATATTTTCTTTGTTACCAGCTTGTTTGTTTTGCGGAGGTAGAAAAAAATTCGATAGAATTTTGTAGCAACGTACTGTTAAAAGGAAAACTTTATTTTGTGTGAGAAAAGGTATTTAAAAATACTTTAAGTTTTTTTCCTTCAGACACTGTTAATTGCTACACATGACTTTGAAGAAACATAGTCTGTGCAAGAAAAGAACAAGCGGAAATTCTTTATTGATCGCTGTGTTTCTCAGCGAAAAACATGTTGAGGAAATAAGAAAGAATTGAAAAAATGTTTATCCTTTTTTCTTGCATGCTCTAGCAGAATGTTTTTTAAAGCTACTATAAATAATGTGTTTGCAAAAAACCAGGAAAAGGGACCAACTCTGAAATAGTTTTTTAAAGAAATCTTGTTTTCTTCAAGTATAATGGTCAACTTTGATAGAATATAGGTCGCTTAATGTATGTAGGTACAACTAAAGTCATCTATATTATGAAAGCCTAGCTTGTTTTCTATCAATGAATTAAATTTGATAATGATTTCTGTGATATTTTTCATGTTATTTAGTAAAAACTGAATGCCTTAGAATACCTGAAACCCCGGAACGTATGATTAATATTTAATTCAAATAAATTACATTGAAATTGAAATTTTGCTTAATAAAACCCTTATTAAATGATTTTTCGTTTAAAAAAAAAGTTATTAAATTAAAGTTAAATAATTTTTCTAACAGAAAACTTGTAATAGTAACATTTTGAAGAAATATTTTGTTTTAAAATTAATATGATCAAGTTTGAATCAGTTTAGGTAGCAAAATAAATAAATATATCCCTAAGCCCGTTCATATTAACAAAGCCTGGCACATTTTCTAGCAATGTGGTGAATTGCAGCACGATCACTTTAGTATTGCATAATTTTTGTAGCAAAAAATAAAGGCCTTATAATATGGGAACCACGTGACGTATGATTAATATTTATTTGTAATAAATTACATTCAAATTTAAATTTAGTTCAACGATACCTTAATGATTTACTTTTTTTGTTTAAATAAAGATAATTTATTTAAAACTAAATAATAAACTTCAACTTTTGGCTGTCACTTTCATTCAATCACTGTCAATAAGCCAAATTGTATATTTTATTTTGACAAAAATATTTGCCTTAAAATGACTGAACACTGTGACGTTTAATTAAACACATTTATGGCAAATAAATTGCATTGAAATTTTGTTCAATATTTTGTTCTTGCTATTTGTTTGTGGAAATCCGGTAAAATTATTTTTGTATGATATTAAGAAATAAATTTTTCTACAACTGATGGTGATAGAGATTAGTCTCAAATTATAAGTAAGAGCATCTTACATCATAAATACTATGAAATCCTGATATATTTTCTATCAATAACCCAAATTGTAAAAGGATCGCTGGAGAATTTTAGAATTTCTGTAGTAAAAACTACAGGCCTTAATATAACCGAACTCCCTGACGTATGATTACTATTTATTTAAAATATATTACATTCAAATTGAAATCTCGTTCAATAAAAACCTTAGTGGTACTTAGAATTTAATAAGCTGTTTGCTGAAAATTGATAAGAGTATGATTTTTAAGAAATAGTTTTTTCTACAATTATTATGGTCGACTTTGATAGAGTTTAAGTCCAAAAGTATACAAAGCTATACCTAAAGTAATACATAAATGAAAGCCTGTCCTATTTTCTAATAATGCGGCAAATTATGTTAGAATCGATTCAGTATTTCAGAAATTATGCAGTACAAACAAAATGCCTTAAACTGATTGCACTGCATGACGTATGATTAATATTTATTACAAAAAAATTACATTCAAATTGAAATTTTCTTCAACTAAATCAATAGTATTTGCATTTTTCATTTAAATAAAGATAATTTACTTTAAATTAAATAATCTGTTTAGTAAATCTCTTTAGTAAACAACTGTTTTTGTGTATCTGATAAACAAGTTTCAAATTATGCCTGACACCTTCATTGTTTATTGAAATTTTCTTAAATAAATATTAGCATTATTTTATCATTTATTAGTTTTGCAAATATCCAAAGTGTCAAAATAATTATTTACTCAACCATCACTCATAAAATATACAAAATAGCTAAATAAATAAAACAGGAAATAAAAAAGTGACAACTACAAAGTTTAACTTTATCTTAAGTAATATTCAAGCACGTGAATACAATTTGTTATTAAATCTATTGGGTTTGTAAATATATTGATGAAGGTTATTAAGGAAACTACAATAATAAACTGAAATATGTTACTTAAAAAATAAATGAGCAGAAACTAAATGTTTTATTATGATAAAGGCAACATATTTTGTAACAGAATTTACTACGAGATGTGGGGAAAGGAATTATAAGCAAAACGTGTAAGGAATTATAGATCCATAAGCAGTTTTCAGGGATGAGTAGGAAAAAGAAATAGAAAAATAATTTGTAAAGCAGTAATAAAATAATAGTTTAATAGTTCATTAAAAAGCGATACTAAAAACATATAAATCTAAATTTTAGTCTATATAACTTGCAGTTTTAATGAGAGCAGATACTATGACAAGAATATAAAAGACTTTGGTTTAAACAACGTTAACAATTTATCAAATTTAACGTTGGGTACTCGGTGTAATTTTTGCAAAAAGTGATAATATTCTTAGGCTCATATCTTGCAAACAGTTTGGAATTTTGATTTACTCTCTGAGGCAAAGTTAGAGCCCTTGTCATAAAGAACAACAATTGTAAACATATAAAATTAAAAAAAGTTCATCTTCAAGATCAAAATTGCAAAAAACTTAAAAAATTCGACTTTTTTACCTTTTTCTCCTGTTCAGGTCCATAGGCAACAAACCGTTCAAAATTCAAGGAAACAATCAACTACAAAAATGTACCTAACATCTCAATAAACAACTTTCTAGAACACATGATTCTTAACACCGTTTAGGTAGGCCAATATAAGTTAGTCAGAAAAAGTTAAAGGAATTAAGTGTTTTGGGCCATAAACTAAAGCATACTTTTAGGCAGCTTTAAAAAAATTTATTTCTAAATTTATTTTGAATTTTTTGTGATTTTGATCATGAAGATGAAGTTTTTTTGATTTGATATATTCACGATTTTTGTTCTCTATGACAAGGGCTATTACTTTGCCAGTGAAAATTATCACTTTTCTGCAAAAATGACACCGAGGCCCCAAATCTTTGTGGACCCATAAAAAAGTACATGACTTTGGGAAAAAACTGGGAGGCACGGGTCTATTTCCATGACTCAAAAAATTACACACAGTGTTATTAACAATTATCTGGAGATAAAAGCATGGCTCTGTTCTATAGAAAATCTAAATTCAGTGACCTTTTCATCAGGATTTGTTTTGTTATTAATAAATTAATTTTTCTCCCAATATGTTCGTCAATGAAAAAGTATTAAGAAATTCTTTCTGATTTACATGATTTTCAATAAATTTAAAACTTTTGATTTAGAAAATTCAGCCTACATTTCGAGCTTTTAAACTTTAAAATTTAAAATATTCAAGAAAATTTTTAACGTTATCAATATCTACTTTCACATAAATAATTAGTCAAAATTTCATAATTTAAAAACATTTCCTGCTTCATAGCTTACATTTCCTTGTTTCAAACTTTTAGATCTCTCTCACTCTCCTCATTTCCTCTTTATATCAACTTCCGTTAATTTAAATTACTTACTGTTATAAGGACTTTTTTATTTTTGTTCAGAAATAATCTTGCTAATACACTTTACCTAATAAGTAAAGAAAATAATCAAAAAACAACTATAAATCACACCATTTTACCATGTTTCGTAAATCGGATTATTACTTCTGCTTCTCTATATCTCTTGCCAATTACTTGTTGTTTTTTTTTGGACAATGTTTCTTTACATTGTTCAAAATAAAAACTGGGAGAAAAGAAGAAACAAAATTAGTGAAAGGAAAACATTGTCCTTAGAGGCTTTATTAAACAACAAACAATAGCGCCAAGATGAATAATGAGAAATATAATTACATGGCAAAGATTATTTATTGTGAAGTGTTGCGCTAGAGTTGATAAGTTAACGAATCAATGAGAAATCATAAGAATAATTTGCATGCTGTATGTCTGTTTGAATAACAGTAATCCTTATTTTTAACAACTTTGTCATAGTTTTGCCCGCAAAATATATGAACATGTATTTAAAATGTTAAATATTTCAACAGCCTGGTTTTTTTTCTATGTATATGTGAAATTGTTTAGCAATCGCAAAAGTATTTTTGATTTTATATGATAAAAACCTCATGCCATATATTGATTGACCCATGTGACGTATGATTAATATTAATTATTTAGAAATTTCATTGAAATTGTAATTTAGTTTGATTCTTTTGCTTCTGTACAAATAATTTTTATAAAATGAAATAGAATATAAAAAATGCCTTTACAAAAAGCAACTTTTTGATTCCATTATTTTGTATTTCAAATATTTTTCGTTAATTATTTCTTATTTTTTTACAATTTTGTCTTAGTAAGGTCCATATAATGTTCAACATATTCAAGTCTGATCTGTTTTATATAAGAAGACAAATTTTCATAACAGTCGCTGCAGTATTTTAGATTTTATATTGTAAAAACCACATGCCTTATATTGATTGACCCCTATGACGTATGATTAATATTAATTTTTTAGAAATTTCATTAAAATTGTAATTTAGTTTAAAGAAACCGAAATTATTTGATTGTTTTGCATTTGTACAGATAATTTACATGAAACGAAGTAATGTGTAGAAAAGTTCCTTTAGGAAAAGCCAATTTTTTGTTTCATTATTATGTATTTAAAATTTGTTTTAATAATTATTTCTTATTTTTTTTACAATTTTGTCTTAGTAAGGCCCATATAATGTTCTACATGTTCAAGTCTGATCTGTTTTATATAAGAAGACAAATTTTCATAACAGTCGCTGCAGTATTTTAGATTTTATATTGTAAAAACCACATGCCTTATATTGATTGACCCCTATGACGTATGATTAATATTAATTTTTTAGAAATTTCATTAAAACTGTAATTTAGTTTAAAGAAACCGAAATTATTTGATTGTTTTGCATTTGTACAGATAATTTACATGAAACGAAGTAATGTGTAGAAAAGTTCTTTTAGGAAAAGCCAATTTTTGGTTCCATTATTATGTATTTAAGATTTCTCTGTTAAATTTTTTTTTTATTTTTTCACACTTTGTCTTAGTAAGGCCCTTATAATGTTCAATATGTTCTAGCCTGATCTATTTTCTATTAAAAGCCAAATTTTCATAACAATAACAATAGCAATTTAGATTTTATATTGCAAAAACCACATGGTTTATATTGATTGGACCGCCGTGACGTATGATTAATATTAATTGAAAAGAAGTTTCCTTAATACTGTAATTCTGTGTAGAGAAACCAACATTATTTGATTTTTTTGGTTTTATACAGATAACTTAATTGAAATCAGATAACATGTACAAAATTCATTTATGTAAAGCTACTATATTGTTTGATTAAATGTATTTAAAAATGTCTTTTGTTTTATAATTTTGTCTTAGTTCAAGCCTGATTTGTTTTCTATAAATAACCAAATTTTCATAAGAATCACTGTTGTAGTTTAGATTTTTTATAGTAAAATCTACTAGCGTTATACAAGGTGGCGCAAAAGTCATCCTCCTATCAGAAAATGCTTTTGCGATTGGCCCCTAATGTCAGTTCTGTTTTGACATTTGTGTAGTAAACACATGCGAAATACACGTTAATAAACAATGTTACGCTACACTGCTCCAGAACGCGGAATATTGCTGACCATTTATTTGACCAATAATCGGTCAGTGACTTCATCAAAAATATTCGTGAGGGATGAGGCCCTTTTCCATCTTAGCGGGTACGTAAATAAGCTAAATTTACGCTTCTGGGGCACTGAAAATCCGCGTGTAACCCACGAAGAGCCATTACACCTGCTCAAAGTCACTGTATGGTGTGCTGTTTTCGCTGGAGGAGTCATCGGACCTTTTTTCTTCGAAGACGTTGCGGGACAAACGGTTACTGTGAATGGTGAGCTCTACAGAGCAATGATCAACTAGTTCTTTTTGCCGCAACTTGATGAATTGGGATTGGTTCCAACAGGACGGTGCAACGGCACACACTGCACGTGCCACAACCGATATGCTGAAGGATGCATTTCCCGGGCGCGTAATCTCCCGTTTTGGCGATTTGCACTGGCCAGCAAGATCGCCTGATTTGACCGCTCCAGACTTCTTTTTGTGTGAAGTCCCGGGTTTATGTCAACAAGCCTCAGACTCTTGCATCTCTTAAAGACAATATCCATCAAGAATGTGAGGACCTATCGCCGGAAGTTTTGGCCAAAGTGATGGAAAATGCCATAAAAAGGACTCAAATGACAATCAACTATGGCGGCGGCCATTTACATGACATCGTATTCTCGACTTGATGCAAAAAAAAAATTAAAAGACCAAATAAAAATAATGCACAAGAAGAATCAAAGTTTTTAATTTTTTTTTTAATTACAGCCAAAAAACATCGGAAGTTTACTTTTGCGCGACCTTGTATAAATCATTGCATGTGGCGTATGATTAATATTAATGACAACTAAATTATACTAAAACAACTCAACCAAAGCTTGCAAAATCATTGGGAGCTACTCAAGCAGCAATTCCAAAACGCTTGCTAGCAGCAGTATTCATCCAAAAGCAGGCAAATTGGGCACCATACGAATTGAAGCCGAGATACCTTGAAAGAAGAAATGGCGCGTTATAAAATAAAACCAGTTTTATATCGATTCATTAGGATTCATCCAAAAGCTGTAAAATTATATACCATACGAATTGAAGAAGAGAGAATTTGAAAGACGGTTTTCTATGGCTGAAGTGCTGCTTGAACGTTATTAAAGAAAACCATTTTTGCATCGAATCATTACTTGCGTTGAAAAATGGATCTATTAAGACAACCCGAAGCATAAGAGATAATATGTCAAGGAAAGCTCCTAGCCAAATCGACACCAAACACAAATATCTATGGCTCTAAGGTAATTCTCTATATTTGATGGGAGAAAAAGGATCCTATCTATTTTGAGCTGCTGATATCTGACCAGACCATCACAGGGAATCTGTACCGAACGCAACTGATTCATTAGAAGCGAGCACTGACTGAAAACTCCCTGAATATGCGGCTAGACATGAAATCGTAATATTCCCTCATGACAACGCTCGGCCACACGTTGCAATACCTATTCAAACGTATTTAGAATGAAGTGGTTGGGAAGTTCTTCCTCACACTCTTTATAGTCCAGACCGTGCCCGGAAGACTACTAAGTAACGTTGTCTCTGGGATACTGTTCACTTTGGAACAGAGTATACGTTTCAAAATAAATATGTGTGTCTTTGGTTTTTATAGAAAACAATTTTAGCTTAAATCGTGGATTTTAATATAAAAACATTTAAGCTTTTTTCATTTGTCGTTTGTCGACCAATCTCTGTCAGCCCGATAAAACCAAAGCAGGAATATTTCCACATCCCCGCCAACAGCCCTGGAAATACAATTATGCCTGGAGAAGCCAAAAAATGGCAAATCTGCAGGCCCTGACAATATTCCATCGGAATTTCTCAAATATGACACGCCGATCTTGCCAATAAAACTACATCCAATTATAAAAGAGGTGTGGGACACAAACCAGATGCCGATGTCATGGAAAGAAGGTGTCGTAATTACGACTTCAAAGAAGTTCGATTTAGGTAAATGCTATCTCAAAAGTAGTGGCAACGATTCTACTGGAACACATTCAACCATCAGTATAATCTATACTTCGCAATGAACAAGCAGGATTCCGAACTGTCTGATCCTGTGCAGACCACATTAATTCTCTAATTTATCATAATTGAACAATCCAAACAATACAACTCACACCTTTACATTGTTTCCGTTGACATGGAAAGAGCTTTTTCAACAGTATCACTTGTGGGATACTCTTCTTCTAAAGGTATTTCCAATAAAATTGTTATGCTCATCCGAGAACTATATAACAAGTCTATCATTTTTTTCCTCCGCTGTCCTTAAAGAAGTCTTTATTCTATCACCTACATTATTTCCTTTGTTTCTTGACAATCTACTTAAGCAAACCAATAACGAAGGGCCAAATGGCAAACAGTGGAACATGGGGGAAAAACTAAATTACATAGATTATGCCGACGACATTCGGCCAATGGGACTCTGCTTTGATGATATAGAAGCTAAATTAAATTAACTTCCAGTAAATGCAAAGAAGATCGGTTTGAAATTTAATTTAAAAAAAATATGGCGGCACTACTGATGATTTACAAGCGAGAATAAATAAAATAAGAGTTGCCTTCCTATCATTGCATGAGGTATATAAAACCAACATCATCAGTTGGAAAAGAAAACTCCGGCACTTTGTATGCAGTGTAAAGTCTGTGCTGTTGTATGGCTCTACAAGATGGGGAATAACACAGTGCAATTTGAAAAAACTTCAAGGGTTTGTAAACCCTACATAAATTGCTCATATCTTTGGGTTGGCATAGACACATTTGAGGTTTCTTTAAATCCTCTGTAGTATGTCGTTACTTTAGTTTTAAATCTCTAACACTTTTCAATTGTTTCCATTTTCTGCTGTTGATTTTTTTTGCAGAAACATATGAAATTGTTACTTAGTTTCCATTTCATATGTAAATTGATTTATTAGATCTACAGCTAATGACTTCCTCAGTTATTTTTAGTTATTCAATATTTCTTGTAAACAAGTTCATATATGTTGAGAAATATAACACGGAATTGTAGTACGATTTTTTTTATTGTTGGTATCTTTTAAAGAGATTGGTTACTTCCCTTCTTAGTTTAATTAATTTTTAGCTAATAAGCGATTTCTCTGGTTGAATGATTTTATAGGAATCGACAAGATTCGAGAAAGATTTCTTATGAATCAAGAGTCAGCATCTGCTATAAATACATACTGGACTTTAATTTTTATTGGGATAATTCGATTACCCTATTATTCTTCATCTCAAAGTGTATTTTATTCGTATATTATCCCGTGCTAAGCTAAAAACGAAAGCGAACTTAATCATTAGTTAAGAATAAAGGAATAAAATAAGAAAAAAAAAACTTTATTAAAGCATACTTTAGGGCTACTTTATTAATTGTTTAATGTCAATGACTCTTGAAGAAAATTGAGAAGAAAGAGAAATCTATATAAAAAGTTTACATTAAAGCACTTTGAAAAACAAGCAAAACAAACAAATTTCCAAAAAATTTGTCTACAGCAACTCATTCTACATATTTATTTAGAACTAATTTTAGATTTATTAAATTCTTTTAATTTAAAAGATGGGTTTCCTAATGTTGAATTAAAAAGGAAATATTGCGATATACTCTAGAAATAATATTGCTTTTAATGATATTTAAGCTAAATTTATTAACTTGCAATTTTTCAAAGTTTTTCTGCTTATTTAAATACAATTTTACAAAGAATTTCTTTACTATAATACTTTTTTATTAACTTGTTCTCAGCATTTTAATACTAAAATCTTAACCATGTCGATTGTTAAAGAGAATAATCATAATCTCGTTGCTGTTGCTTAAATATGCACAAAGATTATTAAAGTTGCCAAGAACTATGTGAAGCATAAATTTAAAAGATGAACATTTTATTCATAAGCTCCAGTAATACGTGACAGACATATAGACATAATTTTTAATTTAAAAGTTTCAAAAAGGGGGAAATTGTTTGAAAGCTGTGCAGTATTATTAGTTGTTATAGAGATTATGGATAAATGAAAGTAAATTAAATAAGAACACTGGTGCCAGCTCAAGATTTTATTAAAAAAAAACATGATTTCTTTAAAGCTAGAAATCTCTAGATTTCCTCTAAAGACAGAAAATCTATCTCTGCACAAGATTTCCTCAAAAGATAGGAAAGATATCGTACAACTTAAAATCTGTCGCTGGAAAAAATTCGACATCTAATATGTGTGCTGGCACCAGATTAATATACGATATGTATCTGTGATGCCAGCTCCACATTTCTCCAAAAAATGTGAAACTAATCGCTGTTACTGCAACAGATTTTCTTTAATGACCGAAATACTATCACCAGTGCCAGCTTAAAATTTGCTCTAAAACAGAAAAAGTTTTTCTGAAAATTTCGTTACAAATGTGAAACATTTTATGTGTTTTCTCCATTATTTCAAGCTTTTAAACAAAAATCAGATTACTACAATTTATGCTCCATAAAAACACAAATTTTGGTTGGTAAAGTCAAATTTAAAAAAAAAAAATTTCTCAGATGGTCATGCTACAATCACGGCACTTTATAGAACAAAATTCTAGCTTTAATCGTTGATATTTATAGAACAAAATTGTAGCTATTATCGTGGCTCTTAAAAGAGCAAGATTATAGATTTAATCGTGGTTCGTTGTAGAACCAAATTCTACCTTTAATCGTGGCTCTTTGTAGAAAATATTCTATATTGAATCGTGGCTCTTTACGGAACAAAATTCTAGCTTTAATCGTGGCACTTTGTAGAACCAAATTCTAGCTTTAATCGTGGCTCCTTATAGGACAAAAATCTAGTCTTAATCCAGATTCTTTATAGAACAGAAATCTAGCTTCATTCGTGGCTCTTTTAGAACAAAGTTCTACCTATAATCGTGGCTCTTTACAGAACAAAAATCTAGTTTTAATCCAGACTCTTTATAGAACAGAAATCTAGCTTCATTCGTGGCTCTTTTAGAACAGAAATCTAGCTTCTTTCGTGGCTCTTTTAGAACGAAATTCTACCTTTAATCGTGGCCATTTACAGAACAAAATTATTGCTTTAATTACGTCTAATTATAGAACAATATTCTAGAACAATATGCAACTTTAGGGCTGATCAGGGTTCTTTATAGAACAAAATTCTAGCTGTAATCGTAACGCTTTATAGAAAAAAATTCTAGCTTTAAACGTGGCTCTTTATAGAATCAAATTCTAGGTTTAATCGTGTCTCTATGTAGAACAAAATTGCAGCCTTAATCGTGGCTATTTGTAAACCAAAATTCTAGCTTTAGTAATAGCTCTTTATGGAACTAAATTTTAGCTCTAATCGAGGATGTTTATGGAACTTAATTCTAGCTTTAATTGTTGCTCATTATAGAACAAAATCCTGGCTCTAATCTGGATATTTATGGAACAAAATTCTAGCTTTAATCATTACTTTTTCAAGAACAAAATTTTTGCTCTTTATAGAACAAAATTCTAGCTTTAATCGTGGCTCTTTATAGAACAAAATTCTTGCTTTAATCAAGGCTCTTTAGGGAACATAATTCAAGCATTAATTGTGGATCTTTCTAGACAAAAATTCTAGCTTAAATCGTGGCTCATTATAGAACAAAATCCCTGATTTAATCGTGAATCTTTATGGAACAAATTCTAGCTTTAATCGCGACTCCTTATAGAACTAAAGTTTAGCTTTAATCGTGGCTCTTTATAGAACAAAAGTTTAGCTTTACTCGTTGCTCTTTTTAGAATAAAATTCTAGCATTAATCATGGCTCTTTGTAGAACAATATTCTAGCTTTAATCGTGACTCTTTATTGTAGAAAATTCTAGCTTTAATCGTGTCTCTTAATAGAAGAATATTCTGGCTTTAGTCGTGGCACTTTATAGAACAGAATTCGTGGCACTTTATAGAACAGTATTCTATCTTTAATCATGGCTGTTTATAGGCTAAAATTCTAGCTTTAATCGTGGCTCTTTATAGAACAAAATTCTAACTTTAATCGTGGCTCTTTATAGAACTAATTACTGGCTTTAATCGTGTCCCTTTATAGAACAGAATTCTAGCTTTAATCGTGGTTCTTTATAGAACAAAATTCTAGCCTTAATCGTGGCTCTTTACAGAACAAAATTCTAGCTTTAATCGTGGCTCTTTATAGGACAGAATTCTAGCTTTAATCGTGGCTCTTTACAGAACTAAATTATGGCTTAAGTCTTGCCCCTTTATAGAACAAAATTCAAGCTTTAATCGTGGCTCTATATAGAAAAATTCTAACTTTAATCGTGGCTCTTTATAGAACAACATTCTAACTTTAATCGTAGCTCTTTATAGAACAAAATTCCAGCTTTAATCGTGGCTCTTTATAGAACAAAATTCTAGCTTTAATCGTGGCTCCTTATAGAACAGAATTCTAACTTTAATCGTAGCTCTTTATAGAACTAAATTATTGCTTTAATCTTGCCCCTTTATAGAACTAAATTCTAGCTTTAATCGTTGCTCTATATAGAACAAAATTCTAACTTTAACCGTGGCTCTTTATAGAACAAAATTCTAGCTTTATTCGTGGATCTGTTTATAATGAAATTCCAGCTTTAATAGTGGCTCTTTATAGAACAAAATTCTGACTTTAATCGTGGCTCTTTATAGAACAAAATTCTAACTTTAATAGTGGCTCTTTATAGAACTAAATTCTAGCTTTATTCGTGGGTCTTTATAGAACAAATTTCTAGTTTTAATCGTGGCCCTTTATAGAACAAAATTCTAGTTTTAATCTTGCCCCTTTATAGAACAGAATTCTAGCTTTAATCGTGGCTCTTTATAGAACAAAATTCTAGCTTTGATCGTGGCTCTTTATAGAACAAAATTCTAGCTTTAATCGTGGCTCCTTATAGAACAGAATTCTAACTTTAATCGTAGCTCTTTATAGAACTAAATTATTGCTTTAATCTTGCCCCTTTATAGAACTAAATTCTAGCTTTAATCGTTGCTCTATATAGAACAAAATTCTAACTTTAACCGTGGCTCTTTATAGAACAAAATTCTAGCTTTATTCGTGGATCTTTTCATAATGAAATTCCAGCTTTAATAGTGGCTCTTTATAGAACAAAATTCTGACTTTAATCGTGGCTCTTTATAGAACTAAATTCTAGCTTTATTCGTGGGTCTTTATAGAACAAATTTCTAGCTTTAATCGTGGCCCTTTATAGAACAAAATTCTAGTTTTAATCTTGCCCCTTTATAGAACAGAATTCTAGCTTTAATCGTGGCTCTTTATAGAACAAAATTCTAGCTTTGATCGTGGCTCTTTATAGAACAAAATTCTAGCTTTAATCGTGGCTCTTTATAGAACTAAATTATGGCTTTAATCTTGCCCCTTTATAGAACAGAATTCTAGCTTTTATCGTGGCTCTTTATAGAACAAAATTCTAGCTTTAATCGTGGCTCCTTATAGAACAAAATTCTAGCTTTAATCGTGGCTCCTTATAGAACAGAATTCTAACTTTAATCGTAGCTCTTTATAGAACTAAATTATGGCTTTAATCTTGCCCCTTTATAGAACTAAATTCTAGCTTTAATCGTTGCTCTATATAGAACAAAATTCTAACTTTAACCGTGGATCTTTATAGAGCAAAATTCTAGCTTTATTCGTGGATCTTTTTATAATGAAATTCCAGCTTTATTCGTGGGTCTTTATAGAACAAATTTCTAGCTTTAATCGTGGCTCTTTATAGAACTAAATTATGGCTTTAATCTTGCCCCTTTATAGAACAGAATTCTAGCTTTAATCGTGGCTCTTTATAGAACAAAATTCTAGCTTTAATCGTGGCTCCTTATAGAACAGAATTCTAACTTTAATCATAGCTCTTTATAGAACAAAATTCTAACTTTAATCGTGGCTCTTTATAGAACAAAATTCTAGCTTTAATCGTGGCTCCTTATAGAACAGAATTCTAACTTTAATCGTAGCTCTTTATAGAACTAAATTCTAGCTTTAATCGTTGCTCTATATAGAACAAAATTCTAATTTTAACCGTGGCTCTTTATAGAACAAAATTCTAGCTTTAATCGTGGCTCCTTATAGAACAGAATTCTAACTTTAATCATAGCTCTTTATAGAACTAAATTATGGCTTTAATCTTGCCCCTTTATAGAACAGAATTCTAGCTTTAATCGTGGCTCTTTATAGAACAAAATTCTAGCTTTAATCGTGATTCTTTATAGAACAAAACTCTAGCTTTAATCGTGGCTCCTTATAGATCAGAATTCTAACTTTAATGGTAGCTCTTTATAGAACTAAATTATGGCTTTAATCTTGCCCATTTATAGAACTAAATTCTAGCTTTAATCGTTGCTCTATATAGAATAAAATTCTAACTTTAACCATTTCTCTTTATAGAACAAAATTCTAGCTTTATTCGTGGATCTTTTTATAATGAAATTCCAGCTTTAATCGTTGCTCTTTATAGAACAAAATTCTAACTTTAATCGTGGCTCTTTATAGAACTAAATTCTAGCTTTATTCGTGGATCTTTTTAGAATAAAATTCTAGCTTTAATCGTGGCTCTTTTTAGAATAAAATTCCAGCTCCTTATAGAGCAAAATTCTAGCTTTAATCGTGGCTCTTTATAGAACAAAATTCTAACTTTAATCGTGGCTCTTTATAGAACAAAATTCTTTCTTTAAACGTGTCTCGTTATAGAACAGAATTCTAGCATTAATTGCGGCTCTTTGTAGAACAAAATTCTAGCTTTAATCGTGGTTCTTTATAAATTTCAATTTCAGCTTTAATGACTCTTAACAAAATATAGTTTTAGCTTCAATCGTGGCTGTTTATAGAACAAAAGTTAAGCTTCATTAGTGGCTCTTTATGAAACAGGAATATAGTTTCAAATGTAATGTTACATTGAATTGCTTTTATAGGGTATAACGAGATACCAAAACTTCAGCCACATTTTTAATAAAATCACCTCATGAGTTCAAGGTTAAGGTCAAGCTAAAAACAAAACAAATCAACAAGTAAACACGAAATAGCTAAGTGTAGTTGAAGGATAATTTAGTTAGTGATTCTTTTTTTGGTCGCCAGCGAAACTGCATGAGTTCAAAAGGTTTGCACCTGACACAAGTTTTAGATAAAGGTGGTATTTGTTTAAAGGAATACTGTCAGATGGATTTAGGATAGGTTTTTAAGATAAAGAGTTAAACTGGCAGAATTATATATAAACAAATTGTTATTTAAACTTTAGAAATATAAGGTCAGCTTGTGAACAAAAATCCGTTTAACTTACTTATTTTAAATACGAATTACATGCGAAACTTTTCATTATATTTATTACTTTCACCAACCACTATTTAAACAACATCATCAAATATTCATCTAATATCTGTGATAAATACTTTTACTAAAGTAGTTTCTCTAAATATTTTATTAATTAATTTAATTATCCAATAGCAAAACAACAGCGAGCAGAAATCACTTGTTAGCATGAAATACAACAAGTATAAACAAACACTAAAGACAAACATGACCAAAGAAACGCAATAACAGAGTTCCATTGTAACAGAATATTTTTAGTTTGTGTTTTCTATTATTTATCTCCAGCTGGTTGCTGCATCTCCAGCAAGTCAATAAATGGCGGGATTACTAGAAGTCTCCTGGTTCATATGTTCATGGAAAATCAAAAAGCAAAAATATTTCTGAAGCAGAGTAGAGAGAAATAAGTAAATTGAAAAGTTTATTAGCAGTGATTTCATTTCTAGAAATATTTGTGAATAGTGTTTTATGATAAAGAGAGAATAGATGATGGTTTCCTGCTGCAGGGGGTTTTTCAATATAATCTTTTGAGTTTATTATGAATGATGTCAGAATGTATGGTTTTGAAATAAATATCATTGGTAAAACAAAGCAAAAGGGAAGCGATTGTTTTTCCTCATAAAAATTAATTAAATCGTGGCTAACAGGGACTATGCAATAATATGAACAGGGAACTCCTACACATTATCTGGCAACTACGATTTTAGAATATTGTTCTATAAAGAGCAGAGATAAAGCTAGAATTTCTTTCTATAAGGGGCCTCGATTAAAGCTAGCATTTTGTTCTATAAAGAGCCTCGATTAAAGCTAGAATTTTGTTCAGTAAAGTCCCACGATTAAAGATAGAATTTTGTTCTATAAAGAGCCACAAATAAAGCTAGAATTTTGTTCTATAAAGGCTCACGATTAAAGCTAGAATTTTGTTCTGTAAAGAGCCTCAATTAAAGCTAGAATTTCTTTCCATAAAGAGCTTCAATTAAAGCTAGAATTTTGTTCTGTAAAGATTTACTATTAAAACTAGAATTTTGTTCCATAAAGTGCCACAATAAGAACTCGAATTTTGTTCTATAAAGAGCCACGATTAAAGCTAGAATTTCGTTCTATAAAGAGCCACGATTAAAGCTAGAATAATGTTCTACAACGAGCCTCAATTAAAGCTAGAATTTTGTTCTATAAAGAGCCCAGATTAGGGCTAGAATTTTGTTCTATAAAGAGCCCAGATTAAGGCTAGAATTTTGTTCTACAAAAAAGTCATGATTAAACCTAGAATTTTGTTTTATAAAGAGCCACGATTAAAGCTAGAATTTTGTTCTATAAAGTTTCACGTTTAAAGCTAGAATTTTGTTCTACAAAGATTCAATATTAAAGCTAGAAGTTTGTACTATAAAGAGCCACGATTAAAGCTAGAATTTTGTTCTTTAAAGAGCCACGATTAAAGCTAGAATTTTGTTCTATAAAGAGCCTCGATTAAAGCTAGAATTTTGTTCTTCAAAGAGCTACGAGTAAATATAGAATTTGTTTCTGTAAAGAGCCACGATTAAAGCTAGAATTTTGCTCTATATATAGCCACGATTAAAACTAGAACTCTGTTCTATAAAGAGCCACAAATAAAGCTAGAATTTTGTTCTATAAAGAGCCACAATGAAAACTAAAATTTTGTTCTATAAAGAGTCACGATTAAAGCTAGATTATGCTCTATAAAGGCTCACGATTAAAGCTAGAATTTTGTTCTATAAAGAGCCATGATTAAAGCTAGAATTTGGCTCTGTAAAGAGCCACGATAAAAGATAGAATTTTGTTCTATAAAGAGTCACAAATAAAGCTAGAATTTTGTTCTGTAAAGAGCCACGATTAAAACTAGAAGTTTCTTCTATAAAGAGCCACGATTAAAGCCAGAATTTTGTTCTATAAAGAGCCACGATTAATGCAAGAATTTTGTTCCATAAAGATTCACGATTAAATCCAGAATTTTGTTCTATAAAGTTTCACTTTTAAAGATAGAATTTTGTTCTATAAAGAGCCACGATGTAAGCTAGAATTGTGTTCTAGAAAAAGCCACTATTAAAGCTAGAATTTTGTTCTATAATGTTTCACGAGTAAAGCTAGAATTTTGTTCTACAAAGATTCAAGATTAAAGCTAGAAATTTGTTCTATAAAAGGCCACGATTAAAACTAGAATTTTTTTCTATAAAGAGCCACTATTAAAGCTAAATTTTTTTCTTTAAAGAGACACGATTAAAGCTAGAATTTTGTTCTATAAAGCGCCCCGATTAAAGCTAGAATTTTGTTCTATAAAGTTTCAAGATTTAAGCTAGAATTATGTTCTTCAAAGTCTCACGATTAAATATAGAATTTGGTTCTATAAAGAGCCCTGTAAAGTTCTTTGAAATTCATTGAGTTTTTTTATGTTTTCCCTACTTCGTCAAACTTAATTTGTCTTAGTTGTTTTTTGTTCTTTATATTAATGCTGAATGATTAGGAATTTTACTAACAATAAGTGAAACCCATAAGATAGATTTGATAGATAAGATAAAATTGTGTTTATGCAACAGTAGTTGTCACTTTGTTTGTGGCACTTAAACCTTTAAAATGCTGATGTGGCACAAAAGAATTATAATTATTTTCTTTCTTTGGTGTAATTTAGCTGGCACAGCAAGAATTTCGAAACAATTTTGGGGAAACATTCTGTTAACAAAAAACTTTATTTTTTATGGGAAAAATTATTTAAAGGCAATCTAGCTTTAAGTTATTTTTCTTCATAGACTGTAAAAATTCCTGTAAGCGACTTAAAATCACAATTCACTGTGGTACTTTTCCAGAAATATGTAGTCTGTGCCAGAAAAGTACAAGCGGAAATGTGTTATTGATTGCTGTATTACACATAGAAAAATATCCTCGGGGAATTGAACAAGAAAAATAATATTTATTCTTCTTGGCTTTCGTTTTCTGGCAAAATGTTTTCTTTTCAATTTACTGTAAGCAAAAAAGTCAATATGATTTAAATGTTTTTTTTTTGGAAAACAGCAGCAATATCCTCTTTTCTATGTTGTACATTTTGTTAGGTTTTTTCTTGGGTTTGTTTGTTAGTAATACGATATAAAGCTTTTTGTTTTGCTGATATCCTGTCCAGTTGTTTTTAAAGTCAATTATGTTATAAGGCTGCTTAGTTGTAGCTTAAAGTTTAGTGAAAAAAATGTACTTAAAACATTTAAGTGTTTCAAGTAAATACATCCTTATTATTCTTAAACCGATGAAAATATTTAGAGGAATTTTCCATTGTTTGTAAAACAAAACTTTGATAGACAGTTTTATACGTCCAAAATTTAAACATTATTATAACTAAAGAAGATAACAAAGCACATTTAGCTTTTGTCTTTTTAATCTTTATTTTTCTTAGAAGCACCAAAACATAATAACGTTTTCTGAAATCGCATTTTTATTCCGCAAATTTCTATATAAATACCACAACAATAGCTCGCAATTACCAAAAATTGCTTTGAAAACATCTTCTATTAGAATAAATGAAACCTAATTGCCTCTAAGTAATTTTTAATCGTAAACATTTGTAATTGTTTTCCACAAAAGGATTTTACTCTATAATTTGACATTTTCTAAGCTGCCCACGTGAATTTATTATTACAAATTTAAGTTGCCAATGTTTTCATTACCTACTAGACTTCTCTTGATAAATTATTTAAAAACAGATACATTTATAGCCCACATAATGATTTTGAAATAGAAAAGGTTACGAAATAAACACCAGACAAAACCATATATACAGAGTAGCAAAAACTAACTGTAACAATTTATTAAATAAAAATAAGTAAACCAAAATTAATTGGACATAATCAAACATATTATCTAGATATCAGAAATTTCAAATTTATAATATTAGCCATGTAAGTATGGCTAATATTATAAATTTGTTTCTTTTATCTTCTATCACCCTGTATCTAGCCTATACACAAGTCTATTTTTGTCGACATCAAATGCCACACACTTGCTTCTCCAGAATTGTGTTTCTTTTATTGCGGTTTTTTACTTCTAATAGCCTTAATGTTGCTACCAAACAAACCAATGTTATTTTTCTATTATTTTGACAATATTAAAAAAAAGTTCTTAATTTCATGAATTTTTCATTGGTATTGTTCTCATTTTATTCTTTTACAAAATACAAATCTAATCGAAAATATGAATCTTTCATTTTCATTTCAATGTTTGCAACTGACAGCAACTAATGAAATTTTATCCTAAAATATAACTAAGAGGCTGTATATTTTTAGCACTTGATAACCTTGATAAGAAAATGTTATAGTGAATTCCAAAATATTTAAATGTAAAAATTTCTAAAGTAAATTATAAAAATATTACAAATCATATTAGTCATAGTCTAGTCATAGTCTAGTCATAGTCTAGTCATAGTCTAGTCATAGTCTAGTCATAGTCTAGTCATAGTCTAGTCATAGTCTAGTCATAGTCTAGTCATAGTCTAGTCATAGTCTAGTCATAGTCTAGTCATAGTCTAGTCATAGTCTAGTCATAGTCTAGTCATAGTCTAGTCATAGTCTAGTCATAGTCTAGTCATAGTCTAGTCATAGTCTAGTCATAGTCTAGTCATAGTCTAGTCATAGTCTAGTCATAGTCTAGTCATAGTCTAGTCATAGTCTAGTCATAGTCTAGTCATAGTCTAGTCATAGTCTAGTCATAGTCTAGTCATAGTCTAGTCATAGTCTAGTCATAGTCTAGTCATAGTCTAGTCATAGTCTAGTCATAGTCTAGTCATAGTCTAGTCATAGTCTAGTCATAGTCTAGTCATAGTCTAGTCATAGTCTAGTCATAGTCTAGTCATAGTCTAGTCATAGTCTAGTCATAGTCTAGTCATAGTCTAGTCATAGTCTAGTCATAGTCTAGTCATAGTCTAGTCATAGTCTAGTCATAGTCTAGTCATAGTCTAGTCATAGTCTAGTCATAGTCTAGTCATAGTCTAGTCATAGTCTAGTCATAGTCTAGTCATAGTCTAGTCATAGTCTAGTCATAGTCTAGTCATAGTCTAGTCATAGTCTAGTCATAGTCTAGTCATAGTCTAGTCATAGTCTAGTCATAGTCTAGTCATAGTCTAGTCATAGTCTAGTCATAGTCTAGTCATAGTCTAGTCATAGTCTAGTCATAGTCTAGTCATAGTCTAGTCATAGTCTAGTCATAGTCTAGTCATAGTCTAGTCATAGTCTAGTCATAGTCTAGTCATAGTCTAGTCATAGTCTAGTCATAGTCTAGTCATAGTCTAGTCATAGTCTAGTCATAGTCTAGTCATAGTCTAGTCATAGTCTAGTCATAGTCTAGTCATAGTCTAGTCATAGTCTAGTCATAGTCTAGTCATAGTCTAGTCATAGTCTAGTCATAGTCTAGTCATAGTCTAGTCATAGTCTAGTCATAGTCTAGTCATAGTCTAGTCATAGTCTAGTCATAGTCTAGTCATAGTCTAGTCATAGTCTAGTCATAGTCTAGTCATAGTCTAGTCATAGTCTAGTCATAGTCTAGTCATAGTCTAGTCATAGTCTAGTCATAGTCTAGTCATAGTCTAGTCATAGTCTAGTCATAGTCTAGTCATAGTCTAGTCATAGTCTAGTCATAGTCTAGTCATAGTCTAGTCATAGTCTAGTCATAGTCTAGTCATAGTCTAGTCATAGTCTAGTCATAGTCTAGTCATAGTCTAGTCATAGTCTAGTCATAGTCTAGTCATAGTCTAGTCATAGTCTAGTCATAGTCTAGTCATAGTCTAGTCATAGTCTAGTCATAGTCTAGTCATAGTCTAGTCATAGTCTAGTCATAGTCTAGTCATAGTCTAGTCATAGTCTAGTCATAGTCTAGTCATAGTCTAGTCATAGTCTAGTCATAGTCTAGTCATAGTCTAGTCATAGTCTAGTCATAGTCTAGTCATAGTCTAGTCATAGTCTAGTCATAGTCTAGTCATAGTCTAGTCATAGTCTAGTCATAGTCTAGTCATAGTCTAGTCATAGTCTAGTCATAGTCTAGTCATAGTCTAGTCATAGTCTAGTCATAGTCTAGTCATAGTCTAGTCATAGTCTAGTCATAGTCTAGTCATAGTCTAGTCATAGTCTAGTCATAGTCTAGTCATAGTCTAGTCATAGTCTAGTCATAGTCTAGTCATAGTCTAGTCATAGTCTAGTCATAGTCTAGTCATAGTCTAGTCATAGTCTAGTCATAGTCTAGTCATAGTCTAGTCATAGTCTAGTCATAGTCTAGTCATAGTCTAGTCATAGTCTAGTCATAGTCTAGTCATAGTCTAGTCATAGTCTAGTCATAGTCTAGTCATAGTCTAGTCATAGTCTAGTCATAGTCTAGTCATAGTCTAGTCATAGTCTAGTCATAGTCTAGTCATAGTCTAGTCATAGTCTAGTCATAGTCTAGTCATAGTCTAGTCATAGTCTAGTCATAGTCTAGTCATAGTCTAGTCATAGTCTAGTCATAGTCTAGTCATAGTCTAGTCATAGTCTAGTCATAGTCTAGTCATAGTCTAGTCATAGTCTAGTCATAGTCTAGTCATAGTCTAGTCATAGTCTAGTCATAGTCTAGTCATAGTCTAGTCATAGTCTAGTCATAGTCTAGTCATAGTCTAGTCATAGTCTAGTCATAGTCTAGTCATAGTCTAGTCATAGTCTAGTCATAGTCTAGTCATAGTCTAGTCATAGTCTAGTCATAGTCTAGTCATAGTCTAGTCATAGTCTAGTCATAGTCTAGTCATAGTCTAGTCATAGTCTAGTCATAGTCTAGTCATAGTCTAGTCATAGTCTAGTCATAGTCTAGTCATAGTCTAGTCATAGTCTAGTCATAGTCTAGTCATAGTCTAGTCATAGTCTAGTCATAGTCTAGTCATAGTCTAGTCATAGTCTAGTCATAGTCTAGTCATAGTCTAGTCATAGTCTAGTCATAGTCTAGTCATAGTCTAGTCATAGTCTAGTCATAGTCTAGTCATAGTCTAGTCATAGTCTAGTCATAGTCTAGTCATAGTCTAGTCATAGTCTAGTCATAGTCTAGTCATAGTCTAGTCATAGTCTAGTCATAGTCTAGTCATAGTCTAGTCATAGTCTAGTCATAGTCTAGTCATAGTCTAGTCATAGTCTAGTCATAGTCTAGTCATAGTCTAGTCATAGTCTAGTCATAGTCTAGTCATAGTCTAGTCATAGTCTAGTCATAGTCTAGTCATAGTCTAGTCATAGTCTAGTCATAGTCTAGTCATAGTCTAGTCATAGTCTAGTCATAGTCTAGTCATAGTCTAGTCATAGTCTAGTCATAGTCTAGTCATAGTCTAGTCATAGTCTAGTCATAGTCTAGTCATAGTCTAGTCATAGTCTAGTCATAGTCTAGTCATAGTCTAGTCATAGTCTAGTCATAGTCTAGTCATAGTCTAGTCATAGTCTAGTCATAGTCTAGTCATAGTCTAGTCATAGTCTAGTCATAGTCTAGTCATAGTCTAGTCATAGTCTAGTCATAGTCTAGTCATAGTCTAGTCATAGTCTAGTCATAGTCTAGTCATAGTCTAGTCATAGTCTAGTCATAGTCTAGTCATAGTCTAGTCATAGTCTAGTCATAGTCTAGTCATAGTCTAGTCTAGTCATAGTCTAGTCATAGTCTAGTCATAGTCCAGTCACAGTCTAGTCATAGTCTAGTCATAGTCTAGTCTAGTCATAGTCTAGTCATAGTCTAGTCATAGTCCAGTCATAGTCTAGTCATAGTCTAGTCATAGTCTAGTCATAGTCTAGTCATAGTCTAGTCATAGTCTAGTCATAGTCTAGTCATAGTCTAGTCATAGTCTAGTCATAGTCTAGTCATAGTCTAGTCATAGTCTAGTCATAGTCTAGTCATAGTCTAGTCATAGTCTAGTCATAGTCTAGTCATAGTCTAGTCATAGTCTAGTCATAGTCTAGTCATAGTCTAGTCATAGTCTAGTCATAGTCTAGTCATAGTCTAGTCATAGTCTAGTCATAGTCTAGTCATAGTCTAGTCATAGTCTAGTCATAGTCTAGTCATAGTCTAGTCATAGTCTAGTCATAGTCTAGTCATAGTCTAGTCATAGTCTAGTCATAGTCTAGTCATAGTCTAGTCATTGTCTGGACATTGTCTCTCTTGGGTAGACTACAAACTATTTCTTCAAGTTTCTTCTTGGCCACTATCAATAATTGACATGTCAATTTTCTATCCTCTGTCATACCATTAGTTGGAGTTTAATAAAACAAATTACATATGGTTTCTGTACTTTTGTGAGAAACCCGCAACTCTCCCAAATATATTTTCACAAATCTTTCCATAATCTCTTACTTGATTTATTGTTTTAAATTTGTCTTGAACGAAGAATGGGATTATTTCAATGATTATTATAAAATAATGTCATTCTAATGGTTGAATAGAAATAGGGGTAAAGATAAATGGAAAATTTTATAATGTGGTCAATGATTTTGAAGGGGTGTAATATGTATGTGGTATTAATATGTCAAATATATGTGGAATATAAATTTATCAAGGGTGCATAGGCTTTTGAAGAAATGTGTGTTGCAAATGGAAAATTTTAAATAAATTAAAATAAGGTTACAAAAATTATTTTAAATATATAATTCCAGGTTTGTACCGATTGGATTTATTGTTAAGTCTGTTTAGTGGATCCATATTTTGTTTAGTTATAAATCCTCATTATTTAGGCAGTAATATTACCGTTTTATAAGTGCCTAAAAGTATGCAATTATTAATTGTTATTTATTTACAACTGTGAGTGTCCCTACTGTTCGAAGTTTGTGTTTCTCTTTCGAACCAAAAAATACATATATAATTTAAATCAATCATTGATTTTTTTTAAATTTTCATTGTATATATTTATATTTATACCCATATATCTTCATTTAATAACAATGACAATGAATAAGACATATTGGTAATCATTTTTTGTTGTCTTTGTTTGCTTTTCTTGTCTCATCTTCAAGATGAGATGAGTTAGAAAATTCGTATATTAAAATCAGTTTTTTTGGAAAGTTTTAGGTTGAAAACAGAGACAAAGAAAAATGCTGTTCAAAATTTAATCACAATTATATGGTTGACTAAACCAATAACCATACAAAGAGAAAGGGGAAGAACAAAATATTGTAATAGACATACACAACAGTGTAACAATGTTTTATATTAAGGGTTTAAACAATGTCTGATATTAACTGGAAACTTTACTTGAAGGTTTAAAATGGAAGAATATTATATGATTAAATATAACACATTTTTCGTGTTAGTCCTGGATTTTTAGCTACACTTCGAAATGTAACTTATTTCAAATAAAAATAAGTTTTTAAACAAAATGAACAATTTTTCGCTCACGTTTATATAATGATTCCTCTTTTTATTTTATGTTAAGCTTTCTTGGTGCAAAGAACCCTCAACTTGAAGACTTCTTAAGTGGAAACAATGTGAAAATTGTTGTCACAAAAAAGGGATAAACTTAACAATACCTTCAGGTAGGTGTTGGTAAGTAGGTTGAGTTTACTGGTACATATTTTTGAAGACAAAAATGTACTTAACTTCAAAGAAAGTAGGAAGATGGAAACAAAAATGTACCTATTCGACAAAACTCTGAGGAAACGAATAAATTAAAATATTTTAGCTAAAAACAATGAAAATATAATATTTTGAGGACTGCATACATTTTTTGAAACAAAAGTACTGTTTAGAAATTAAGTGAACAAGTTTAATGAGCTATTCTCACTAGTCACTAAAGTTTTTGATAAAAGGCTGTTAAAAAGTACTTTTTTTAAGAATGTACCAAATTATATAAATTTTTATTAAAGGTGTGAAGAACAATAATCATATCTTTACGAGTTTACCTTTTAAAAATGGTGGTATATTTCCCTTTAATAAACCGTATTCTTTAAACTGCAAATAAAAGCGATTAGATCAACACAACAATTAAATAGTCACTCTCTTTTAATACATAAACTTTAAAACCACACTGATAATACGGTTGATGTTAACTCCAACAACTCTTATTATACACTAACTCCCCAGAAACTCGCTGTTACTATTCATGTACACAGTGCCATCTTCTAGTAGTATCATGACTCGAATATTATATTTCCACAATGTTTACATAGAACTTTTAGCAGTTTTAACAGTAAATGTTGTCATATTATAAACAATGTTAATAACAGCGTGTTATCAACATTGTTGATAAGTAGAAGTTTCTACAGATATAAATTGTTTACACACATGATGTAAAATTTTTTTTTGTCATAAATTCTTTTTCCAAAAATTTTTTTTTTAAATTTAAAAAAAATTTATTACCCGTCACCAAATTATATTTAAATATATGGGGCATTTCACGTTAAGTGAACCAACTTTTGAAATCGATGTCTTCCGAAAATTTGCACCAATGTTAGTTCTATTGGATAGTAATTTGGACACCATTTTTCAACAAGATCGGTCAAGAACTCTCTGAGTTATATTAGGTCAAAATTTGACATTTTGGCCAAACAGGTGTTTTTTTTTATCCATATAACTTATTACCTATTGTGCTTAGCAAAATGTGTCCCAAATAGTTTAGATAGCTATTTATGCAATCTTTTTTTTTATTTTTTTTAAGAAAGCTTAAAAAGATGAATAATTTAGTAAAATTTAATCTTAATCACAATAGATCAATTTATATAATAACTATTTTTACACTTAATTTATGAAGTTTTAAAATTTTCAAATATCCATACTTTTATCCTCCTTATTTGTCACCTTTATTAGCTGCTTTTTTTTGTCAATCCTTTCTTGGCGTTATTAGATTCAGCTACTGATTTCGCTGCTGGCTTCTTTTTTGGCTTTGGAAAGAAATCGCATTGAGTAGATGCAGAAAACTTTTTTAATTTGAGTCTTCCATCGACAAGCGGTATGAAAGCATGGTATTGAACAGTGCCATCGATTGTTACCGCAGCATCGAATCTGCTCTTTAGTGTTTTCAATGTTTCCTCATGATCCTCTTTGCTACTAAAAACTATTTTAGTTTCTTTACAATAATTCTTTGCCCAATGGAATAAAGCAGTCGCATCTAAGATGCGATCTTGATGAGAGCACTGGAGGCTATACTTCGCTGCATTTCTTTTGAGGTTTGCTCCAATACCATCACATGCTCCTTTACCATGAGCAGTAGGATGAAAATGCCACTTCCAAAATCTTTTTCATGAGCTGTAAGATTTGCGAAGCTACTTTTGTTTTTAAAATGTTGACGAGCTCCGTCCGAAACGTAGTATACCTTTTCTACTGTAAATTTTGATTTTAGATACTTTAGTATTATCTAGTATTATCTTCTGGTACTCATAAACTGCAACGGTGTCATGTTTTAAATCGCTTGGTCGTTATTGAAGTGGAATGCTTGTATGGAATCCTGAAGAACATATTTATAGTTCTCTGCGAAATCAAATGAAATAATGAATTCACCAGACTTCAAATGTGTTTTCAAGTCCTTGAAGAATGACCACTGCTCTTTGACTAAAAAGTCATGGGTTCTCAAATTTAGCAATCCTCTACACAGTTCTTCCACAAAATCATCCACATTTAAAATTATGGTTTTCAGTGTGCATCTTTCAGTCTGAAGCCAAGATTCAAATTTTAACTCCTCAATACATTCTCGATCAAAAGAGTTGATTAAATTTTCTTTGATGGATGTGGTTTCCGGGCAATTCGAACATTCACCTAAGTGGCAAGAAGTTGTAGCATTAGGGCACATAGTCAATTTAAGGCAATCGCGGTAATGGTGTAAATCTTCTGATGAATCATCTTTTAAGTAATTTAAGTTGATTTCCTTCAACATCAATTTAACATTTTCATGGTAAATACAAACACATACTGTGTGAGTTCCGCTGCTTCCTGCCAAAACGCAATGTTTTGGCCTCAGTTGTGTAAATTTTGTGAATCCAATTTTGACATCCTCGTATTCAGATTGAAATGTTGCGAATAATTCATTCAGGTTACAGAGAACCATTCTCTTCTGCATTTGAACTTTCTTGCCATCGATTCGTACAGACATCCAGTCTTTCATCCCTGGCATCAGGCGACTCATATCATCTCGCTGATAAAACTGAGTTATTAGAGATTTAGTATCGCACTCCAAAGTTTTTCCCTTCTTTTTGTTTGGGAGTGTGAAAATCCCATGCTCAGCAACCAATTGTTTAGCAATTCTTGCTTTTCGTTGAGACGTTCCAAACTCAGTCATTGTTTTTGCAGAACTCCATGTTCTTGGAGCAAGCGTGAGAAGTTGAATTCTTTCAGCTTCACTCTGTGACGTTTTGTATTTCTCTTTTATTTGTTCAAGAACTTCTACTGCATCCTTATGGTATTGGTTTCGACACTCATTCGTTGAATTTGAAAAGTTAGAATAACCATCATCATCAACAGTTCTGTCTTCATTCTCGGAATTACTTTTGTCTTCATCTGGAATAACTTCAACGCAAGGCTCATTACTATTCAAATTCGGTAATTCGTTCAACTTTCCGAGCTCTTTCCTGCATGATCCACAAATTTTCAATCGTTTTGACAGCGTAGGGAATTTTTTTAATAAGCCGTCGGAAATATATCGCATATCTGATGATCTGTGCTTCATTTTGTTAAAGGGATTAAAACAAAAAGACGAATAAATTTCATTTTCAACCTTAGCCTTTTTAGAAGTCGTAGACATTTTGAATTTTGTAAGTATTTATGTAAATAACACACGTCTTAACTTTAACGCTGTTTCTAAAAAACTGATTTCCGTATGTCTTCAGAATGACAATAAATAGTTTTTTAAGATCATATAGGAGTACGTTTTAATGAATGAGTCTAAAATCTTTTATTAGGGTCCAGAAGGGCTTACATACTAAAGTACCTAGTTTAACCAAATGTTACAAATAATTATAAAAATAAACCACTATATAAATAACCTACCTGTCAACTTCTACCTCTCCACCTACTTCTCAAAGTCAAATGTCATAAAATAATAAATAAACTGGTACTTCGGAGAAGGGCCATAAAATATTTCCACTTGATTCCAAAAATTTGTTTCTGGGGCACCTGATATTTTAACAATGAAAATCACGTGCGCTGAAAACTACCTCTAGGATTGACTAAAAAAGCCGCAAGATACAAAACTCAGACAAATTTTGGGGGTGGAAAATTAATAGCGGTCGGCGTCATATTGCACCCCTCCAGTGGCTATTATCGGTCAGTTGTTGTGGATTTTATTTTTAAGGTTTTAGAAACACTTACACACAAATATGAAAAAAATCAATTTAAAAACATTTGTCTTGAGTTACAAAACATTTATTTTGATAGATATCCCACTCGCATCCCACTAAGCGACCAAAAAGGTTTTAAAGGAAAAAACCTAAGCTTTCTTTTGAGAAAAAAAAATTAATAAAAAAAGAGGCCATTTTGGAAAAAAAAAAGTCAAAAAGGTTTTTGATTTTGGTGCATTTCATCGCGATCGGAAGACATCGATTTCAAAAGTTGGTTCACTTGACGTGAAATGCCCCATATTGTTGATATCTTTAAAGGAGTTAAAATAAATAAATGGCTAGTTTATGGTTAATTGAAACCATAATTGACATTTTTTCTAGATAAGTGATATTCAAAAAAGGATTTTTTAAATTTGTTTAAAAAATATGTAAATTATACTTTTGAAATTTTTGGACTACAAATTAAAAACCTTTTTAGTTTCATCAAAAGTTTTTATCAAACACTATTATAATTGTTTGAAAATGTAGAAAAAATGTTTTTTGAAATAGTACTTTTTTCAATAAAAGTACCAAATAATTTTTTTTAACTATAATTAACTTATGCGTTTCATGAATATGTACTTTTTGGTAGAAATGTGATAAAAATTACTGTTTTTGAGGAAATTTGTTATTTAAAATTTTTTGGAAAAGTACTTTTGTGAAGAAATTTGATGGAGACCATAAAGAGATACTTTTTGAAAAAAAGTATGTTTAAAGAATATAGTTTTTTGAAAAGAACATTTTGAGGAATTGTTTGTTATGTAAAGGTATTACTTCATTCAAAAGAATATTTTGTACAAAAGTATTTTTTCAAAAAAGTACTTTTGTGAAGATGCATTTTAAAATTATCTATTTTTTAAGAAGTATTTGTTTGTAAACTTGTATTTTCTTTTGGTTGTACTTTTTGTTAAGAGTACCAAATTGTTAGAGAATTTGGTTTCATTAATAAAATTTTCAAATTCTCTAGAATATCAAATTAATGTCAAGTGTTGTTATGTTATTTTGCTTTTTATTTAAAATTTTGTTCAATTTTCATATTAAATTAAGTAAATTGATTGAAATAATATTATGTATTCAAATTCCATCAGTTTTAAGTACATGTTCTGCACTTTATTTAAAATTTAATTTTTGGCAGATAAAAAAAGAATCCATATAAAATGCAATTATTACTTTACTTCTTACAACATTTAACTTTCAGTCTCAATTTATTCTTGCAATTGTTTTACATCCATCTTACACAGACTGTGTTTTATAACCCTCCGAATCTGGCCCTTAACATATCTATAGTTGCTGTGCATGTCTTCAGCGTTTACACAAATTTATTGTCTTCATTTTATTTTGAAAATAAACTTAAATTATTCATTCACTTCACCCTTATTGTAGTGCTGTAGAGTTTTCTACCTCGTATGTGTGCTGCATTGTGTGTGGAACAATACATGCTGTGTTGCATGCTGCATTATTCATTTTGTTAACTCAATTGAGCAAATAACATTTGGTTTTATTTTGCAAGTCAGAAAATTGTACAATGAGTGTGGGGGAGGGTGAATGAAAATAAATTGTTGTAAAGTTTCTTGTTTTATTTTTGTTTAAAATACGTGATGTATTTTCCAAATGAACTATTTTTAAACACTCACTCACATATGTTGTTTTGAGGTTTCGCAAGATGCTTATAATTGGTAGATTTAAATGGAAAAATGTTTTTTGGATTTACATATTTACCATTACATTCATATATATGTATGGAGTACCAGGTAGCAAATAATTATTATATTTTTGCAGTATAAATCCAATATTCATTTTAAATAAAATAAGCAATTTGCTTTCATCGAAATCACCTGAACCTTGGCAATATCATCTATCAATTTTTATTTTTTTTTTTTAAATTTATTTAATAACTTGCTTTCAATTTGTAAATAAAACAAGTTCTGCATACAATTCGATTTTCTGCTTAATAATTTGCCATGTATTAAACAAATTTTTTAAATCTATTTCATCAGATTTTCGGAAATCATTTATAAAACACAGCTACAGAATGTATAATAAAGGAAGAATACACACATTCAATAAATTCACCTAAAGGTATGCTATAGAAAATCTAGTATTTACAATAACAGCACAAAAATGGAAATTAACCCTTAAGAGCACTTGGGGACAAAATGACTGTGTTTTTCGTGATTTTAAAAGATCAGGGTCATTTGGACCCCAAGTTCTATTAAGGGTAAATTTAAATTTTTTTGTTGTTATTATAAATACTAGACTTCAAGTTAGTAATTTTTCTCGAAAATCGCAAAATTTATATCGCATGTACGGAAAAACTATAGGAGGTATTGACATACTTTTTCACATTTTTATTCCCTATTATATTGTCAATAAATCCCCATGTGATGATCAAAATATTCTAAGATTTTTTAACAAAATTTTAAAAAAATTTGAAAATGGAGTTTGAAACTGCGGTTAAAAAAAATTTTTTTTTGGTCATACCTGCGAATAGGTTAACGGTTTCCTACTAAGACAAAAACTCTCATACAAGTAAATATAGATATATTTTAAGTAAAAATTGGATTTTATTTTAATATTTCTCAAAATATGTTAATTTTGTTTGTACATTTCTTGTTCTAGTGGCCATTACACATGACACATTAATGGCCTGGCGATGTTTTAATAACTTTAACAGTTTTTAACCAATTTTTGTCTTTTATATCACACTAGTTGATCGCCCCGGCTTCGCCCGGTAGCATTTACTAATGTTAGTTCTTTAAGTTTCTCCAACCCACGCACACCAGCCTCTGGTTATTTATTTGCAAATAAAATATCTAAATTTGCACTGCATACTTTAGGGAGCTTTTTTATTATAGTTGACTGGACTCAGAAAAAAAAGAATTTCCGAGTTTTACTCGGAATTTTTGAATTTTTTTTCTTTACAAACCATCTCCTGAAAATTTCGAATCGAATAAAAAAAAACAGCCATTCTCATTCCTAATTCCTAATTTTACTCGTATTTACCCCCCCTAAAAGGTAGACTTTTTAAAAGTTACTACTTTCAATATTTAAAAACTAAAGGTATCTATTTTTCCCGGTTTTACCCTTTTTATGCCTATTAAGTTGTGAAAAATGTATAGCCTATTGATGCTTCCAAATAATAATCTATTTAAGGATAAGTTTTTTTTTGAATATCCTGGTTTTAAGATATTGTTTATATTTATTATACTTTTTCCTTGGGAAAAGGATTTTTGGTGATATAATCAGAAAACTGCAGCATCTACGATAGATATGCTTAAAAATGAGATATCCTTTGTACAAGGAAATTCATTGGTTCAATATCCACAGTTCAGAAGAAAAGCACTTTTAGGAAAATATATTGAAATATTGTAAAAATTGGACAGGAAAAATTAAAATTTTCAAGTTCCCCTGTTGGGAACTTAGTTTATATATAGAGAGATATAAATCTCGTCACCTAAAATGCAAAATAACGTAACATCACTTTTCATAAGTTTATAGGACAAGCAAAAAACGATATAAAATGAAAACTACTTGAGATATTGAAACAAAATTTTCAAATCTGAATTACAGTGACTCTAGAAATATATTTTATGAAAAAAAACTAATTTTTTCAAAGAACACTTTAAATTATGTGGCTTACGTTTTTTTGAATTGTTATTTTCTGAAACAAAAAATATAAATTTTTATAAAAAAATAAAAACTTAAATAAAAATATTTTTTTTATTTTAAATAAAAGCTGTATATACATTTTTAATTTTATTATGTTTTTTTTATTTTAATTACTAATAACTACTTTTTTAAACTAAAAAAGTTTCTTCATTAAATTTTCATTAAAACTGCAAAAATATTCAATTGCAACAAATTTATTTAAAAAAAAATTAGGAATAAGGTAACAACGATTTATTAATTAATTCCTCAAAGCGTATACGTTATTTTGTTCAAGAAAATCATATACTTGATGATACTTTAGTTTCAATTTTGGTTATAACTTGGTTATTTTTGATAGTAAAATTTTAAAATTTTGTACACATATGTAATATGACGTAGTGAATCGTAATCAATAATAAAATCAATTTCGAATTTTTTGATAATACGTTGTTTTGCATTTTAGGTGACGATCAGTAACTTCTATTCCAATTTGAATGAAATTTGACATGCATAAAGAGAAAATTTTTTCGAGTTTAAGTTTTGAATTTAGATCTCATAACCAAGCCACGAGTGCGGCCAGGGGTCCCCAAAGTAGGACATCTCGAGTATGGTAATTTTGTAAAACGGTCGTTTGTGGTCGGATTTACAAAAAAAAAATACACATATGGGATTTTGTCTATTTATACCCTACACCACCATAGTGGGGAGGGTATAATAACTTAAAGTAAACCGATCGACTTAGAATCCCTTTCTGAGTCGATTAAACGATGTCCGTCGGTCCGTCTGGTCGGCTGGCTGTCCATGTAAACCTTGTGCGCAGAATACAGGTCGCAATTTTGAAGATTCGATGAAATTTGGTACATATAATTTTTTCGGCTTAAGAACCAAGCCTATTGAAACTGGCTTGGTTCTGAAATCGGTCCATTATTTCACCTAGTACCCATACAAATGTCCTCCCGAAATTGGACTTTATCGGTCATAAATGTTTAATTTATATATGTATCTACACAAATTCCGCTCCAAATAAGTTTTATATACACAAAATTCATGTCACCAAATTTTTTTGCGATCGGTCCATAATTAGTCATAGCTCCCATATAGATCCGCTTCCGAAAATCACTTTAACGTGCATAAATCGCTTAAAAATGTTGGTATATACACAAAATTCAACATAGTTAACTTTAATATAGACATAAATCACACGACCTAATTTCATGGTGATCGGTCCATAATTGGTTATAGCTCCCATATAAGGCCCACTTCCGAAAATCACTCAAAAATATAAATTATTGAAATTTTAAAAGAAAAATAATTTTGCTCTTTTACTTAGTGTAGGGTATTATATGGTCGGGATTGACCGACCATACTTCCTTACTTGTTTTCAAATATATATATATATATTATTAACAATTAAAAAATTCATGGAATACTTTTTTGAAAAATATGACAAAAAATGCTTTTTATTGAGTTTTTGCAAAATACAAATTTTTCAAATTGAAATAAAAATTTTATTTATGAATATTTTTTTAACGAAATTTTAAATAACAGAATTCATTCAAACTTTGAATGATTAAATTTTTGTTAATTCAAATATACTACTACAAACTGAGTTTACATTTTTTCTTTTAATCATTTACAAATGCATTGAAAAAAATTGTCTTAAGGCTTTTTGTAATCGATTTGAATTGAAGAAAAATTTAATCATTCAATATTTTTTTGTTATGGATTTAAAGAAATTTCTAATGATTTAATAAGAAATTAATTCTTTAAATAATGAATTAATTCACTATGGAATGATTTCAATACATTTAATTGCATCGTTAAGAGACACAATTTATTTTGATCTCAAAAATGGAATTAATAACACTAGTTTACAAGGTTTTTGCTCATGAATTGAAACATATGGGGATTTGTGTATTTAGGTCTTCTAACTTCGGAAAAAATATTAAAACAATCCTGGACGTCAAACTTTTGAGATATTTCTTAAAAACGAAACATAAAAATGTACACTAAGTCCTCTTTTATAATAATTTTTATTTGTCTCCTTCACGATACTTCAACAGTAGTCTCCTAGCCTATTCTGATCCCAAAAATCTTGATAATTCCTCTCTAAAAACTTCAAATCTTGATGGAAACGCTCTCCATGTTCGTCATTCATGTGTCCGAGGTTTTCCGGGAAAAAATCCACATGAGAATATAAAAAGTGAATTTTGAAGGATATATTTACACCCATCAGTTCAAAATTATGTAATAAATTCGCAACAATATCACTGTAATTTTGACTTTTCTTATTCCATAAAAATTCTTGAACAACAAGTTAAAAAGAATTCCATGCTGCATTATCAACATTGGTTAATAGACACTTAAATTTGGTATCAACCAAAATTTTTCTTATTTGAGGACCCACAAATGCATAAATATTGAAATGCTGGTTTTGTCTTATCTAAAGCTTTTACGAAATTTGTTAATGTAAATAAGCATTTTTTCGTTAAAAAGAATCCAGAATCTCGAGCACTACATAAAACCTCTTCTCTTATAGCTTAGGAGATATTCGCATTTGAAAATTAAATTTTCAACATTTTTACCCACCCTACTCCAGTTTTTTGGTGACCGCGGTTCCAAATATTCGCCGATTTTATAAATTTTTCTTTTATAGGATTAAAAATAGATCTATATATCAAATAAAGAAAGAAGTGTTTAAAAATCATGACTGAGTCCAAAGTTACATGCATTTGAATATAAAAAATTGCGATTTTTCGAAATTTTTTTTTGGAAAAAAGTACTTTTATTCTTTTTAAGTTGTCTAAAAAATGTCTAAGAGGATATGTAATGAATTTGTTCTTTTTGAAAAGCTAACTTTACGCCAAATATTTTAAATGAAAAAAACATTTATAATTTTTGATACCGACGGGATCAGGTCCATTCAAAAAATGCCTATTTTTTATGTAAAATTCAAATTTAGGGCAAAAATTCTCAAATCGCATACTTGATATCAAAATATAGTAACCTATTTTAGATGGCCCTATAAGTTCTTAATTATTTTATAAAGGGTTCCGATAACCCCGCCCCTATTATGGATATTATAGCCAAAAAACGAAAAAATCCCATTTTTGGGATTTTTCAAGATTTTCTGGGAATTGCGGGATACTTGATAACAAATTTTAAAATTTGTTTTTATTTTTCCAAATCTACATAACTGTGAAATTTCATTAAAAAATATTCATAAATAAAAATTTTATTTGAATTTGAAAAATTTGTATCTATTCAAAATTCAATAAAAAGCATTTTTTGTCATATTTTTCAAAAAATTATTCCATGAGTTTTTTAATTGTCAAAAGTTATATACATTTTTGAAAAGTAGACAAAATCCTCTATCCATTGATATATAACATGTCTGCCTTATGTTTTTTACTTGTCAAATAAATTAGGGAAAACTAAACAACTCGCTGAGAATTTACGAGGAGATTCTGTATGTGTAATTTTTAAATCGGAACACAAACGAAGAAATAGGATAATTTTAAAAATTGAACATACCCGAGGTGTCCTACTTTGGGAACGCCTGGTCCCGCTCCTGGTGGGGTCATGAGGTGCAAATTCGAAACTTAAACTCGACTACACTTCCTCTTTGCACATGAGAAATTTCATTCAAATCAGCGTAAGGGTTAAGAAGTTACAGATTTATTTCCCTCTTTTTTTATTCTCATACCACTGTGTAGCGTCCCTAGCTCTTCTCAAAAATATAAGTTTCATTCCATGAGCAAACAAAAATGTTTGATTTGTAAACTAGTGTAATTAATCCTTTGTTATACCATGACCGTTAAGTACACATCCACAATTTTATTTTGCGTCCCCATAAAGAATATAAATATGTATATACTCAGACTTCTTAGAGATAGCGAAGAAAGCGATGTCCGTTTGTATTTTTAAATTATTGTATCATTCGAAAAACCCCAAATTAAAACTGTAAAAAAACGTTTCACATTTTTTGGTGAAAAAATAGCTTTGTAATTTGTTTTCTTCAGTTTTAAATTCCCGGGATTCCCGAATAAAAATCCCGGGAATTGGGTAGTGAAAAATTGGCAAAATTCCCTGGAAATTTGTACCGGGAATTCACGGGATAAAACCCTATTTGGAATCGATCCATTATTTCTACTAGCCCCCATACGATTGCCCTATCCAAAAGTAGATAAGCTCTCATAAATATCTTAGTTATAAAGATATCTAAACCAAATTGAGCACAAATAAGTTTATATAAGTTAAACCAAATTTTGTGACGATCGTTCCATAATTAGTCAGAGCTCCCATATAAGGTCCACTTCCGAAAATCACTTTAACTAGCATAAATCTCTTAAAAATATTCATATTCAAATAAAATTCAATCCAAATATGTTATATATATACAAATGTCATGTCACCAAATTGTATAACGATCGGTCCATAATTAGTCATAGCTCCCATACAAAGCCCACTTCCGAAAATCATTTTAACGAGCACAAATCTCTTGGTACATTTTAAAAGAAAACTGTTAAAAGAAAATAGTTGTCCTAAATTATTAAGAATTAATTGATCTTTCCAACTGCATTGTTAGTTTTTTTAATTTTCATAAAAATTTTAAAAGTTATAAAGCCTTATTTACAAAATTTATGGAAAAATATCGAAAAATTTTAATGTAGGGCACCTTAATGAGCCAATTGATTGCAAAAATTAAAAAAAAAAAATCCGAAAAAAATCTCAAAAATACTCAGCTTTCAAATTAAGCTTGAGCCCCAACAAAATTTTTTTTGGGACACACTAATGTGAAATTTCGTAACAATATCTCCAATTATTACCGAGATACCGAATTATTAAAAAAAAAAGTTTCTAAACCACTTAGAGAAATATGTCGACCTTGAAGTCCAAATGACAGGTCCATTTTGGAAATCAAGTTATCACCAAACTTAGATGGTTAACGATACGTGTATCACGTAGCGCTCTCCTGTTGAAACCACATCTTGCCCGGATCAATGCTATCCATATTTTCAAACAAAAGATCATTGATCATGGTGCGGTAATGATCTTTAGTGATCGCAACGCGAACTTCGGTTGCATTCTTGATGAAACGCCAAAAACGTGAAATGGATTCTGTTGTGGATTGGTCTCACTCTATATGCGGCAATGTTGTTTATTAACACTGAACACAATTTTGCGATAAAACAGTCAATGACTGACTTTCAAGAATCAATATATTCATAACAATTTGACAGAGTATACTGATCATAAATGTCAAAAAGTGATGACAGTTCGTTTGACAGTTAACACTTTCGTAAGTTCTATTGGGTCTGTACGTTAAAATATCACAATTCAATATTCCACGTCGATACATCCTTTGGTAGCAAATGTAAAGCTGGAAACAATTATACGATTCCCTCAATTCCGATTAAAAGAATACGGTTTATTTAAAAGAAATAAACTACCGTTTTTAAAAGGTAAAATAGTAAAAATATTTCGTTTTTAAAGCCATCCTTGTGTTTTGATTTTTCCCCATACTGTTGAATGGGTATCAAGGTTAAATTATTGAAAATTTAAATTATTTCTAAATCTTCCAGGACATTGATTTCAAGACATTTATAACCAATTTATTATTTGTTTTGCTTAAATTTTATTTTCATGCTAAAAAAACGGCTGTTATGACAAAATCTCTGAATCAATTCGATTCAATCATAATAAAACATTTCTTTTAATAGTGGCGTTGTGACTTTTTTTCATTTTGAATTTTTCTCCTACTTGTATATTTCGGCCTGTGATAGTGTCATGTCACGTTTATTGTGTAGCTGGGTGTATTCTAAGTAAACATTTCACTGTCGTTGACATGTGTCAGTACAATGTTTTTCACTTGTTCTGACTGTTGTTTTCTTTATTTCTTTGGACGGAGTGTGAAAACACTGGCAATCATATCATGATTCTTGTATTATTTTTTTTTAGTTTGGTTTTTGTTATGAGTGAACAAAATCCTTACAAACAGTCTCTGCTGGCTGTCATGATTTGTAGTTGATGTCTGTTAAGTTTCTAGTGCGTGTTTTTTTAAGATTTTTTATTGTCACAACATTGAAAAGAAGATTGAGGTATTTAAAGGAATCTTCGAAATGGAATTTTAAAGTAACAGAATCGTGCAAAAATGCTTTTAGATTTAAGACAAGGTATTAGAAGACATTTGTACTTGTATTGCAGGAAGTAAATGAAAGGAGCAAAACTAAATATCTATTAAATAGAATAAAAGGATTTAAAGGAAGAATTTAAAAAGTTGTAAATGCTTAATAGAAACTAATATAAATAAACAAAACCCACAGCTAATAAAACTAAAATTATCTACTATAAATAATAATCCTGTATTCATGTTAAACTTAATCAAAATAATATTAGTTTCACAGGCTTCGCAATAAATTTCAAACAAAGCTATTTTCTTTTTTGTTAGAATAGATAGAAAGTCGATTTTATTAGCTTTGATATACACCACATCCATTTAAAGGGTATTTTTTAAGCCCGATAGAACTGGAAATTTTAAAAAATAACACAAAAATGTAGAAGTTCAATGAAGTTCCCCACTATGGTGGCGTAGGGCATAAAAACAACATAAAATTAATTCGTTAAAATTTCTCACTTACGGTTTTACTTGCCGCAACTTAAATACGTCAATGCTAGGATACGGTGCTAATTACCTTAACAATGTAGAATTAATATATAATCAAATATAGCTGTAATATGCAATGCGTAATAAAATTAATATGTATTTCATTTGAATCCTTTGCATACATTGAGTAGGGTGTTTTTTGGTTATTTTGCTTCCATTTTTATTTAATTGCAAATGTACTTTTAATAAATTACGTTTCAGTTGGCGAGACCCAGTAATTTTAACACCTTTTCTCGCAACATGAACGAGACCTGCAATTAGCAACTATTAAAAATGTCATGCAGCTACGGAAAGTGTTAAAATAAGGAAAATAAAAGAGTGTAAACAAAAAGGTCAAATTATAAACAAAACTAATTATAGAGTTTTGAATAAAAACATACAAACAAAAAAATCACAGCATGAATTACTCTAGAGAAAATTAAATTATATTTAATTAATATGGAATATGATGTTAGAGAAATAAACTACAACAGAACTAGCACTAGAACAGAACTAGAACAGAACTAGAACAGAACTAGAACAGAACTAGAACAGAACTAGAACAGAACTAGAACAGAACTAGAACAGAACTAGAACAGAACTAGAACAGAACTAGAACAGAACTAGAACAGAACTAGAACAGAACTAGAACAGAACTAGAACAGAACTAGAACAGAACTAGAACTAGAACAGAACTAGAACAGAACTAGAACAGAACTAGAACAGAACTAGAACAGAACTAGAACAGAACTAGAACAGAACTAGAACAGAACTAGAACAGAACTAGAACAGAACTAGAACAGAACTAGAACAGAACTAGAACAGAACTAGAACAGAACTAGAACAGAACTAGAACAGAACTAGAACAGAACTAGAACAGAACTAGAACAGAACTAGAACAGAACTAGAACAGAACTAGAACAGAACTAGAACAGAACTAGAACAGAACTAGAACAGAACTAGAACAGAACTAGAACAGAACTAGAACAGAACTAGAACAGAACTAGAACAGAACTAGAACAGAACTAGAACAGAACTAGAACAGAACTAGAACAGAACTAGAACAGAACTAGAACAGAACTAGAACAGAACTAGAACAGAACTAGAACAGAACTAGAACAGAACTAGAACAGAACTAGAACAGAACTAGAACAGAACTAGAACAGAACTAGAACAGAACTAGAACAGAACTAGAACAGAACTAGAACAGAACTAGAACAGAACTAGAACAGAACTAGAACAGAACTAGAACAGAACTAGAACAGAACTAGAACAGAACTAGAACAGAACTAGAACAGAACTAGAACAGAACTAGAACAGAACTAGAACAGAACTAGAACAGAACTAGAACAGAACTAGAACAGAACTAGAACAGAACTAGAACAGAACTAGAACAGAACTAGAACAGAACTAGAACAGAACTAGAACAGAACTAGAACAGAACTAGAACAGAACTAGAACAGAACTAGAACAGAACTAGAACAGAACTAGAACAGAACTAGAACAGAACTAGAACAGAACTAGAACAGAACTAGAACAGAACTAGAACAGAACTAGAACAGAACTAGAACAGAACTAGAACAGAACTAGAACAGAACTAGAACAGAACTAGAACAGAACTAGAACAGAACTAGAACAGAACTAGAACAGAACTAGAACAGAACTAGAACAGAACTAGAACAGAACTAGAACAGAACTAGAACAGAACTAGAACAGAACTAGAACAGAACTAGAACAGAACTAGAACAGAACTAGAACAGAACTAGAACAGAACTAGAACAGAACTAGAACAGAACTAGAACAGAACTAGAACAGAACTAGAACAGAACTAGAACAGAACTAGAACAGAACTAGAACAGAACTAGAACAGAACTAGAACAGAACTAGAACAGAACTAGAACAGAACTAGAACAGAACAGAACTAGAACTGAACTAGAACAGAAGTAGAAATTTATTCACGCATAATTTACTTTAAACAAATATTAAAAATCTTCCTTTAATTTCTTACCTTGCTGGCCTCACTTCTTTAATAGTTAATTTAAAATCAATTCTCTGCGTCTGCTTTTTTATATCTTCCATTGATGTTCAGCCATTATTCATTTATTATATTCTAAGGAATAAATAATGTTCAGTATAAATAATATTACCGCACACAAAGTAAAAGATATTCCTGCCAAGACTTTAGTTAAATGTCATCTTGCAGACAACAGGAGGCAGGAGGTAGGGAAACTTCTGTTAAGAAAACAGAACATATAAAATCACTTTATTGATGCTGGGAATTACGATTGGGATGACAAGGTTAAATTGATGCTTAAATGTGATACATTACACAAATTATCCAAAGGTAATGCAATATTCATTAAGCAGAAAATGAAAAAGAATAAACAAAATAATCACAATAAAGTACAAGGAAAGCATATAAAGGAATGTCTATATAAATTGTTTAAAATTACTTTAAATTAGTGGCAAATTGAATTAGCAAGTAGACAATAAACATTTTTATGGTAGCCTTGTATTTATATTACAAGGTTGTAAAGAAATTATGGCGGATTAAAAATAATTAGAAGAAAATATTAAATTAATCATTTGTTGCAAGTAAAAATTAAATAATTATGATGTTTAAATAAGCCAAGCTGTTGAAACGATTAAAGAAAAAAAAGTACTTTTTTGGTACTTAATATAATTACTACTTATTTAGCTTTTAGTCTTTTATTTTAGTAGTTTTTATATAGAATTATGTTTGCCATTCTAAATCCTTTCATTTCCTTTAAACTGTTTACTAAAGTTCTTCAATTATTTTTTTTTGTAGTCTCACCACAAACATTAAATACAATTACTTTCTTTTTTATCTTTTTCACATGCTTCAATACTCTTCCATTGTTATAATAATGGAAAAATTTTATTGAAAAATATCTTTGCCATTTTATCGCTGAAAGAAAAACACTATTTGCATTATTGAGCAAAAGTTACAAAAAAAATATAAGAAAAATAACTTTGAATTAAAGTTCTTTCTTGATTAGTTTTTACAAAGTCTGTTCAATATAGTGACTATACGTGTATCCTTGCATGTTTTGTTTACTACGTACAAGTATTTTCCAGATAATTTTTCAATGAAATATGTTTTTGTTTGCAAATAGTTTTATCAAGTAGCGGTAAACGTAGTTTAAGAAAATAAAACTGAAGACAATTACGAGGGATATTCTAAAGTATTTTATAGTTTTTTTAAAGAAACCATTTGTTTGAATAAATAGAGTTCCTCTTAGTTGCCGCTGCAACTAGAAACCTGCTTCCAGATCAACCTTAATTAGAAGTTAGAGGCTGAATGGCTCCTCACTATTTGTATGGATATGCCTAGCAGTCAGATCCGTTGCCGTTGGCATATCATACAGATGGTCACATTCATGAAGTGTATCTACAACATACAAATAGACAATGTGTTCTATTCCATTTGGCCTTTAAAAAGAGTCAGTAGAAAACATCCAGACTTTAAACATATAGCAAGAAGGCTACAACCTTTATCTTCATGGCTTTACGAGAAACAATTACTGCAATATGTATAGAATCGCATATATAAATAAAGTGGCGGCATGGTGTAGTAGTTAAAGTGCTTGCCAAATACCCCAGGTTCGATCCCTGGCAGAGGACAAAAAATGTTCATCATGGTTTTTGAGTTTTTTAAAATTAACCACCCTCCAAACAATTCATCCAAGAATCTGTTAGTTTTTATATAAACTTAACAAAAAATCTAGCAATTTTGAGGAAATACTTGAATTTTAAATTTGTTGTCATACGAAACGTATGATTAATATTTATTACTTGGAGTAATTACAAAATTGACTATAACTTCAAAATTCTTTAAACGATTAGACAAGTTTAAGAAGCTAATAAAAGCCAATACTATAAGCTTTAATCACAGTAGAATACATTTTTATATGCGGAAGAAAAAATTTTAAAAATATTGAAAAAAGTATGAAATTTGAGAAGAAAACTTTTTTTACAAGCAAACATTTTTTTATTTTTTTAACAAAATATTAATATTATTAGAATTTTCTTCTTAAAATATAATAATGTTTTACACAATCTAATGGTTTTGATTTTAACTTAATAAAAAATCTAGCAATTTTGAGGAAATATGTGAATTTTAAATTTGTTGTCATACTAAACGTATGATTAATATATATTAGCAGATATAACTACAAAATTGACTATAACTTTAAAATTCTTTAAACGATTTGAAAAGTCTAAAAAGCTAATAAAAGTCAATATTACAAGCTTTAATAAGAGATGTATGAATTTTTATGTGTGGAAGAAAAAATTTAAACAATATTGAAAAAAGTATGAAATTTGAGAAGAATTTTTTTTTCGGGCAACAAAAATCTTATTTTTTTGATAAAATATTAATATTATCAGATTTATCTTCTTAAAATATAATAAAGTTTTACACAATCTATTGGTTTTTATTTTAACAAAATAAAAAATCTAGCAATTTTGAGCAAATATTTGAATTTTAAATTTGTTGTCATACTAAACGTATGATTAATATTTATTAGCAGGTATAATTACAAAATTGTCTATAACTTTAAAATTTTTTAATTGATTTGAAAAGTTAGAGAAGCTAATAAAAGCCAATATTATAGGCTTCAATTATAGCTGAATTAATTTTCATGGGTGGAGGAAAAACTCTAAACAATATTGAAGAAAGTATGAAATTTGAGAAGAAAAATTTTTTTTCGTTCAACAAAAATCTTATTTTTTTATAAAATATTAATATTATTAGCTTTTTCTTCTTAAAATATAATTAAGTTTTACACAATCTAATGGTTTTTATTTTAAATTAATAAAAAATCTAGCAATTTTGAGCAAATATGTGAATTTTAAATTTGTTGTCATACTAAACGTATGATTAATATTTATTACCTGGAGTAATCACAAAATTGACTATAACTTCAAAATTCTTTAACTGATTTGAAAAGTTGGATAAGCTAATAAAAGCCAATATTAAAGGCTTCAATTACAGCTGAATAAATTTTCACGGGTGGAAGAAAATATTTAAACAATATTGAAGAAAGTATGAAATTTGAGAAGAAAATTTTTTTCCTGGGCAACAAAAATCTTATTTTTTTGATAAAATATTAATATTATCAGATTTATCTTCTTAAAATATAATAAAGTTTTACATTTTTTATTTGAACTTAATTACAAATTTAACAATTTAGAGCTAATATCTTAATTTGAATAGTTTTGTCATACTAGGCGTATGATTAATATTTAATTCGTAGTTTGACTATAAAATCAAAACTACGCAAATGATTTGAAAATTTTGGAAATCCTTAGTAAGTCTACATTATAAGCTTTAATGCCAATCTAGTTATTTATTGCATAATATGCGTAAAAAAGTGTATAACTTTAAATATGGAAACAAAACATTTCTTTAACAATAAAGAGAATTCTTTGGAGTTAAATTTTTGCTTGTGTTTGGTTTCGGATAAAGCCATAGTCTGAGATAAAACTCGTTAAAAAAACCCAGAAAAGACACTTAACAAGTCATAGGTTGGAATGTTGGTTTTATTTACAATGTGCTGTATCTCTCAAGAGGTTCTGCTTTTTAAACAAACTTTTCTTTGAACTTCTTCTGGAATTGGATAAATCGTCTTATTGGTTATCATACTTATCATATAGCTTCTGAATAAATTTGATAATTTCATTCTGAGAAGGGCAATCGGCATTACACAATTCTTACTGGTCTTTCTTCAAGCCATTTAACATCTTATTTCAATTCAATTTCCATTCCTCCTCCATCATACCATTCCATTATCCTGCTCAACACTCATAAATAAAACTAATTTGCTAAAAAACCAATCACTACCAAGAAAATCGATCAAGCTTCCTTGCATTACAATGATTGATGTTGCATTATTAAACACGAATAGCAGATTTGTCAACTCCCTGGAAACACATTCGCAATAAAATCACTTACAGGATTTAAGTGGCATGTTGAAATGCTTACGAAGAAGAATTTTTAAAAACACATGCCACCAACACATTATCCATGTAACAGGAAATGGTGAAAAGAAAAACTTATTTATTTGCTTATTTGCCATTAATACTCACACACATTAATGCTTAAGTCTAAATAAATATTTATTTATTTATGCTGTAAGTACGAGTACCTAGGAATGAAAATGTGCGGCATGCAGAGAGTCATGGATAATGGTTTATGTAATCTAGTTAAAATGTTTTATTTTTAACTGGAAATAAATCTTATATATGTTTAATTTAATAGACATATGCCACAGTTATTTAAAGTGTGGTAAGTGGCAGGGTTTTGTTAAAATAAATTAAATTAAAGAGGTACTAGGCGTATGATTAATATTAATTGCAGGATGTTGGTAGAAAAGTTAGTATAACTTTGGTTGTGTTAAAGATATTTGCAAAAAGTAAATAGATTATGAAAGATAAGATTATAGGCTTTCATTTTAATTAATATTTTTTATAACTAAGAAATTTTGAAATGATTTTTTAGCCTAATGAAAATTTCAAATTTTTTTTTTAAATTTTATGATTGGTATTTATCTTTCAACAAACATTTTGCATGTTTAATTTCTTTATTATCAAGAAAGCTGGTAATTTTAGGTTTCCCTTGCACCTTACATCACTAAAAATTTTATCATACTTTAAAAGTTATAAAGAATTAAATAAGGCATCCTCGTAATTAATATTAATCATACGCTCAGTATGTCAATTATTTAAAAATTTCATTAATCTATGACTAAAGCTTCTAAGAATTGGCTAACTTATGTCAATCACTGTAAAATTTTGCCATCTGTTTGTAAGTACATGTATTATAGGCCGGTCCTTTATATATGATCCATTTCTACACAAACATTTTCCCATTAAGTGCTTAAAGTAAATACAGAATTTTATGGCTAAAAAGTTAGTGTAATTTTACTACATGTAAGTGCGTGTTTGCATATGTTTTAACGTCCATATTTATTCTCTTTCTCAGTTTTTATACACTTGTTTTAATGGTTTTTAAGGCCAATTGCAGATTTATATTCCGACTCGTACTTACATTTTTATGATGGTTTCTGCTTGGCTCTGTTTTATAGTTGTAAACTTCCTCTTTTATTTTTCTAACTTTAATGTTTGTAAGTGTTTCTTTTTCCATTATTTTCTTAAAGCGAATTGTGTTTTTTTTTGGTGAATTGCGAGTAATTTATGATTGGCTTGTTTCTCTTTAAAGGCAAAAAGGAAATGAAGTATTGTTAATAATGATGCCTTATTGTGGCTATTGCCTTGAGTGGCTTATAAGTGGAAATATAGTGATAGATGTGGAAGAAAATAACATGCATTAACATATCATTATGAGGACATGTTGTGGTTAAAGCATAAAAGAAAACTTATACGTAATATTTAACATTATATTAAGTTAGAAAGTATATTGTACTCTTTTGATATTTAATGCTAGATGTTTAAGAATAGTGTAAAGTAAAAGTAAGCAAACACAAGAATAAGAAATATGTTTTAATTTGTACCATTTCAACAAATTTTTTAAGATCTAGATTACAAAGTGAAAAAAATAAATTTTGATTTTTCCAAAAAATTTTGCAAATATTTGAATTTTCTTTTTAAAATATAATGAAATTCTTTATAATCTGTTAGCTTTTATTTTAACTTATTAAAAAATCTAGCAATTTTGAGCAAATATCAAAATTTTAAATTTTTTGTCATACTAAACGTATGAGTAATATTTATTACCAGGTGTAAGCACAAAATTTACTATAACTTTATTATTCTTTCTCTGATTTGAAAAGTTGATGAAGCTAATAAAAGCTAATATTATAAAATTTAATTAAAAAAGAATTTATTTTCATCAGTGGAATAAAAAATTGAAAAAAGTATGAAATTGGAGTAGAAAAATTTTTTATGAGGAACAAAAATATTATCTTTTTAATAAAGTATTAATATCATTAGATTTTTCTTCATAAAATATAATAAAGTTTTACAAAGTCAGCTGCTTTTAATTTTAACTTAATAAAAAATCTAGCAATTTTGAGCAAATGTTTGAATTTTAAATTTGTTGTCATACTAAACGTATGATTAATACTTATTACATGGAGTAATCACAAAATTGACAATCAGTGTTGCCAGTTTAGACTTAGCAAATTCTAGCAAATTCTCTTTCAAGACAAAATTGTTATTACACATTATATTCATCATTATATAATGGACAAGAGCCCCACAAACTCTTGAAGGCTTCTGATACTCAATGACGATCAATAGCCGTTAAACGTCTTGCGGATCTATGCTTCGAGTTAAAACCCATTTTGTTTTAATTTCGTCAAACCAGCAATTCTAAAAAGCCAAACTTTTAAGTAATTAATACAACTTTAATAGTAATTAATTTGATCCATTATCGTCGCCAATTGAAAATTGTTTAATGTTTTTGACACATTTTTCATACTAGTTTGATGAATGAGAGATAAAATAAAGAACGTTTTAATTAGTGAAGATTATGACAAAAATAATACGACAAATTAAACTAATTGAGCAATTGCGACAAAGATCACCATATGAAAACTCTACGCAAAATCAATTTTTTCCCGTTGATAATAAAGTAGTAAAACCAAAAAAAATATATTATGTCATATTGATAGTGAAAAATTGAAGTGCTAATAAAATTACGAAGCTTAAGGCTCAGGGGCAGAATATATTAAACTACAAATGGACAAATATAGAACCAACAATGTCCATTTTCTGACATGGTTAATCTAGTATTTAACTTTTTAGTACTTCCTTTAAGTAAAGAAGATGAATTTTATGAACATATTTAGCTTTTTCTGGCCTTTTTTTGAAGCCAATATAGCTTCTTTTTTCGCCAGCTCCTGGCAACACTGTTGACAATAACTTAAAAATTGTTTAACTGATTTGAAAAGTTGAAGAAGCTAATAAAAGCCAATATTATAAGCTTTAATTACAGTATAATTAATTTTCATATGTGGAAGAAAAAATTAAAAAATATTGAAAAAGTATGAAATTTGATAAGATACATTTTTTCCGGGCAACAAAAATCTTATTTTTGTAATAAAATATTAATATTATTAGATTTTTCTTATTGAAATATAATAACGTTTTACACAATCTAATTATTTTGATTTTAACTTAATAAAAAATCTAGCAATTTTGAACAAATACCTTAATTTTAAAAGTTGTGTCATACTAGACGTATGATTAATATTAATTACCAGGTGTAATCACAAAATTGACTATAACTTCATAATCCTTTAACCGATTTGAAAAGTTGAAGAAGCTAATAAAAGCCAATATTATAAGCTTTAATTACAGTAGAATTAATTTTCATATGTGGAAGAAAAAATTAAAAAAAAATATTGAAAAAAGTATGAAATTAGAAAAGAAACATTTTTTTCCGGGCAACAAAAATCTTATTTTTGTAATAAAATATTAATATTATTAGAATTCTCTTATTAATATATAATAAAGTTTTACACCCTCTAATAGTTTTGATATTAACTTAATTAAAAATTTATACATTTAGAGCAATATCTTAATTTGAAAAGTTTTGTCATACTAGACGTATGATTAATATTTATTACAAGGAGTAATCACAAAACTGACTATAACTTCATAATCCTTTAACCGATTTGAAAAGTTTAAAAAGCTAATAAAAAACAATATTATGAACTTTAATCACAGTAGAAATAATTTTCATGTGTGGAAAAAAAAATTTAAACAATATTGAAAAAACTATGATATTTGAGAAGAAAAACTTTTTAATAAAATATTAATATTTTTAGATTTTTCTTCTTAAAATATAATAAAGTTTTATACAATCTAATAGATTTTAAGATAATAAAAAATCTGACAATTTTAAAAAATATGGGAATTTTAAATTTGTTGTCATACTAAACGTATGACTAATATTTATTACAAGGTATAATCACAAAATAGACTCTAACTTCAAAATTCTTTAACCGACTTGAATTCATTTCATACTGAAATCTTGGATCAATCGTGGATTCATTTCATACTGAAATCTTGGATCAATCGTGGATTAATTTCATACTGAAATCTTGGATCAATCGTGGATTCATTTCATACTGAAATCTTAAATCCAACGTGGATTCATTTCATACTGAAATCTTGGATCAATCGTGGATTCATTTCATACTGAAATCTTGGATCAATCGTGGATTCATTTCATACTGAAATTTTGGATCAATCGTGGATTCATTTCATACTGAAATCTTGGATCAATCGTGGATTCATTTCATACTGAAATCTTGGATCAATCGTGGATTCATTTCATACTGAAATCTTGGATCAATCGTGGATTCATTTCATACTGAAATCTTGGATCAATCGTGGATTCATTTCATACTGAAATCTTGGATCAATCGTGGATTCATTTCATACTGAAATCTTGGATCAATCGTGGATTCATTTCATACTAAAATCTTGGATCAATCGTGGATTCATTTCATACTGAAATCTTGGATCAATCGTGGATTCATTTCATACTGAAATCTTGGATCAATCTTGGATTCACTTCTACTCAATTTTGAATTCATTTCATACTGATATCATAGATCGATTGTGGACTCATTTCATGCTGTAATCTTAGATCAAATTTGGATTCACTTCTTTTCAAATTTGAATTATTTTCATACTGATATCATAGATCGATCGTGGACTCATTTCATGCTGTAATCCTAGATCAAATTTGGATTCACTTCTTTTCAAATTTGAATTATTTTCATACTGATATCATAGATCGATCGTGGACTCATTTCATGCTGTAATCCTAGATCAAATTTGGATTCACTTCTTTTCAAATTTGAATTATTTTCATACTGATATCATAGATCGATCGTGGACTCATTTCATGCTGTAATCCTAGATCAAATTTGGATTCATTTGGAGCTGAAATTTTTGAACATATGTGGATTCATTTTGTATTAAAAGCATTGATTGAATGTGAATTTATTTCATGCTGTGGATTAATTTTGTACTGAAAGCTTTGATCGAACTTCGATACATGCTGAATTCTTAGATAAAATGTGGATTAATTTAAATGTCTTAAATAACTTTGCAATAGCTTATATGTGTTTGCGGGTAAATTTTGACTCAATTTGTATATTAAACCATCATGTCCTACTTGCCATACTCAAACGCTGGAAAAATGTCAATGAAGAGAGCAAAAAATACTTTTTTCCTTAAAGGCTTTTCTTGGTATGGTATTCAGGTAGCCGTCCAAACTATTCGTCTCTTACAGCTCACTTGGAAGTTGAAGAAAAGGGAAAACTATAGAATGAGTTATTGTGAAATTTGCATGAGTAGAGTGTAGATGGAAATGAGAAGAGAAGGTGGAGAGGGGTGAAGAATTCAAAGAAATCAACTAACGCAGATCATCATGGAATAGTTGCTGGATCCCTAAGAGGTACAATTTGCATGTTCCGTCTTATCGACCATCTGCTTTCCCTGCTAAATGCGTCTATGCACCTGATTTCCTTCACAGTTAATCCGGAGAGAGTACTAAAGCATCGCTCACCTAAAATCCTGCCATATAGATCACCCTGTGCCGGGCAGTTGCAAAAGAAGTGTAGGATTAGGCTTTTCTTACAACATTTACAAGTCTATGAGGTTATTCGATAGTACTGTATTTTCTTCTAAATCCAAACTGATGATTCGGAATACAGTTTTTTTCTTAGCCGTATGTTTTTGGAGCAATGTGTACTGAGGTATTTTTTATATTTAAGCCAACTAATTCTATTAAAATACTATAACATTAGAAACAGTTTTTCTTTTAATTTTAAACAAATATTAAACATTTCGAGTAAATACATAAATGATGAAATATTTTAAATACTAGACGTATGATTAATATTAATTACAAATTATTTTATAAAACATCTGATAACTCAGAAACTACAAAAACCATTTTCAAAATTCAAAAAGCCAATGCAAGTGAAGACTACAAGCTATATTAAGATTTATTATTTTAATTAATTATACAAACGTATTTAAATTTAAGTAAATTTTATTTATTTTTTTATGAAACATTTTTTTATTCGCTTAAATTTTAGCATATTGTTTTTATTTTTTTAACCATAAATATTTCAGGAAAATTCCTTTTAAATAAACATTGTAAAACAAAACAAATCTAATTTCATTTATTCCAAATCTTGTTTTGCAATTAAAATTTCCTTTTTTAAGAAAATTCCCAGTCTCAACAAAAACCTTTCTTTCAAAGTTGTCTTAATAAAAGTGTTAATAAGAAAGCAAGATCTCAATTGTTATAAATCCTTAGTAATGCATATTAATAGAATTTTAATTAAATAAACTTTTTGCAAATTTTTTTTAGCAGAATTTTTATTGCAATCATATTTTTTCACAAATAAACAAACAAAACTTTGTGCAAAAAGAATTGCCAGAATTTTATTATTATTACGCTTATTTCTTTGCATTCATTTTTTGCTAAAACAATTTTTGAATCTTATTAAAAAACAATTTTTATTGTTTACAAAAACGACTTTTGTTTTCTTATTATTATACTGAGGGTTTCTTTAAAAAAAAAGTAAACAAAAGTCCTTAAAAGCACAACCACTTTTTGGGACTAAGGGTTTTGCCTAGAAAAACATTCAGACTTCACATTCTCTATTCTACGTTTATTTATTTATCTTGAATAAAAGAATTTCTATACAATTCCATTGCTTTAAATGGCAAACTAAAGAAATTCTTTTATATGGCAATACAATGAGAAAAGCTTAAAAACAAAACTCTTAAGATTTATTCGACATTTGTGTGGTTTTCAATGCAATTTTCCTTTCCCCTCTCTTAAGGTTTTTGTAGATATACATATTTATTTGCTTGTTTTTCAAATACATACAATTTTTGTTTGCATTTTGACGCGTAATTACCAATAAAATGTGAACAATGAATATTTTATATCGAATTCGACATGACCAGCAACAGCTTTAAGTATGTTACTTGTCTACTACCAAGGAAAGAAAGGTATACTTGTTTCATGGAAATCTATTATAACTTATTTGGCAATAAGTAAAAACTTTATCATTAAGGAAATTAAAATTAAATAATTGAAAAAATTTTTAGCAAAAAAAGAATTGACTTTTTTAACCAATTTTATTTATAAAAATTAAATTTTTTTTATTTAAAAATAATAAACTTTAAAGCCTTCTATAGATCCCCCTGAAACCTAATCAAAATTTTATAGTTTTAAGGAAATATTAAAATTTAAAAATTTTTGTACTACCAAGCGTATGATTAATATTAATTGCCTAGTTATTTTACATAATTGCTTATAACTCCAAAACTGCTGAAGGGATTTTTAAAATTTTAAAAGGCACATAAAGCCAACACTTCAGGCTTTATTATATATTAAATACCTTAATTGCTGTGAAATAAATATTGCATAAAAATTTCTAAATAGAAAAGTTTTTTTTTCATAAAAAATGTTTTTTTTTATTTTATTGAAATAATGTAAATTTTAGTCATTTCTTAAGTTTTAAGGAATTATTTGCAATGAAATTCTAGAAATTTTCTAGAATATGCTCAATTCGTAATTATTGTATTGGGTGTATTACTTAAAAATGCGGGATTTACAATAGATCGCGTATCATTTGAACGCGGTTTTTAATAACTTCTCTGTCATTTTGTAGGGTACGTATCTGTCGTATATCCTCACTTAATTGTTGAACAATCACTTAATTGTAAACAACTAGATTATTTTGTGTTTTGAAAATGTACATTTGAAAAAAGTGCCGATGAAGCACACCATTTTCTCATAAGCTTCTGGTATCTGTGTTCCTTTGGTTTTAACGTGCGAGAGTTGTTTTGTGCCAGACATGAATAATGTTGATATATCTGTTAAAAAGAATTTTTAATGAAGTGGTTGGAAAGTTTTGCCCCCACCTAGTACTATTTGTTAAAATCTATGCAGAACGCTCTCTCTGGGAAAAGCTTCACTTTGGAACACAGTATCCGATATTGGCTTGATTCGTTCTTGGCCTCAAAATATGAGAAGTTTTTTGCCTCGGAATCCATATGTTGCCAGAAAGATTGGGAAATGGTCATAGATAACACTTGAAAACAATTTGAATAAATTTATATTGCACAAACGTTTCAAAATAAAAGCTAAAAATATTAAAAAATCTCGCATTTTGAAGTCATACACCCAATAACATATATATTGAAACAGAATTTCAAAAATATCAACCATGAATGATTTGTTTTATTAAACAAAAATCTGTTATTTTTTCATATCAAAAATTAAAATTATTTATTATAAAAAATTTTGATATTTTGGAATAAAAAATTTTTTTTTTTATTTTTTTTTAAATTATATTAAAACAAATGAATTTATTTGTACAAAAATTAAAAAACATTAAAGCATTCTAGGGATTCCTCTTGAAAATTTATTAAAATCGTTAGGATTTATTGAAATACTAACATTTGAAATTATTTGTAATACTAAACGTATGATTAATATTAATTATGAGGTGCTTTAACAAAATTGCTTATAACTAAAAAACTATTAAAGGGATTTCGAAAGTTTAAAGACCTACATAAAGCCAACATTTCAAGATTTATTTGTTATTTAATCATTTTACAGCTGTGAAGTAAATATAAAAAAATATTTCTAAAATAACAATCTTGAAAAGGAAAATATTTTAATACGAAAAAAAATTTGATTTCTTTCATAAACTATTAAAACTAAATCGTTTATTATATAAAAATAATAGAAATTTAATTGCTTTCTAAGGTTTTTAAGACATTTTTGAAACAAAATATAAGGAATTTGTAAATATGTAATAAATTTGTGACCTAGACGTATGAGTAATATTTATTTCGAAGTGTTATTAGAAATTTGCCAAGATCTCGAACACTTTTAAAGCGATTTTAAATTAATGAATATATTTAGAAAGCCAGCTTTATAAGCTTTAATATAATTTAAGTTAATCACAATGACTAAAAAAAATGCTAAAAAGGAATTCCATTCTGCCGTGTGCCTAAATAAATCTTTTTCTGTGTTCTTTAAAATTATGAAAATTTAATAAATAGAATAGTATTTCTAAGAGAAACAATTTAATGAACTAGAGCCTGAATAATTTACTAATATAACAGGTAAGAGAGCTATATTCGGCTGCGCCGAATCTTATATACCCTTCACCAAATTATACTTTAAAATACAAATTTAAAATATTTTTAGGTAAAAAAAAATTAATGTCTTTTTCCCAAAGATGTTTTTTTAATTTTTTGTTAAAAATATTTTTTTGAATTGTTATTTTAAATATTTTTTTTTTAATTTTTTAAATTTTAAAACAAATCTCTGTTTTTTAAATTTATTATACTTCAAAATACAAATTTTAAATATTTTTAGGTAAACAAATTTTTTTTCTGTTTTTTAAATTTTGTTACCGATTTTTGACCCAGTGTAGGTCCAACTTACTGTGGTCTTAAAATATCTATGATTAGATATCCGTATTGTCTATATTAATGACTTAGTACCCCAGATATAGGTCAAAAATATGTAAATCTCAGCCATTTGTGGATCGATTTTGCCTTTTTTAAATAGCAAACGTCTCGAAAGCATGTCTGACAGAATTATTGAAGATTTAATCCACAAAATATCCACTAATATTAACTAATTTATTTTGTTAATAAACTCAAAGGTCCCAAATCCTAAGCTTTTTGATTTTATAATTACAATATAGTAAGATGAGTTTAATATTTGTGAAAGAATTCCTAAAAGGGACTTTTTCAAGAATAATATTTTTTTAGAATAAAGAAAAAATTAAATTTTGATCCTCATGATTAAAAATTTTATAAATTTTACATTAAAATATTGTAAACTCTATAGCATTCTACAAATTCCAATTTGAATTTCATTAAAATCTCAAGAGTTTAAAGAAATATTTAAGTTTTTAATTTAAAAAAATACTAGGCGTATGATTAATATTAATTTAGAGGTTAACTTACTAAATTGACAATAACTCAAATATTACTAAAGGGATTTGAAAAATTAAAAAAGCTTAAGAAATTAGACACAATAACCTTTAATAGAAATTAAATAGAATTTATTTTTTTATATAACAAATCATAACAAATTTAAATTTAGTAAGGAAATTTATAAATATCATTAATGTTAAATGTTACTGTATGATAGGTTTAACTATAATTAAATTTCTTTTTTAAAAAAGAGATAATTTTTGTCGACTTGTGCTTCTTTATTTACTTTCATTAAATTAATATTGCAAACATTAATACTCCAGAGATGTATGTTTGTATGTCTGTGAAACATTTTCATTAATTCTTGGTTTCCATTATTTTCTACATACAATTTATAAGTATACTTAAGATTCTTTAATACATTATTGGTTGCTCCGCAATATTGAACAAAAACCACTGCTGCTGCTACTGCTGAAATTGAAGCAGTTTTATTAAAGAGAAAAACAATGAAATGGAAATAAAAGAAAATACTTAACAAGCAATGAAACAACATATTTAAGCACGTATGTCTGAATACATCTGTAGTTTTACTTGTATTTTTCCATCATTTATGTAGTTAAAAAAAAACATACAAGTAATTTTGTCCATTGAAATACATGAATAATTTATAAACAATGATGAAATAAAACACAGCTATTGAATTCTTAATATTTGCAATGCTTAATGAAATAAAAATTTTAAATAAAGTTGGAATAATGTTTGCATTAGTCATACAAATATTAATATATAGGTTCAGTATGGACTTTTATTGGTTTTAAACAAGTTTGGTAAGAAATGAAAGGAATATTTTTGATACTTCACATGACAGTAAAACATTAAGAAATCGTTCAAAGAAACTCTCACAAACATTAATTGAAAACTCATTGATGCATTCAAATTATCCTGCTGGCATTAAATATGTTTGTCATTATTAATCACTTTATATAACCCTCATTCTTATCCTTTAGCTGGCCATCACCCATACATATATCATATCCTACAATATCTCCTACAATCCATCACCTGTCATCTCTAGCCATTCGTCCATATTGTCAAAATATTTGACATGCAACAGCCTGTATCTTATACATATTCGTACAAATTCAATTAATTTATAGGCTCGTGAAATATGAGTAGCTATAGTTAATTATGGCATTTTCCCATTACGGCTAAAATTAATGACATTCTGAGTATGATGCATGTAGCAGCAAACCCTTTAAGCTGAAAATGTGGGCACATAAGCAAATCTAATGGCCAGGTGTGGATCCTAAGGGAAACATACAACTTTGTATAACAAAAATTATTAATTATTCTAAAGAAATTTCAGTTGTATACGCACCTGCTATATGCCAGCAGATGCTATCAGTCAAATGTAATATTTTATGGTTTCAATGGACAATAAATGTAAGGAGAATATGGCAGCTGTAGGAGTTAACGTAATGTGTTTGAAGTGGCTACTAAAGCACACATCAATAAAATGATAATGAATTTCATGAAAAATTAAATATAATAGTGGTCAGATATGAATTATTAATTAATGAATATCTCTGTTCATAAATAATAAGAGCCCAAATAATGTGAAAGCATATCAAAACATAATTATACAGACAAGATTAAACAATGATATCAAGATGATTATTTAGATAAGTTTATAATAAGGTACTATAACACAAGGAACATTCTAGAATTAACTTGCTAGTTCAGTTCTAGTTCAGTTCTAGTTCAGTTCTAGTTCAGTTCTAGTTCAGTTCTAGTTCAGTTCTAGTTCAGTTCTAGTTCAGTTCTAGTTCAGTTCTAGTTCAGTTCTAGTTCAGTTCTAGTTCAGTTCTAGTTCAGTTCTAGTTCAGTTCTAGTTCAGTTCTAGTTCAGTTCTAGTTCAGTTCTAGTTCAGTTCTAGTTCAGTTCTAGTTCAGTTCTAGTTCAGTTCTAGTTCAGTTCTAGTTCAGTTCTAGTTCAGTTCTAGTTCAGTTCTAGTTCAGTTCTAGTTCAGTTCTAGTTCAGGTTCTAGTTCAGTTCTAGTTCAGTTCTAGTTCAGTTCTAGTTCAGTTCTAGTTCAGTTCTAGTTCAGTTCTAGTTCAGTTCTAGTTCAGTTCTAGTTCAGTTCTAGTTCAGTTCTAGTTCAGTTCTAGTTCAGTTCTAGTTCAGTTCTAGTTCAGTTCTAGTTCAGTTCTAGTTCAGTTCTAGTTCAGTTCTAGTTCAGTTCTAGTTCAGTTCTAGTTCAGTTCTAGTTCAGTTCTAGTTCAGTTCTAGTTCAGTTCTAGTTCAGTTCTAGTTCAGTTCTAGTTCAGTTCTAGTTCAGTTCTAGTTCAGTTCTAGTTCAGTTCTAGTTCAGTTCTAGTTCAGTTCTAGTTGAGCTTCTAGTTCAGCTTCTAGTTCAGCACCTAGTTCATTTTTTAGTTCAGCTTCTAGTTCAGCTTCTAGTTCAGCTTCTGGTTCAGCTTCTAGTTCAGCTTCTAGTTCAGCTTCTACTTCAGCTTATAGTTCAGCTTCTAGTTCAGCTTCTAGTTTAGGGTCTAGTTCAGATTCTAGTTCAGGTTCTGGCTCTAGTTCAGGTTCTATTTCAGGTTCTAGTTCAGGTTCTGGTTCAGTTTCTAGTTCTAGTTCAAGTTCTAGTTCAGGTTCTAGTTCAGGTTCTAGATCAGGTTCTAGTTCAGGTTCTGGTTCTAGTTCAGGTTCTGGCTCTAGTTCAGGTTCTATTTCAGGTTCTAGTTCAGGTTCTGGTTCAGTTTCTAGTTCAAGTTCTATTTCAGGTTCTAGTTCAGGTTCTAGTTCAGGTTCTGGTTCTGGTTCAGTTTCTAGTTCTAGTTCAAGTTCTAGTTCAGGTTCTAGTTCAGGTTCTAGTTCAGGTTCTATTTCAGGTTCTAGTTCAGGTTCTGGTTCAGTTTCTAGTTCTAGTTCAAGTTCTAGTTCAGGTTCTAGTTCAGGATCTAGTTCAGGTTCTAGTTTAGGTTCCAGTTCAGGTCCTAGATCAGGCTCTAGTTCAGGTTCTAGTTCATGTTCTAGTTCAGGTTCTGGTTCTAGTTCAGCTCTATTTCAGCATCTCGCTCAGCTTGCAGTTCAGCTCTAGCTCAGCTTTAGTTCAACTTCTATTTCAGTTCTACTTCAGTTCTTGTTCAGTTAGATTGACTATTCCTAATCTATATAAAGTATTTCAGTCTCCCTTATTGATTTTTTTTGAGACATGCATTACTTTTTGATTTATATGAGAGAAAATTAAGTAAGAGATTTTTTAAGAAGCTTTCGAGTAGGCTCCTTGATCTATTATGTCTTGTGAATTAATATAGAGAGACAGTTCTGACGTTTCTTTAGCTTATATTTTGTTAAAAAATGTTTCTAAAAGTTTACTGTTATTATTTGGATATGATGAAAATATCTAGTTTTACAACCTCTTGCAATTTTTTTTAATTTATGGTTGATATTTCTACAACCATTACTGTTGTATTTTATTTTAGTACAATAGGTTTGTGACACTGCTAATTTCCCACTACTAATAATATTGTAGCAAAGATATACACCTTGCTGGTTATTTAACAGAGTAATTGTAGTTTGTGCCAAAACCAATCGGTTATTACTTATGTAGCAGAGTCAACAACCTAATAAGGGAAATTCTTATTGCTCTTTGACATAAAATACCCCTTAACATAGGCTGGTGATTTAGCCTTTCTGTTAATAACTGTACTTTCAATGTATGTATTAACATCTGATTTGAACAACAGAAGGGAACAGTCGCTGACAATATTTAAATATGCTTTTAAAAACAGCTTGCAATTGCGATGAAAAACAAAATTGTGTAAATTGTAAGACTTTCATTAAAAAAACTGATAAACTAAATTTTCTAGCAGAAATGTGATCTAAGATTATAAACCTTCTGTCTCTAACATCTTTGAATTTTAGTTATTGTTTGCTGTGTTATAAAATATTAATGAAAGTTTTTTCATTACTGCTGTACTAAATTCTAATTTCCACAATACTGTTTTTTAAAAATTGCTGAATTAAAAAAAATTCTCATATTTGAATAATATTTAGGATACTTTTTTAAGCATTAAATTTTAATTTCATAATATGTATATTTTTTGTGTTAAAGAACTTGAATATTATTTGCATTTTAACACCTTACAACTAATTTTGATTGATTTCTTTTATACTAAATTGATTTCATTAGCAACATATCTATGAAATATTTTTGCAATAAAACTCCAATTTAATTTGTTTCTATTAATATTCTTTTATTATATTATTAAACTAAATTTGTATATAGAGATAGTTTCCAAATTACCTCTATCTTTTTGCCATTTATTTAATAATATCTATTTATTTCATTATGAAAATTAACTAAATATTTAGTTACATACAATATATACATATTTGTCTCTTTATTTATTTGTTTAACAATATAAATTAAATACAATTTATTATTCTCTTGTGTATAAATATTATTTTTACAGCTAAATAAACTAACAAATTATAACATTTTGGGGATTATTTTCGTTTCTTTTGTTTTTGTTAATTGGAAAAAAGTAATCAAATTAAAAAATAATAAAAAAAGCAATTCTAATAAATTAGCAAAATATTTATGCATGTAAAATAATACAAATTAAAAAAAATTAAAAACAAAATTATTTATTTAAATATTTACATTAGAAAATATCGATTGGGAGATGAGGAAATTTAAGTAAAATTTAAATTAATATTTAAAACCTTCAGGAGTTGAAGGTTTTTTTTTAGCAGAATGTAACTAGTGTCTAGCCTGGAAACATTTCTGTCTTAAAAGAAAAATTAGTTGTCATAGAAAATAAAATCTATAATCTTTTCTGACGAATTTCTCTTCACAATTAAGCCAAACTATAGAAATCGATTCAACAATGTTGATAGCATGCAGTTATTAGCATTGTTTGTAAGTAGAAAGTTCTAGAATTCGAATATGCTAGTTTTATGATCATTGTAGAAGTAGAGCTTTCAAGAAGCATCTACACGCAGAGAAAAAATATAGTTGGGCATGGTTACTGTAACCATTTCAATATTGTTACAAGTTTTTTAACTATATTATAGTCGCAGTAACCATTTACATTATTGTGGTAACCATAATATGGTTAACTTACGATTCACATGATTGTCTCAACCATATATATGGTTACAGTAAACATATATATGTTTGTGACAACCATTTATATGATGAATGACTTATCATATTATGGTGCTCTCGGCTTAAGGCTTATCATAATCTGAGAACAACATATTATGATAAAATTATTCATCATAAATATGGTTGCCACAAACATATATATACGAACTTTCAGCATTTTTAATTCAAGCTAATAAAACAATATTGGCAAGCTTCCTAGACATACATAGAAGGGCCATTTAACCATGCAACAACATTCCGAATTCTATCGAATCTAGTGAATCTAGATGAGATACAGAACTGCAACCCCAAGTCTTGGAAACAGCAATTTTGATCCCAAGGTGGGAAGATCTCTCCTTGTTGATTTAGACAATAATTGGTGGTTTCATATATGTTTGGTGACTTCAATGCTCAACTGGGCGACAACAACTCTGGCATGGAATCGATAATGGGTCGCCACGGAATTGGATCCATGGTTGAGAACGGCGAACTCCTGTCGGGCCTCTGCTTCAACCACAGTCTTGTCATTGGCGGTACACTCTTCCCTCATAAGCGGATTCATGAGGTGACGTGGGTATCACCCGATCGGGCAATCGAAAATCAAATTGACCACATCGCTATTAGCAAAAGTGTTCACCACCTCTTAATAGCCAACATACGCCTTAAAGTTGCTGCCATAAAGAACAATAAAAAGGGTTTCCAGAAGAATTTTAACACCTACAGACTAGAAGATCCTGTCACTAGAAGCCGTTTTACCAATGCCGTCAGGGAATCCTATCAAGAAGAACAAGACAGTGAGGGAAATAAATGAGCTCACATCAAAAATACGCTGATCAAAGCAGCAGAAGAACACATAGGCTACAGGACCTAGCCCAAGAAGCCATGGTTGACGGAAAATACGTGGAATCTTATAAATCAGCGTGCAAAGGGAAAGAACGAAGTAAACTGTGCCAAAACCAGAACTGCAAAAGCTCTAGTCCAACAAGAATACGCCAGTTTGGACAAGATGGTGAAGAAAAGCGCAAGGGCGGATAAAAGGCTATGGTGAAAACAAATTGCAACACAAGCACAAGCTGCAGCAGATACCCATTGCAACAGAGACCTCTTCCGATCAGAGCGTCAATTAACGAACTCCACATTCTCTACCACCAAACCTTTTATGGATAGCAATGGTGAAATGACTACGTCGAAAGAGAGACAAGCATATGCACCTGCCTTCAACACCATGCAGACAATCAATTAGACACCGAACACCCGAGTATCTCCGAAATATCATTCGCGATTTCATCGCTGGCAATAAAGAATTGCAAGCTTTGCAAGCCTTTATTAACTGCTGCTTACGGAAAATCATGCGCATCTTCTGGCCGAACACCATTACCAATGTGGATTTAAGGTCGGCAACGCACTAGGATTCAATATCGTTCGAAATCCGACGCCGCAAGTGGATGCGGATTGGTCATGCCTTAATATCGCACGCTCAGCTCTGAATTGGAATCCTCAGGGTAGTCGTAGAAGTGGTAGACCAGCTAATATGTGGAGGCGACTGGTAGACGTAGAAGCATTGGAAGCAGGCTACACATGGCGGGAAATTATAAACTTAGTTTTAGACAATGTAGAATGGAGGGAATTTGTAAGGCCCTATACTTCTCCTAGGAACTATGGGCAAATATATATACACATATATATGTTTCTGGATGCTTTTAGCGATAACATTACCAATGCTCTGCGACGGGCCACAGATAGTGGTTTCTGTTCACCATAAAGATGACGTTTTCAGGCTCCAGACTGCACAGATGGAAAAAAGTCGTTCTAAAATTAAGCACGTCTAGTGTCAAATTGTGAACGATGCGTTCTCAATTATTAGAGAACATCCGTTAACAATTCAGCGGTTATGGCTCGATATGCTTCCATCGCTCTTGGATCACACCTCTCCTGCTCTATAAACAGTAGAGATGAGCGATATTTCCATACCTGTGATTTAATCACTTTGATTGAAAAATCACTGCTAACAATAGTTACTGAATATAGCAAATAACAATACTTTTAAATGTCGTTCCTTAATATTTTTCAACATTCACTGGTAACGTTTTTGAAAAATCACTGGAACAACTGTAGAAATAGGTACTTTTAATACCGTTCTTTCACATTTTTCAACATACTGTTAAATTTCGTTCTTTTATATTATTAAACATTCACTGGTAACGTTTTTAAAAAATCACTGGTAACAAATGGAAAAAGTAACAGGTACTTTTAACGTCGTTCTTTTACGTATTTCAACAAACTGTCGTTCTTTTATATTTTTCAACATTCATTGGTAGCAACAGTTACTGCATATTTTTAGGCGCATAATTTTATATATCTGCAAAACAGTGTATAAAATAAAATGTTTGTTGCATTTGCTTAATTCTGTTATTTTCCTATGTTTTTTTTAACAGACGTTTTTAAATCAGCAAATATTAGTTTTTGGTTAACATAAGAACAGATTTATGAATGAAAATTATACATACAGATCTGCCACACACATTGTTCGGAATGGTGTAATTTATTAATTTCAAAAATATTTAATAATTCTATATTTCTGATTTTAATTTCATAGTGATATTAAGCAAAAGTGAAATTTTTGGCACTGAAACTGATTAAAAATTTTAGAAAAACAAATAATTACAAAGAAATATCAATTCCACTTTCATTCCGAAAGAAATTTTCGTTTTACTTTTTCCGAAGAAGCAAAATCCGGAATTAAATCCACTTTCGATCGGAATGGAATTCTGTGACAGGCCTGATAATGTATTCTTCTTAACATAATTGTTATTTTGCTTAACATAGACAAAACGTGATCACAGTCACTGTTTATAGAACAGCGATTTATAAATCTCGTTCACTGAAAACGAAGTTCTTCAAAACTCACGGGATCGCTCATCTCTAATAAACAGCCCTTATGAACTTAGATAAGATATTAAAAATTCGTACTCCTTCTAGGCAGAAAGAGTATACACTAGTGCTTCTTAGATGAACTTTGGCTTATGATCTGGTTTCTTCTATGATGAATGAGGATTAATGCTCTCATTATACCTTCTAGATATGTAAATCGAATTTATTTTAGGTTGAGATATTGGCGATCAGGGAGTCGCCTGATCCAGTACACATTCGTGGGTGTACTGGATCAGGCGACTCACTGAATTCTTTTTTAACGTCTTCTACCTTATTCAGACATAGCTCATTGGGGCAGAATCAACATAATTTGGAAATAAATCTGCCATTTCTAACTGGTTGATCGGATTGAAATGAAACTTGGACGCATACACACATTTTTTATGTTCGAATAATCCCTGTAGTAATATCTTTAAGAAAATAATAAAAATATTGTATTTTGGTAAAAAAAATTTCAACAGGCTAATCTATGATATTCAAAATTTTGTATGTATTTAAATTTAATGTGTCCTGGTTGAAAATATTTAATTTACGTTTTTCTCGTGTGATCGAAGAGAGCATTTTCCAAAAAGTTAATTTTAGTGGAATTTGCAGTAAAATTGTCACCGATAATTTAGAAATACTGCATATTTAGACACAAATTGGGGAATTAAAAAATGTAGACATTTATGATCAGTATACTTTGGTAAATCATCATGAATAGATTGACGCTAGAACGCTACCAAATTATCCAAATTTGCTTTGAAAATTAGTCATCAATTCGTGGAACTTATAGACGACTGTTTCATAACAAAATTGTGTTCAGCGATGATGCTCATTATACCCTTCACCTTCGTGAAAAGGATATATATATAAGTTTGTCATTCCGTTTGTAATTTCCACAATATAATTTTCCGACCATATAAAGTTTATGGGGGATTTCACGTCAAGTGAACCAACTTTTAAAATCGATGTCTTCCGATCGGGATGAATTTGCACTAAGGTTAGACCTATTGGACAGTAATTCAGACACAATTTTTCAACAAAATCGGTCAAGAACTCTCGGAGTTAGAGGGGGTCAAAATTTGACATTTTGGCCAAACATGTGATTTTTCTCATCCATGTAACTTATTACCCATAGTTCTTAGCAAAATGTGTCCCAAATAGTTTAGATAGCTACTTATTCAATCTTTCGAAAAAAATATTAAAATTTTTAGTTTTTTTTCAAAAAGCTTAGATATTTTCCTTTGGGACCTATTTGGTCCCTTAGTGGGATGCGAGTTCGATATCTATCAAAAAAAATGTTTTGAAACTCAAAACATGCAATTTTTGACTTCTTTTGCAAAATCAAAAACTTTGTTGACTTTTTTTCGAATTTTTTTATTTTTTTTGTTCAACAGAAAGCTCAGATATTTTCCTTGAAGACCTTTAGTCGCTTAGTGGGATGCGAGTGGGATATCTATCAAAATAAATGTTTTGCAAAATCTAACTTTTTTTAAAATGGTCCCTTTTTTTAATTTTTTTTTTGCTCAAAAGGAAGCTTGGGTCTATTCCTTTAAGACCTATTTGTTTGCTTAGTGTGATGCGAGTGGTATATTTGCTCAAATGAAAGTTTAGGTCCATTCCTTTAAGAGCTTTTTGGTCTCTTAGTGGAATGCGAGTGGTCTATCTATCAAAATAAATATTTTGTAACTCAAGACATACAATTTTTGTGTTAAAAAATTTATTTTGATACTATAAAACGGAACGATAAATATTAAAATAAAATTCTATAGAAAATATTCAAGTTTCAAACCCTTTTCCCAGTATTCTTCATACAAATTGCTTACGTTTCTGAACGTTTCGATTTAAAAAATAAGGCCGACCTTAAGTCATTAATATAGACATGGATATCTAATGATAGATATTTCAAAGACGTTCGCAAAATATATAGGAACATAGTAAGTTGGACCTACAATGGGTCAAAATCGGAAAAAATATTTTTTAACCCGAATTTTTTTTTTCAAAAAAAAAAATATTTTAAACCAAAAATTTTTTTTTAAAATTAAAAAAAAAAAATTTTAAGTTATTCGAAAAATTTTTTTTACCAAAAATTAAAAAAAGAACTTTGGAAAAAAAATAATTTTTGTTTACCTAAAAATATTTAAAATTTGTATTTTGAAGTATAATTTTTTGAAGGGTATATAAGATTCGGCACATCCGTATATAGCTCTCTTAATTGCTTTTACTTACTTTCTCCTATTGGAATTCCCTTTCAGAAATAATTACAATAAATTGTTATAATTTTTTTGTTTAAATTTTTATTTTACAATTATAATAAATTTTACAATGATATATTTAGTTATTTTTACATTGTTTTTTTTTCTTTTTCATTTAAATTATTTCATAATATATAATATTTTTTTAAAAAACAATTTTTTTTTTCTAAACATCAGTCTTTAACTTAATTTTTGTTTTCTTATTTATTTCATAGTTGTTTTAAACCGCGCAAAAGGAAATTGTTACAAAGAAAATTTCCTAAAGGGGTTTAATTGGTAATTATTTATAATATTTATTTATTAATTTTATATATATAGATTTTATTTCAGTTTAATTACTTAAGTACTAATATTAATAATAAAGTAAACTAATATTAGGAAAAAGAAAAAAAAAATTAACTAATTTGTGACTTAAGTCAGTTGGCTTATGAGCAACAAAATGAATTATATTTATGTATATGTATATAAGGAGTGAGATCGAAAAATTCTTAACATACATATATGTTTATAAAAAAGAAACCACTAAACTTACAGCTTTAATTTTTTTTTTATTTGATTGAAATTATTATTACAATTTACAAAAAAAATTATTTTTATAGTTTTAATCACTAGTGATGAAATTTTGAACCTTTTTCGGAAACCCTTCCATTAACGTTTTTATAGTGCTTTCTGTCACTTTGCTCGAACATGTAGTCCATCTCCGTTTAAAATCTACCACACTTTTGGACACCTTTTTTGTACTCTTCAATTCTCTTTTAACAAGAGCCCAATATCTCTCCACTGGCCTTAGCTCCGGGCAGTTTGGAGGATTTGCCTCTCTTGGTACAAATACCACATTATTGTTCTTGTACCACTCAAGGGCTTGTTTGCCATAGTGACAGGATGCCAAGTCAGGCCAAAAATAAGTGGACACATTATGAAGTCTTATGAATGGAAGCAGCCTTTTTTGTAAACATTCCTTGATGTAAATTTCGGTATTTATAGAGCCCGTTGTAACAAATGAGTGGCTTCTTTTGCCGCAACTGCATATTGCTTGCCATACCAAGAACTTTCTGGGAAATTTTGTCTGCTTTTGGGTCCTAAACTTTTCTTCAACATTCCCTCGAGCATCAGCAACATAAAATTTTTGACCTGGAAGTTGCGAAAAATCTGCCAGAACATACGTTTCGTCATCCATTATGCAGCAAGAATATTTTTTTATAAAACTTGACTTCAATTTCCGTGCTCTGTTTTTGGCCTCTAAATTTTTAGTAGCGTTCCTGTCAGGAACTTTTTGAGCCTTGTATGTTTTTAAACCTGCATTAGCTTTAACTTTTCGTACCAAATAGTCCGAGCACTGAGCTAACCGGGCTGCTTTCCTACCGGATGTGTTGGGAGCTCTTTTGAAAATGCGTTCTATTTTTTTGGCTTTAGAAACATCATGTGGACCATTCCTTCTACCTGAACCAGGTTTTCTATCAACTGACAAGTTCTCCCGGTACTGTTTAATAACATTGGAAACAGTTTGACGGCAGACCTTTGTATGCTTGGCCAACTTTTTGTAAGACCAAGTTGGGTTTTGTTGAAAATATTTAATAATTTCAGTACGCACTTTTTTCTGGTCACTCATTTTAATCAGATTAACAAAAAAATTAATATAATTGACATTACACATAATAACTGACATGTTTTTCAAAGGTAACTTGATCAAAAAAAAATTCAAATAATACTTGGGTTAAAAAATGTAATGAAAAACGTGTGTTAAGAATTTTTCGATCTCACTCCTTAGTAATGAATTTACAATAATTAATAATATATTACAAGATTTTTTTTTAATTTTAAGACTTAATTCTATAAAATAATAATAATTTGTAATGACTTTTATGATATTTTTTTTTGTTGTTTATAGTTAAAGAGAAGAACAAAAAAAACAAAGTAATATTTACTTAGAAGGCACAATTATGTTTTTGTTTTTTCTTAATTTTTGTTTGCTTTTTCATATATAACTTAAAATTATATTTAAACAGCTGTTACACAGTTCCTTATAGCAGAGTAAAGTAAAATTATAATGCAAAAATAATGTAAATGAATGAAGAAACTTACCCTACTTAGTGATTAAGGGAACTGTGATTGGCCTTAATGTATTTTGTTTATGTTTAAACTAATAGCTTATATATAAAATAGGATAAATATAATACAGTTAAATTGAAATAATATATAAATTTAGCTTAATAGAAACAAAAGAATTGAAAAATTTTTACAATTATTGTTTTTTTTTTTTTAAGAATAGTTTTAAATTATAAACAAAAAAGAAGATATTTCATTTAAAATAAAGTAGTTTCGTTGATTTAAAGTACCGTTTGTAAAAGAATATCAAAGTATTAATTGACAAAGTACCAGTAGTAGAAGAAAAAAGAACTTGTTTCAAACAGGGATTCTTGAAAATAGCAAATATTTGCAATAAATTTTAATAAATTTTTCCTTAATTTGTAAAATTACAAAGGTTTACTACAATTAGCAGCAAAAAATCCTAAAATGTGAAAATTTAAAAAACCAGTATTTTACAAAAATTCTAAAATTCAATAAATATATTCTTTCTATAAATGAAATTTAATACAAAAAGCTAAAGAGACTCAAAATGTATTATTTTCTTTTTAAAGAAACCAGTATTTTTAATGAAAAGCTTCAAAATACTTAAGAAAAACTTCATTCCCAAAAAGCAGTATTTTTACTTGAAAACGAGAAAAAGCCAGAAATTAAATATTTTTGTTAAATAAATAAAGAAAAATTTTGAAATTCATTTAAAAATATTTCCTTCTTAGAAACCAGAATTTTTTGGGAAAATTTGAAACTGAAATAAAAGCCAGTATTTTGTGAAAAACTGTGAAATTACATCATAAATTATTGATATTAAAGTAATTCCAATGAAATTCAATTAAATCTTTAAGAAATACAGCAATTTAAAAAACCAGTATTTTTGCTTCAAAATAGAGAACTGCAATAAAAACCAGTATTTTTGTCAAAAATGAAGAAATTTATTCACAACTATTTATTACTAAAGCAACTTTTGTGATTTTCTTCAAAATCATTAAGAAATATTTCATTCTAAGAAACCAGTATTTTTTGTTGAAAATTTTAAACTGATATAAGGAGCCATTACAAGGAAATTAGATATTTTTGTGGAATAAATGTGGAAAAAGTTAAAAATACTTCATTTAAAGAAACCAGTATTTTTTGTTGAAACTTTTAAACTGAAATAAAAGCCAGTATTTTGTCAAAAATAGTGAAATTACAGCATAGATTGTTGTTACTAAAGAAATTTTAATGAAATTCTTTTAAATCGTTCAGAAATACTTTAATCTAAAAAACCATTATTTTTACTTCAAAGAGAAAACTGAAAAACCATGATATTTAAAAAAAAAATAAGAAATTAATCCATAAATAGTTATATTTAAAGCAAAAATTCAAAATCCTTATGAAATATTTCATTCTAAGAAACCAGTATTCTTACGAAGAAGCTTTTAAACTGAAATAAAATACGGAATTTTGTCAAAAACAGTGAAATTCTTTTAAATCTTTCAGAAATACAGCTATTTAAAAAACCAGTATTTTTACTTCAAAATAGAGAACTGCAATAAAAACCAGTATTTTTGTCAAAAATGAAGAAATTTATTCACAACTATTTATTATTAAAGCAACTTTTGTGATATTCCTCAAATTCCTTAAGAAATATTTCATTCTAAGAAACCAGTATTTTTTGGAAACTTTTAAATTTATATAAGGAGCCATTGCTTTTTCAAAAACAATGAAATAACATCAAATATTGTTGCTATTAAGGAAATTTTAATGAAGTGCTTCAAAATCCTTAAACTTCATTACAAGAAACCAGTATTTTTATTTGAAAACGAGAAACTTAAGCAAAAACCAGTATTTTAGCAAAAACTAAGAAAATAAATATTTCTGTAAAATAAATAAAGAAAAATTTATAAATTCATTTAAAAATAATTCATTCTGAAAAATCAGTATTTTTCATTGAAAATTTTAAGCTAAAATAAAAACCAGTATTCTCCCAAAAACCAATAAAGTACAGAATAAATTGCTTTTAATAATGACTTTCTAATGAAATGTTTAATCATTCTTAGAAACCAGTATTTTTATTTGAAAACGAGAAACTTAAACAAAAACCAGTATTTTTGCAAAAACAAAGAAATTCAATATTTTTGTAAAATAAATTTGATGCTTCAAAATCGTTAAATTCATTTAAAAATACTTCATTCCACAAAACCAGTATTTTTCCTTGAAAATTTTAAACTGAAATAAAAACCAGTATTCTCTTTTAATCAGTTTTTAATGAAATCTTCCCACATTTTTAATCATTCTAAGAAACCAGTATTTTTATTTAAAAACAAGAAAAACCCAGTATTTTTGCAAAAACAATGAAATTAAATATTTTTGCAACATAAATTTTATTTTAACGCTTTAAAATCTTTAAATTCATTTCAAAATAATTTAAATTCATTTCAAAATACTTCATTCCACAAAACCAGTATTTTTCCTAGAAAATTTTAAACTCAAATAAATACCAGTATTCTATCAAAACCTAATAAAACACAAAATAAATTGCTTTTAATAATGACTTTTTAACGAAATGTTCCCACATTTATAATCATTCCAAGAAACCAGTATTTTTATTTGAAAACGTGAAATTCAAACAAAAACCAGTATTTTTGCAAATACGAAGAAATTAGATATTTTTGTAAAATAAATTTGATTTAAACACTTCAAAATCTTTAAATTAATTAAGAAATACTTCATTCAACAAAACCAGTATTTTTCCTAGAAAATTTTAAACTCATATAATAGCCTGTATTCTATCAAAACCTAATAAAATACAAAATACACAATTAATAATGACTATTTAACGAAATGTTTCCACATTTTTAATCATTCCAAGAAACCAGTATTTTTATTTGAAAACAAGAAACTTAAACAGTATTTTTGCAAAAACAAAGACATTAGAAATTTTTGTAAAATAAATTGGATTTAAATTCTTCAAAATCATTTACTTCATTTAAAAATATTTCATTTCACAAAACCAGTATTTTTCCTAGAAAATTTGAAACTCAAATAAAAACCAGTATTCTATCAAAAACTTATAAAACACAAAATAAATTGCTTTTAATAATGACTATTTAACGAAATGTTCCCACATTTTTAATCATTCCAAGAAACCAGTATTTTTATTTGAAAACAAGAAACTTAAACAGTATTTTTGCAAAAACAAAGACCGACATTTTTGTAAAATAAATTGGATTTAAATTCTTCAAAATCTTTAACTTCATTTAAAAATATTTCATTTCACAAAACCAGTATTTTTCCTTGAATATCTTAAACTTATATAAAAACCAGTATTCTCACAAAATCCAATAAAATTGCTTTTTAATGAAATGTTACAAAATGTTAATTATTCTAATAAACACAATTTTTACAGGAAAATAAGAAACTTGAGAAAAACCAGTATTTTCTTTAAAAAACATTGAAGCCTTGCTTTGGCATTTCAAAGAAATTTTCCAAAATTTTTATTTACTGTGATGTTTTTTATTATTTTATTATCTCTAATTAAACTAATGTTTAGTTGAAAATACTGGTTTTTCATTAACCATTATTTTACAGAAAAAAAATAAATTAACAAATTTAAAGTAATATAAACTACAGTTTCTTTAAAAACCCATTATTTTTAGTAATTTTTAAAATACTGGTTTTAGAAAATATGTGAAAAGTATAAAAAGCTGCAATGAACTGTTCATTTCTACTTTTTTCTTAATGAAAATATTGTTTTCTGTAAATAAACCAAATCCTGTTTCCTTTATTTTGTGACAAATTATGTATTTCTTAATAAATTTGTTAATGAAAGCTGCCCCTTTTCTAATAATTCTTCTAATTATTAAGTACAAATTCTAACATTAACCTACAAACTTTAAATTTACTATATACACTTGCTATTATTTATTAAATAATTATATGCTTTCCTATTCAATTTAATGTAATTTAATTACTTTAAATCCTTTCATTCTATATAGTTAAATATTTGTTATAAATCCCTTAGTTCTTTACTTAAATTACTATCACCTATTATAGTTTATGGTAGTAGTAGATTTATATAAATCCTGATTATTTTCAGGGACATCATAAGAAAATTCGGTAGCATAGTCTGGATTTACCTCAAGATCTTGATGGTCTGAAACAACAGGTTTTAAAGGAGTTGCTGTACTGCTAACTGTACTAGCTTTATAGCTACTACTACTGCTACTACTACTACTGCCACTACTACTGGTACTAATGCTACTTACTTCATTCTCATAAGTATCCCCCCTAATGCCCAACCAAGATGGTATTGCTAGAGACCACCAAAGATTTGGTAATCACCGTTCCGTTGAATGTGTGGTCGAGCCAAAACCGCTACCGTAAGTGGTGGCTGAGGAACGTCTAAAGAATCCCAAGGTTTCTAAAGTTTTAACTGAACGTCTTATTAGCTCATCTTTGTATTTCCATATAGTTTTATCTTCTACAGAGTTTTCTCTGTACTCCTCACAGGACTTCTTCAATGTATTCACACAATCAGCTCTATAATGCTGGAGATGAGCATCTTGTATATCCACTGGATATGATTTGCATACACCACCCAAACAAGCCAAGGGGAAGTGATTGTGTAGGGTTAAAACTTTTTCGGGATTGTGGAAACATTTGACATATTGATTGGGCTTAGTATAGTTTTTGGCTCGATGGACATGCTGCAGCATGTGCATGTACTTGGGTATGTCCTTGTGCCAACCATGTTCATGCTGTTGGTCATCCAGGAAGTACACATTACGGAAGTTGAAACTGTGATAGCCTTCGGGGCGGGCCTTTAAAGATTCGGGCACTACTTTGGCCATGAGTTCGGACCATAACACGAAATTACCTTTGGGCATGATAACCTCGTCTATATCGAGTAGTGCTATATAGTCGTAGAGGTATAAGTTCTTGTACAAGCAATCATTGTAGGGTATAACCTCGTTCTGGCGTTTGTGATTCGTTTTCTTGGTCAGATACAAATGTTGAAAACCGGGTACATTGGGCTGACCTCCCGGCAAAGTTAAAGGTATAACCTGCACCTTGCCCTCCTGTTCGTAGTGATGCAACACCTTACTGATATTGGGATGGACTTGTAAATTATAGAAATAGATTTTATCGGCACCCAAAATATTTAGCATTTCAATCCACTCAATCAAGCGTACAGATAAATCATCATACAAGAAATCCAAACCCTTAACACATACAGCAAATCCCTTCTTTTGATCATCAGGAGGACGATTGTAAATAACTCTCAAGTTATTAGTGGCTGTATCACATTCTTTCTCCACCATCGACACTGAACTGGGTACTACACCATGGAAAGGTTTGGGTATTTGGCAAGCAATTAAATAAGGCTGGTAAATGCCCTGCTTATAATTGCCCCATTTGTTGTACCAAATATATTTGTATTCATAGGTTTTCACTATGAAGGGTTCTTTCTGGCCATCAAACCAAAATTGACAGTAGGTCTTGACTTTGGGTTCAATGCGATCAATCATTCCCAGAATACGCACTGAGGGCCCTAATAGAGAATTTTTGCGTATATCATAGTAGGCTCCAAATAGCTGGAACGTACCATTGGAGGTACGCATAGTTTGCCAATAAATATTATTGAATTCCAGCTCAAATATAGAGGGATATTTGGCACATGTTGAGGATTTCTGTTGTAAGAAATTCTTGTTTTTACTCCAGTAAGCAATGGGTAGAGAGGGTATGCGGGATTCGACATCACGTACTAATTGTTCGTCGTCCATGGCTGAAAAAAAGAAAAATAATTAAATAAGTAAGCAAAGATGTTATTTTTGTTAAATTATTATAGTCTAGTCATAGTCTAGTCATAGTCTAGTCATAGTCTAGTCATAGTCTAGTCATAGTCTAGTCATAGTCTAGTCATAGTCTAGTCATAGTCTAGTCATAGTCTAGTCATAGTCTAGTCATAGTCTAGTCATAGTCTAGTCATAGTCTAGTCATAGTCTAGTCATAGTCTAGTCATAGTCTAGTCATAGTCTAGTCATAGTCTAGTCATAGTCTAGTCATAGTCTAGTCATAGTCTAGTCATAGTCTAGTCATAGTCTAGTCATAGTCTAGTCATAGTCTAGTCATAGTCTAGTCATAGTCTAGTCATAGTCTAGTCATAGTCTAGTCATAGTCTAGTCATAGTCTAGTCATAGTCTAGTCATAGTCTAGTCATAGTCTAGTCATAGTCTAGTCATAGTCTAGTCATAGTCTAGTCATAGTCTAGTCATAGTCTAGTCATAGTCTAGTCATAGTCTAGTCATAGTCTAGTCATAGTCTAGTCATAGTCTAGTCATAGTCTAGTCATAGTCTAGTCATAGTCTAGTCATAGTCTAGTCATAGTCTAGTCATAGTCTAGTCATAGTCTAGTCATAGTCTAGTCATAGTCTAGTCATAGTCTAGTCATAGTCTAGTCATAGTCTAGTCATAGTCTAGTCATAGTCTAGTCATAGTCTAGTCATAGTCTAGTCATAGTCTAGTCATAGTCTAGTCATAGTCTAGTCATAGTCTAGTCATAGTCTAGTCATAGTCTAGTCATAGTCTAGTCATAGTCTAGTCATAGTCTAGTCATAGTCTAGTCATAGTCTAGTCATAGTCTAGTCATAGTCTAGTCATAGTCTAGTCATAGTCTAGTCATAGTCTAGTCATAGTCTAGTCATAGTCTAGTCATAGTCTAGTCATAGTCTAGTCATAGTCTAGTCATAGTCTAGTCATAGTCTAGTCATAGTCTAGTCATAGTCTAGTCATAGTCTAGTCATAGTCTAGTCATAGTCTAGTCATAGTCTAGTCATAGTCTAGTCATAGTCTAGTCATAGTCTAGTCATAGTCTAGTCATAGTCTAGTCATAGTCTAGTCATAGTCTAGTCATAGTCTAGTCATAGTCTAGTCATAGTCTAGTCATAGTCTAGTCATAGTCTAGTCATAGTCTAGTCATAGTCTAGTCATAGTCTAGTCATAGTCTAGTCATAGTCTAGTCATAGTCTAGTCATAGTCTAGTCATAGTCTAGTCATAGTCTAGTCATAGTCTAGTCATAGTCTAGTCATAGTCTAGTCATAGTCTAGTCATAGTCTAGTCATAGTCTAGTCATAGTCTAGTCATAGTCTAGTCATAGTCTAGTCATAGTCTAGTCATAGTCTAGTCATAGTCTAGTCATAGTCTAGTCATAGTCTAGTCATAGTCTAGTCATAGTCTAGTCATAGTCTAGTCATAGTCTAGTCATAGTCTAGTCATAGTCTAGTCATAGTCTAGTCATAGTCTAGTCATAGTCTAGTCATAGTCTAGTCATAGTCTAGTCATAGTCTAGTCATAGTCTAGTCATAGTCTAGTCATAGTCTAGTCATAGTCTAGTCATAGTCTAGTCATAGTCTAGTCATAGTCTAGTCATAGTCTAGTCATAGTCTAGTCATAGTCTAGTCATAGTCTAGTCATAGTCTAGTCATAGTCTAGTCATAGTCTAGTCATAGTCTAGTCATAGTCTAGTCATAGTCTAGTCATAGTCTAGTCATAGTCTAGTCATAGTCTAGTCATAGTCTAGTCATAGTCTAGTCATAGTCTAGTCATAGTCTAGTCATAGTCTAGTCATAGTCTAGTCATAGTCTAGTCATAGTCTAGTCATAGTCTAGTCATAGTCTAGTCATAGTCTAGTCATAGTCTAGTCATAGTCTAGTCATAGTCTAGTCATAGTCTAGTCATAGTCTAGTCATAGTCTAGTCATAGTCTAGTCATAGTCTAGTCATAGTCTAGTCATAGTCTAGTCATAGTCTAGTCATAGTCTAGTCATAGTCTAGTCATAGTCTAGTCATAGTCTAGTCATAGTCTAGTCATAGTCTAGTCATAGTCTAGTCATAGTCTAGTCATAGTCTAGTCATAGTCTAGTCATAGTCTAGTCATAGTCTAGTCATAGTCTAGTCATAGTCTAGTCATAGTCTAGTCATAGTCTAGTCATAGTCTAGTCATAGTCTAGTCATAGTCTAGTCATAGTCTAGTCATAGTCTAGTCATAGTCTAGTCATAGTCTAGTCATAGTCTAGTCATAGTCTAGTCATAGTCTAGTCATAGTCTAGTCATAGTCTAGTCATAGTCTAGTCATAGTCTAGTCATAGTCTAGTCATAGTCTAGTCATAGTCTAGTCATAGTCTAGTCATAGTCTAGTCATAGTCTAGTCATAGTCTAGTCATAGTCTAGTCATAGTCTAGTCATAGTCTAGTCATAGTCTAGTCATAGTCTAGTCATAGTCTAGTCATAGTCTAGTCATAGTCTAGTCATAGTCTAGTCATAGTCTAGTCATAGTCTAGTCATAGTCTAGTCATAGTCTAGTCATAGTCTAGTCATAGTCTAGTCATAGTCTAGTCATAGTCTAGTCATAGTCTAGTCATAGTCTAGTCATAGTCTAGTCATAGTCTAGTCATAGTCTAGTCATAGTCTAGTCATAGTCTAGTCATAGTCTAGTCATAGTCTAGTCATAGTCTAGTCATAGTCTAGTCATAGTCTAGTCATAGTCTAGTCATAGTCTAGTCATAGTCTAGTCATAGTCTAGTCATAGTCTAGTCATAGTCTAGTCATAGTCTAGTCATAGTCTAGTCATAGTCTAGTCATAGTCTAGTCATAGTCTAGTCATAGTCTAGTCATAGTCTAGTCATAGTCTAGTCATAGTCTAGTCATAGTCTAGTCATAGTCTAGTCATAGTCTAGTCATAGTCTAGTCATAGTCTAGTCATAGTCTAGTCATAGTCTAGTCATAGTCTAGTCATAGTCTAGTCATAGTCTAGTCATAGTCTAGTCATAGTCTAGTCATAGTCTAGTCATAGTCTAGTCATAGTCTAGTCATAGTCTAGTCATAGTCTAGTCATAGTCTAGTCATAGTCTAGTCATAGTCTAGTCATAGTCTAGTCATAGTCTAGTCATAGTCTAGTCATAGTCTAGTCATAGTCTAGTCATAGTCTAGTCATAGTCTAGTCATAGTCTAGTCATAGTCTAGTCATAGTCTAGTCATAGTCTAGTCATAGTCTAGTCATAGTCTAGTCATAGTCTAGTCATAGTCTAGTCATAGTCTAGTCATAGTCTAGTCATAGTCTAGTCATAGTCTAGTCATAGTCTAGTCATAGTCTAGTCATAGTCTAGTCATAGTCTAGTCATAGTCTAGTCATAGTCTAGTCATAGTCTAGTCATAGTCTAGTCATAGTCTAGTCATAGTCTAGTCATAGTCTAGTCATAGTCTAGTCATAGTCTAGTCATAGTCTAGTCATAGTCTAGTCATAGTCTAGTCATAGTCTAGTCATAGTCTAGTCATAGTCTAGTCATAGTCTAGTCATAGTCTAGTCATAGTCTAGTCATAGTCTAGTCATAGTCTAGTCATAGTCTAGTCATAGTCTAGTCATAGTCTAGTCATAGTCTAGTCATAGTCTAGTCATAGTCTAGTCATAGTCTAGTCATAGTCTAGTCATAGTCTAGTCATAGTCTAGTCATAGTCTAGTCATAGTCTAGTCATAGTCTAGTCATAGTCTAGTCATAGTCTAGTCATAGTCTAGTCATAGTCTAGTCATAGTCTAGTCATAGTCTAGTCATAGTCTAGTCATAGTCTAGTCATAGTCTAGTCATAGTCTAGTCATAGTCTAGTCATAGTCTAGTCATAGTCTAGTCATAGTCTAGTCATAGTCTAGTCATAGTCTAGTCATAGTCTAGTCATAGTCTAGTCATAGTCTAGTCATAGTCTAGTCATAGTCTAGTCATAGTCTAGTCATAGTCTAGTCATAGTCTAGTCATAGTCTAGTCATAGTCTAGTCATAGTCTAGTCATAGTCAGAAAGTTTCGATTTATGTTTAATTCTTTATTTTAACTTACCCGTTCGATTGTCGACCAATATTTCCGAGGGATCAAACTTATCTGTAGTCGTTGATGTTGTCTCTGCAAATCTCAGCATGTCCTTTTGCAGCAATATGCGGCCACTCAAGGGCATTGAAGCGTACTCTTGCGACACTATATTTGTGCCCTGCATTTTAAACACGCCAATTATGACGAAGGACCAAACACATAAAGTGAAAAGGATTTTTAAAATAACATTTGTGCGCGCCATTTTTGTGTTTGTAACTGTTTGAGTGTGATGATCTTTGAGGGTTTTTTTTTGGTAAAAATAATAATTTAAACAAATTTAATTAGAAAATTATAATAGAATGAAACACTCAAACTATTAAAGATAAAAAGGGTTTCTGCGAGGCGGTGAACATGGGTGCAAAATATGCTTTTATTGTGATGTAATGTGTTGTGGAGCCTGGAAAGAGATAAGAAAATACAGGAATTGTTAATAGAGTAATGAAAATGTTATTTTCTTTTTATACTTAATTAGTTTGTAGCTGTTTGAAATGATTTTTTTTAAGGATTTTTGGGTTGTTTGTTTTGGTTTTATGGCTGTGTGTGGCCTTTTTATAAAAACTTTCTAATTAACATTAAGGGTCAAAAGGGAAACGGAAATAGTAGTTGCAAATATCATATACCAGTAGTAAAGTTAGCTTTAAATAAATAAAAACATTAATGACTTTGGTCTAGGCATGATTACTAGGGTTGTAGCTTTGTTTTGGCTGACTTAGTTAGAAATTTTTTTGTTGCTAAGTTATAAGCGACATTGTTACAGTATTGTTGTTGGTCTAGCTGTTTTTATTATAATTTGTTGTTATTTCCTGTGGCGTCTGTTTCCGTTGTACATTTGCCACTTCCTGCGTGAATGTTGGGTCTTGTTTTGGAGGCAGAGGGTGTCATGGTGAGGAGTTTTTGTTAAATGTCTCGTCAGTTTTTCATTATTGTCCACTGTGAAATTAAGGAATAATTTAGAGATTCCTGTTTCTTTGTTTTTATAGAAAAAGTTTAGCTTTTCGTTTTGTTTTTCCCAGCAATGTGTAAGTTTGTCTTGTTTAAATATTCTTTATTAGTATTTTTTGTTTTTGGCTTTAAAATATTTATGCAGTTGAAATTGTTTGCGCATAAGGACAAAGAGTTTCTTTCTTTCTTTGCATTGGTTAGGATTATTTTCAAAAGACCTGCAGCTAGACAATTTTCCAGACAAGTATTTAAAATTGTCATTTTGCTGTCTGTTATACTAGAAACGGATGGACAGTTTATGAATGTTGTTGGTTGTTGTTTAAGACTGTCAAAGGGAAATTGTTGGTAATAGTTTTGGGTCAATGATATGAAAGCCTAGGGGTTTGATTATAAAGAATGGGTTTAAAAATTCTTTGTTATTTTAATATATTTTTTTAAGGTTTTAAAGCAATATTAGAAGAATTTTAAATGTAAATGGATTTTGTGTAACTTAGAACATATAAAGTAATAAGATTTTTTGGCTTGGAAATTTATATAGAAATCTATTACTCAATATCGAAGAAGTTTTTATTAAAATTAATTTTTTCCTCAATGAAAGCTTTATAAACCTCTTAATTTTTATTCCTAAGCAACCATTAAACCTTATTTCAATTATTTAACCAAAATAATTGTTTTATACACAGGTCATTAACCTTACAAAGAATTCTCCATAAAAAATACAACAGTCCACTGTTGCTTCTTTTATTTTTTTTGCTATTTCTTATTGATTTCTGGGGAAAACATAAAATTTTATTACGTTTCTTAACAATTTCCAAGGCATTGGATTACAATTCAATTTAATTTAAATACCAATTTTTTTATTATAACGGTCTTCGTGTTCTTTTCGGTCTTTTAGGTGCTACATACCCACTCCTCAAGCTGAATCTTTAATGATTTTTAACCTCAATTTAAGTGTTAAAAAAATGCCAAAATTATGCAGTGATTGTAATGTTAATGAAATAGACACTTAGAATAAAGATAACAAAATGAAATTAAGAAAAATAATACAATAGAAATGTATTTCAATACGTAAACAAAGTTAATAAAAAAAAGTAAGTAAATTTTTGCATTAAGTTGGTTAAAGATAATGAGCAAATTAACAGACAGTGTAACGAAATGGGGACAAAAGTAAAGCAGGCTTTCAGAAAACGAATGAAGCTAAAATGTTGATGTATAAAGAGCAACCATTGAAGCTAAAATTTTGATCTATAAAAAGCCACGATTGAAGCTAAAATTTTGATCTATAAAAAGCCACGATTGAAGCTAAAATTTTGATCTATAAAAAGCCAAGATTGAAGCTAAAATATTGACCTATAAAAAGCCACGATTGAAGCTAAAATTTTGATGTATAAAGACTCACGATTGAAGCTAAAATTTTGATCTATAAAAGCCACGATTGAAGGTAAACTTTTGATGTATAAAGAGCCACGATTGAAGCTAAAATTTTGATGTATAGAGAGCCACGATTGAAGCTAAAATTTTGATCTATAAATGCCACGATTGAAGATAAAATTTTGATGTATAAAGAGCCACGATTGAAGCTAAAATTTTGATATATAAAAGACACGATTGAAGCTAAAATTTTGATGTATAAAGAGCCACGATTGAAGCTAAACTTTTGATCTATAAAAGCCACGATTGAAGCTAAACTTTTGATGTATAAAGAGCCATGATTGAAGCTAAAATTTTGGTATATAAAAGTCACGATTGAAGCTAAACTTTTGATGTGTAAAGAGCCATGATTGAGACAAAAATTTTGATCTATAAAAGCCACGATTGAAGCTAAACTTTTGATGTATAAAGAGCCACGATTGAAGCTAAAATTTTGATGTATAAAGACTCACGATTGAAGCTAAAATTTTGATCTATAAAAGCCACGATTGAAGCTAAACTTTTGATGTATAAAGAGCCACGATTGAAGCTAAAATTTTGATGTATAGAGAGCCACGATTGAAGCTAAAATTTTGATCTATAAATGCCACGATTGAAGCTAAAATTTTGATGTATAAAGAGCCACGATTGAAGCTAAAATTTTGATATATAAAAGCCACGATTAAAGTTAAATTTTTGATTTATAAAGAGCCATGATTGAAGCTAAAATTTTGATCTATAAAAGCCACGATTGAAGCTAAACTTTTGATGTATAAAGGCCATGATTGAAGCTAAAATTTTGATCTATAAAAGCCACGATTGAAGCTAAACTTTAGATGTATACAGGCCATGATTGAAGCTAAAATTTTGATCTATAAAAGCCACGATTGAAGCTAAACTTTTGATGTGTAAAGAGCCACGATTGAAGCTAAACTTTTGATGTATAAAGAGCCACGATTGAAGCTAAAATTTTGATCTATAAAAGCCACGATTGAATCTAAAATTTTGATCTATAAAAGCCACGATTGAAGCAAAAATTTTCATCTATAAAAAGCCATGATTCAAGCTAAAATTTTTTTTATAAAAAGCCACGAATGAAGCTAAAATTTTGATCTATAAAAAGCCACGATTGAAGCTAAAATTTTGATCTATAAAAAGCCACGATTGAAGTTAAAATTTTGATCTGTAAAAAGCCACCATTGAAGCAAAAATTTTGATCTATAAAGAGCCAGGTTTGAAGCTAAAATTTCTTAGATATATTTTTAATTTTAGGTTTACCTACGTTACATTGTTCCTTTGTAACTCCTACTGGTTTATCACCACCTACCTTTAGGCGTTTTTTTTTCAAAAAGTTTTTATCACTCAAAACTTGTTTTGCCTAAGAATTTATGCAAATTTCTTTGGTTAATTTGTTTTTTGTTTTGTCAGCTAACTTTTTTCTAAATTTATCTAGTTTTTTTCTTGTTGTCTTTAAAAAAAATCAAATTAGGTCATTTTAGCTATTTCTGGTTCTTGGTTTGTAGACAAATTACAAGTATTTATATGAATATAAATAAACGATAATGAATATTATTGGTTCTATGTACCAAACTAGTATTTATGACAAAGAACAGTGGGTAAGAATACCTAAAAAAATGAAGACAAAATTATTATACAATATTTCCTTACAAATTAAATTTCGTTTCTAAACTCCACTTTTCAACTTTAAAAAGCTCCAGGTTCATTTAAAATTTTTCTAGTTTCCCAAATATTCCCTTATATTTGCCCACTGTCCTCTTATTTTTAACACTTTTTTAAAAGCAAACAATCTATTACCAGTTTTTAAAACATTATTTATTTATAAGTTTTTTTTTACAAAAGTTGTGGCTTGTTTGTTTGAATGTTGTTTAAGGCTTGGCGCACTTTTCAAATTGTATGTCCGGACAGATAGACATACAGTTGGGTAGTGACTAGAGCTACCACTTATAAAACCATAATTTATTCCGACTTGTTACATACCGATCTTATTGACTGTCAAACTATTTGGTTTAAAGCCGGCAAGTAGGGTTTAGAATATAAATGTTTGATTTTAAATGCAGCAGCAAATAAATATTTGATTTTGCTTTGTTTAATACTTATAATACAACCACTTGACATTGATTAATTGTAAAATAAAATTAACTGAAATAGTTTGAAAATGCAAATTAAGAGTTAAAAAACAGAAAATTTTCAAAAAGTAATGGGAAATAAACAAGTGTAGACTGATATTTTCCTTGGCTGGTAATTTAGTAAATAAAAAAGGGAGGTTTTTGGAATAATTTTCAAACATAAAACCTTTAATTTAAAACTTTAATGACAAATAGTTCTTAAATTTGTTTTAATTTTAAAATTTTTTTTAAAGATTTTTTGTTAAAAATTTTAGTTCTAATTTAGAATCCGAAACAGCCATGATTGAAGCTAAAATTTTGTTTTAAAAATGGCCATGATTGAATCTAAAATTTTGATCTATGAAGAGCCACGATTGAAGCAAAAATTTTGTTCTACAAAGAGACATGATTGGCTAAAATTTTGATCTACAAAGAACCACGATTCAAGCTAAAATTCTGATCTATAAACAGCCAGTATTGAAGCTAAAATATTGATGTATAACATCCACGATTGAAGCTAAAAATTTTGATCTACAAAGAGACACGATTGAAGCTAAAATTTTGATCTACAAAGAGACCCGATTCATGCTAAAATGTGGGTCTAGAATAACCCACAATTGAAGCTAAAGTTTTGATCTATAAACAGCCATGATTTAAGCTAAAATTTTGTTCGATAAACAGACATGATTGAAGCTATAAAGATGTTCTATAGATTTTGTTTTTTTGTAGCTAGAATGTTATTCTGTAAAGTGCTGCAATTGGATCTTCAATTTGGTTCTACAAAGGGTCTCGATTGAAGCTAATATTTTCTTCTGTAAAGAGCCACGAATGAAGATAAATTTTTTTTCTATAAACGGCCACGATTGAAGCTAAAATATTCTTCTGAAAAGAGGCGCTGCTGCAGTTAAAATTTTCTTCTTGAAAGACCCATGATTGAAGCTAAAATGTTGGTCTACAATGAGCCTCGATTGAAAGTAAAATATTCTTCAGAAAAGAGTCTAAAATTTTGTCCGATACTAAGCCGTGCTTGATGCTGAAATATTGGTCTGCAAAGGGCCACGATTACAGTTTAAATTTTGTTCTATAAAGTCCAACGATTGGAGCAAAAGTTTTCTTCTGAATGAAGCTAAAATTTTATTCCATTAATTTTCAAGAATGAGGCTAAAATTTTGTCCAATAAAGAGCCACGATGGAAGCCTAAATTTTGTTCTATATAGGGAAGCGATTGAAGCTTATATTTTGATCCATTAATACTCAAGAATGAGCCTTAAATTGTGTTCTACAAAGAGCCACGATTGAAGTTAAAATATTGTTCCATTAATACTCAAGAATGAGGCTAAAATTCTGTCCTATAAAAACCGCGATTGAAGCTTAAATTTTGTTCTATAAAGACCAACGGTTGAAGCTAAAATTTTATTCTAAGAAGACCGACGATTGTAGCTAACATTTGGTTCCATAAATGCTCTCAAATGAAGCTAAAATTTTCTTCTTTAAAGAACTACGACTACAGCAAACATTTTATTGTATAAAGAGCCAAGATTATGATACCTAAAATGGTCATGTTCCAATTCCCCAATCGGAAACTTGTCATGACCATTTGCGGTTCGAGAGCAAACAGCCCGACGCCCGAATGAAAGAATCCGCTTTCCTAATATTCATATTCGACAGATCTGTAAGGTCTGCTCAATGTCGCATTCCTTATCCCTAAAGACAACGGAGATGTTTCAACGACTCCTCCTCTTCCTCACCATGACAGCTTCTGCAGAAGTCATTAAAAGAAAGATTTAATGTCCTGATATTTATCTATATTTATCTGATTCTGTGAGAGCACCGACAAAGCTGTCTACTTTATGACAGTCATATAAGGATCATGTAAGCTACTATATCGAGCATGTAGAAAAAGTAGACCATCAGATTTAAATTTATTTAATATTATTATAATTGTTGATCCTTTTAAATATACTTTTTTAAAGATTCAACTTAAACTCTTTATGCAAATTACCATTTCTTGCCACCAGTCACCTTGTTAAAATTTCTCATAATTTAGTTCATTTTGCTTTTTTATTTATATTTTTTTGGTTATTGTGTTTTAAATCTTAGTTTTATTTTTTGCGAAATCCCCCTGTTACTGTTAACACTTTCTTAACCTTTTTATCATCTAACCATTATTTTCATTTTATATTTAATTTTTTCTATTTTTTGCGCTGCAACTACTGGCTGTTGTGGTGGCATCTTTACCTTGATCTGCATAATGTCTGCATTTTACTGAAACATTTTCTTTTTTCTAGAACTTAAGCCAAACTCTACAAAATCATCAACACCAATCTCATCATCATCATTATTGTCTTAGTCATCATCTGCTGGGTTCTTTACTTGTCTTCATTTAGCATTTTACTTTTTCCTAGCCTTCAACAGCAGCAGCAGCATTATTATTTTACTCATCATATTCAGGTTGGGCTTTTGCAAATGGATGATTTTCTTATGGAAAATATACATATTTATGCAATTTCCCTTGACATTTTGGCCAACACCTAGAGTTTATATTTGATTTTTTTTTCTTGCAGTTTGGATGATTTTAGATAAATAAGTATGGTATGAAAATCTATGAAGATTAACCCTTTAAAGGCATAATTTGTTTAATGAAACAAGAAAATAAAATTTTAGGTTCAATCGTAACCCTTTATTGTACAAAATTTTATCTCAAATTACAGATATTTATAGATCAAAATTTTAGTTACTATAGAGGCTCTTTATAGAATAAAATTTAAGCTTCAATCGTGACTTTTTGTAGATCAAAATTTTAACTCCAATCACAGTTTTTGTAGATCAAAATTTTAGATTCAATCGTGGCTCTTTATAGAGCAAAATTTTAACTTCAATCATGAGTTTTTGTAGATCAAAATTTTAGCTTCAATACCGGGTCTGTATAGATCAAAATTTGAACTTTAATCGTGGCTCTTTACAGATCAAAATATAAGCTCTTTATTGATCAAAATTTTAGTTTCAATCGAGACTCTTTATATTTTAGCACCAATCGTGGCTATTTATAGAACAAAATTTTTGCTTCAATACCGGGTCTTTATAAGGAGTGAGATCGAAAAATTCTTAACACACGTTTTTCATTACATTTTTTAACCCAAGTATTATTTGAATTTTTTTTTGATCAAGTTACCTTTGAAAAACATGTCAGTTATTATGTGTAATGTCAATTATATTAATTTTTTTGTTAATCTGATTAAAATGAGTGACCAGAAAAAAGTGCGTACTGAAATTATTAAATATTTTCAACAAAACCCAACTTGGTCTTACAAAAAGTTGGCCAAGCATACAAAGGTCTGCCGTCAAACTGTTTCCAATGTTATTAAACAGTACCGGGAGAACTTGTCAGTTGATAGAAAACCTGGTTCAGGTAGAAGGAATGGTCCACATGATGTTTCTAAAGCCAAAAAAATAGAACGCATTTTCAAAAGAGCTCCCAACACATCCGGTAGGAAAGCAGCCCGGTTAGCTCAGTGCTCGGACTATTTGGTACGAAAAGTTAAAGCTAATGCAGGTTTAAAAACATACAAGGCTCAAAAAGTTCCTGACAGGAACGCTACTAAAAATTTAGAGGCCAAAAACAGAGCACGGAAATTGAAGTCAAGTTTTATAAAAAAATATTCTTGCTGCATAATGGATGACGAAACGTATGTTCTGGCAGATTTTTCGCAACTTCCAGGTCAAAAATTTTATGTTGCTGATGCTCGAGGGAATGTTGAAGAAAAGTTTAGGACCCAAAAGCAGACAAAATTTCCCAGAAAGTTCTTGGTATGGCAAGCAATATGCAGTTGCGGCAAAAGAAGCCACTCATTTGTTACAACGGGCTCTATAAATACCGAAATTTACATCAAGGAATGTTTACAAAAAAGGCTGCTTCCATTCATAAGACTTCATAATGTGTCCACTTATTTTTGGCCTGACTTGGCATCCTGTCACTATGGCAAACAAGCCCTTGAGTGGTACAAGAACAATAATGTGGTATTTGTACCAAGAGACGCAAATCCTCCAAACTGCCCGGAGCTAAGGCCAGTGGAGAGATATTGGGCTCTTGTTAAAAGAGAATTGAAGAGTACAAAAAAGGTGTCCAAAAGTGTGGTAGATTTTAAACGGAGATGGACTACATGTTCGAGCAAAGTGACAGAAAGCACTATAAAAACGTTAATGGAAGGGTTTCCGAAAAAGGTTCAAAATTTCATCACTAGTGATTAAAACTATAAAAATAATTTTTTTTGTAAATTGTAATAATAATTTCAATCAAATAAAAAAAAAATTAAAGCTGTAAGTTTAGTGGTTTCTTTTTTATAAACATATATGTATGTTAAGAATTTTTCGATCTCACTCCTTAGATAAAAATCTGAGCTACAATCGTGGCTCTTTATAGAATAAAATTTAAGCTTCAATCGTGACTCTTTGTAGATCAAAATTTTAGCTGCAATTGTAACTCTTTATAGATCGAAATTTTAGCTGCAATCATGGCACTTTATAGATAAAAAATTTAGGATCATCTTCGCTCTGTATAGGCCAAAATTTTAGTTTTAATCTAGACTCTTTATAGATCAAAATTTAATCTTTAATCATGGGTCTTTCCAGATCAAAATTTTAGCTTCAATCATGGCTCTTTGTAGATCAAAATTTATGCTTCAATCATGGTTCTTTAAGTTTCAAAATTTTAGTTTCTATCGTGGCTCTTTATAGATAAAATTTTAGCTTCAATCGTGGCTCTTCATTGATCAAAATTTAAGCTTCAATTGTAACACTTTATAGATCAAAATTTTAGCTTCAATCGTGACTCTTTATAGACCAACATTTTAGCTTTAATCGTGACTCTTTATAGATAAAAATTTTGGCTTCGATCGTGGCTCTTTATAGATCAAAATTTTAGCTTTAATCGTGGCTATTTTTAGATCAAAAGTTTAGCTCCTGCAGTGACTCTTTAAAGACCAACATTTTATCTTTAGTCGTGACTCTTTATAGATCAAAGTTTTAGCTTCAATCGTGACTCTTTATAGATCAACATTTTAATTCCAATAATAGTTCTTTATAGATCGAAATCTTAGCTTCAATCATGACTATTTACATATCTTAATTTAGGATTTAATCTGTGTTCAAAAGATGCAAGTATCCCGTTTCCGTTCTCTTTTACATTTAAAGGCTAAATATTGTACTTTAATTTTCCTTTTCGTTGCTTTAACAAAATGTTAAACATTTTTTCAAGCATTTAGTTTTTCTAAACCATGTTGTTTTTAAATTTCAACCGGATTTATTTCCAACAGAATATGCACACTTTTCAATGGCCTCTTTTATTTGCAATTTTACAATTTTGGTCCTCTTTTTTTTTGCTTATATAAATAAAAATCCTATTTTACTAGAAGAATAATAATAAAAAAAGTACGTATCATGCTGTTTGTCTGGGCTCTGTTACGTAGAAAGAGATATGAAACAAAAAAAAAACCTTTAGCAGGCAAATGAAAATAGAAAATGTTAGCAAGAAATATTTTTGCATAAAGTCAGAGATGAAAGATGATGAAAAATTGCATCATTATGATATTTATGAATATTTCATAGTTATGATAGTATGCAGCAAGCATGTGTTTAAAGATTTTAAAAAGGTGAATATTAAAATTGCTAAAACAAGGCATGTAAAGTTGGGTAAAGAAAGGCAAGATTTAAAAAGGTTTAAAGTTTTAAGTGAAAAAAATACTTTTGTTAAGAGGCTGTTTGGATAATAACAAATGCGATATTGATACTCGGCTAGCCTGAAACGATTAAAGCTAAACATTGTTCTATAAAGATCCAAGATTCAAGCTATACTTTGTTGTACAAATTTCCACGACTAAAGTTGAACTTTGTTTTATAAAGATCCACGATTAAAGCTAAACTTTGTTCTATAATGAAACACTGTAGAAACAAAAAATGTGTTCTATAAAGTGTAATGATTTTAAGTAAAGTTTTATAAAAAGCCATTAAGCTATAATTTTTACCTATAAAGAGCTTCGATTGAAAGAAAAATTTTGTCAGGATTAGAGCAAAAGGTTTGCTCTATAAAGAGTCCGATTTAAAGCTAAAATTTTGATGTATAAAGAGCCACGATTGAAAGTAATCTTTTTAATTATAAAGAGCCGCTATTGAAACTAAAATTTTTATCTATAAAGAGCCTCGGCTGAGGTCCAAATTTTGATTTATAAAGAATGACTATTGAATCTATAAAGAGCCACTACTGAAGCTAAAATTTCGATCTATAAAAAGCCACGGTTGACGTCCAAATTTTGATCTATAAAGAACGATGATTGAAGCTAAAACGTTGATCTATAAAGAGCCACGATTGAAGCTAAAATTTTGATCTATAAAAAGCCACGATTGAAAATAAAATTTTGATCTATAAAGAGCCACAATTGAAGCTAAAATTTCGACCTATAAAGAGCGACGATTGAAGCTAATAATTTGGTCTATAAAGAGACACATTTGAAGCTAAAATGTTGATCTATAAAGAGCGACGAGTAGAGCTAAAATTTTGATCTATAAAAAGCCACAATAGAAGCTAAAATTTTGATATATAAAGAGCCAAACTAGAAGCTAAAATTTTGATCTATAAAAAGCCACGATTGAAATTAAAATTTTTATCTATAAAGAGCGACGAGTAGGGCTAAAATTTTGATCTATAAAAAGCCACAATAGAAGCTAATATTTTGATCTATAAAGAGCTACGATTGAAGCTAAAATGTTGATCTATAAAAAGCCACAATTGAAGCTAAAATTTTGATCTATAAAGAGCTACGATTGAAGCTAAAATGTTGATCAATAAAAAGCCACAATTGAAGCTAAAATTTTGATCTATAAAGTGCCACAATTGAAGCTAAAATGTTGATCTATAAAAAGCCACAATTGAAGCTAAAATTTTGATCTATAAAGACCCACAATTGAAGCTAAAATTTTGATCTATAAAGAGCCAAAATTGAAGATAAAATTTTGATCTATAAAAAGCTACGATTGAAGCTAAAATTTTGATCTATAAAAGTCACGATTGAACCTAATATTTCGATCTGTAAAAAGCCACGATTGAGGTCCAAATTTTGATCTATAAAAGGCCACGATTGAGGTCAAAATTTCGATCTATAAAGAGCAAGAATTGTGACTAAAATTTTGATCTATAAAGAGCCATGATTGGAGCTAAAATTTTGATCTATAAAGAGCCACAATTGAAGCTAAAATTTTGATCTATAAAAAGCCACGATTGAAGCTAAAATTTTGATCTATAAAGAGCCACAATTGAAGCTAAAATTTTAATCTGTAAAGAGCCACAATTGAAGCTAAAATGTTGATCTATAAAGAGCCACGATTGAAGCTAAAGTAATGATGAATGAAGAATCACTATTGAATCTAACATTTTTATCTATAAAAAATATTTGATGAACAAATTTTGATCTATAAATAATCACGATTGAAGCTAAAATGTTGATAAACAAAGAAACACGATAAAATCTATAAAGATCTATGTTTGATTAACAAATTTTGATCTATAAAGAACCACGATTAAAGCTAAACTTTGTTCTGTAAATAGCCAGGATTAAAGCAAAAATTTTGTACTTTAAAAAGTCTTGATTTAATCTAAAATGTTGGTCTATAAAGAGACACGATTGAATCAAAACTTACTGTTAAGTTACACTAACCTTATTAACAATTTTGAGAGGCTACAGATTATTTTTATTTAAATGATATTGGTATTCAATTCGTTATGATTTAGTTTTGAAAAAGTTTGTTTCTTTTTTTCATATAGCTTACTAATTTTTGCTCTATATACTATCTATAATCAATTATTGGCCTCATATGCTTTTAGTTTTTTTCTTTTTTTCAAACCAACAAGTTTTCATATAAAATGATATTAAAAAAAATATGGTGATAAAACTAAAATAACTGCTTTTTACCGTTAATACAGTTAAACATTCATGATCAGGCTGAAAGCGATCTTGTCTTGGGGTACAAAATACAAAACTCAAACAACATGCTCATATTCATAGCTACCTACTTATGGATTTATAGAGTTTTTTTTATGGCTTAAACAAAATAATAAAAAAAACATCAAACCAAAAGTGGTAATACCAATTCTATATAAAAGTCTATACACATAATTTCAAACAAACGATAGGCTACAAAACTCTAGCACCCAATGAATATTAAACTCAAAACTAAAGCAACTACCAAAAGCCAATTGTTTGCTGGCCTTTATAATCAATTTCATGGCAAGAATTCTTCTTATGTTTAGCTTTGAAGATGAAGATTTTGTTGCTTACCACTTCCATACATTCACCTCGTGTTTTTTTTTACACTTAAATCCAAGATTTCAATTTATGTAATTAGAAAAATAAAAAAAACATAACATTGAACCGCAAATAGAAAGAATGATAGAAAAAATAATCATATAAAAAAGTAATGTATTAGAAATATGTACTCGTTCTAGCTTAAACTAACGTTGTCTACTTTTAATATCTCTGTTTTTTTTATTTTTGGTTCTTTCTGTTTCCATTATTATGTTTGAATATTGTATGTAGAGTTCATAAAAGTTCATGGTGTATTTGGTTGCTGGTAGAATCTAGTTTAAGTTTTTAGAAAATATAATAAATATTCATTATTTCTAATGAAAAAATACTCTAAAAAGCATAATAAAATCCATAAAATTGTGCAAATTTAAGCATATTTTCTATTTTTTTTTGGAGAAAATGGAAAAATTAATATTAAAAAAATGAGAAAGATGTTTTAATTTATATGATTTTTAATACAAAACTAAATTGGGTTAAATTTAATTAGTTTTGAAAGGAATTTCAAGCAAACAGGTGTCTAACAACATGCAAATATAAAGCGAAATTAATTAAAAGCACCGTAAACTCCTGGATCTTTAGAAAATAGGTAAACAATCAGGTCCTTCTTAAAGAGCTTAACCCAAAACATAAATATGTTTACCCACCATAAAAAAGATGGGGGGAATATTTTGTCATTCCGTTTGTAATATATCGAAATATTGGTCATTTAACCAAAAAGTATATATATATTCTGGGTCTTCATAAGATTCTAAGACGAGCTAGCAATGTCCATCCGTCGTCTGTCTGTCTGTTTAAAACACGATAGGGCCCTACCGAAAGGTACTAGCTGCCAGAAATTGATAAGGTTTGTTTGGTATTGAAAATGTGCAATATCTGTCCTTGATATCATCTAGCCCCTATGCAAATGTACCCCCGGAATATTGTTTCAGCATTCAGAAATATGTTAATTATGAGACAATCCTAATAAAATTTGACAAAAATTACTTCTAAGTACTCTGAAATTATAGCGTGATGTATGGCGAAAATCGGGCAATATTTTTTCCTAGTCCCCCTACAAGGTCCCCCTCAGAAAATAACGTGAACATTCATTGTTGTCTTATGGACATAAAGAAGTTTTAAATGAACCTAAATCTGTCTATTAACTTTTCTGAGGATCGGTCCATAATTGACCCTACGCCACATATAACCGCTATATCAGACAAATATTTGACTGTCACAAATTGGCCCTTAATAAACAAAAGTTGAATTTTTCCTAGTCTCACAACCCCCTCCCCCCAATTTACGTAAATCGCTTGGGAGAAAAAAGGGATAAAAAAAATTAAATTTTTCAGTTTTTGTAAAAATTTTGCCATTAAAAATTTAATGTAAAAGAATAGAAATCTGGACGTAATTGTCGTTCTAATGAGTCATCTAGACAAGGTGGCGCAAAAGTAAACTGCCGATGTTTTTTGGCTGTAATTAAAAAAAAATGAAAAACTTTGATTCCTCAGCAATATTCCGCGTTCTGGAGCAGTGTAGCGTAACATTGTTTATTAACGTGTATTTCGCATGTGTTTACTATACAAATGTCAAAACAGAACTGACATTAGGGGCCAATCGCAAAATTTATAGCATTTTCTGATAGGAGGATTACTTTTGAGCCACCTTGTATATATAAAAATGAAATGGTCCAGGTATGTAACGCGCGATGTAGCTGATTTTTTTTTATTCTATTCGAAATTTTCAAGAGATGGTTTGTAAAGAAAAAAATTCCTGGTAAAACTCGGAATTTTTCTTCTTTTTTGAGTCCAGACAACTGTAATAAAAAAAGCTCCTTAAAGTATGCAGTACAAATTTAGATATTTTATTTGCAAATAAATAAGAACATGCAGGTGTATGTGGGTTGGAAAAACTTGAAGAACTAACATTAGTAAATGTTACCGGGCGAAGCCGGGGCGGTCAACTAGTAAAATATAAAATTGGTTAAAAAATATAAAAGTTATTAAAAATTCCCTGGGGCATTAACGTGTCTCAGGCCACTAGAACAATAAATGTAGGAACAAAATTAACATATTTTAAGATATATTAAAATAAAAGCACATTTTTACTTAAATTTTATCCAGAATTTTATTTTCCAGATAATTCTAGATATAGTCTGAAAGTTTTACGAAAATCCGAAAAAGCTAACTTTTAAATCCTGAAGGTCAAAAGTCAAATATTTCAATATTTGCAATTTCTCATGGAATGATAGTGAAATGTTATATATTTTTGGGGCGATTTTGATGAAACTTAAGAAAAATATAACATGAAGTCTAGTATTTATAATTACAGCATAAAAGTCGAAATTAACCTAAAACAGCAATTGGAAATTAAAAAAAAAAAAAAAATATTTTTAAATTTTTGCTCATAATTCCTAACTGAATGGGTTTTCACGGTACTAATGTCTGTTAAATTTCTGGCTACAATATCTGCATTAAGTACATTGAGTGAGTAAAGCGTTTCGAGTGAACTTAGTGTGATCCCAAAAAGACGGAACTGGTTCCTTTCACAATTAGGTACAAGCTCGCTAACTTAGACCCCAAGACTAAATGGAATCACTCTTGAGAGCAGGGATAAAAAGCAAAGTACCTTGGGATCATTCTAGATAAAAGAATACTGGAACCTGAATATTCAGAATAAGATTAACAAGACCCTATGTGGGCATCTACTATTGGAAGAGGACAATTGATACTAACTGGGGTATTGAGCTGAAGTATATCAATTGGATCTTCAAAAGCAGTTGTTATTTAAACCGATTTTGTTCTATAGAGTATTAGACCCCCTACACTGTTTGAAATCATTCTTGGGATCAGTTATAATGGAAAGTACCCTGGCGTTATTCTTGATAAAGTATGAATAAGGTACTAACTGGGGTATTGGGCCGAAGGGTATCAATTGGATCTTCAAAACAGTTGTTAAACCCATTTTGTTCTATGCAGTATTGGTGTGGTGGCATGTCTTGGAGAATGCTTCTCACTGGAAGAACATTGATCGAGTTCTAAGGATTATTGCGTTACTGATAACAGGTGCTGTAAGGTCTACTTCTTCTATATCTTAAAGTGATACAAATGGCTCTCAACTCTGCTGTGAGAATGAATGCTGGCTGTTCGTGGTCTGGTTAGGACCCTAGACTATTATGGATAAATCCTCGACCCGTATACGACGCCTACAGGACGAATCTACTTATGGAATTCCATCGTGAGCAAATAAGGCTAATTGTGTCTTATATTACCGCATAATTGAAGAATGCTCCTACGGTTTAAATATTACTGTAGCAGCTGTAGAAACGAAGAAGAGGAGACTGTATCCCACCAATTCTGCCAATGCCCGGCTCTGATAAACTTGAGGGAATATATTCTTGGAACCCCCTTCCTCTGGTGTTTAGATGAGTTATCAAGTATGAATCTGAGACGAATCAAGTTCCTTCCTGAGACTGGTTTTATGTTTTTTTTTTTACCTTGGGGACAACGGAAGTAGTATAAATATCCTGCTCTTTACTTCTTGGATATCACAATGGGATCAGTGTCTATTACTGCATCGCAGGATCAGGGGACTATAACCACCTGATGATGTCATAAGGGTACATGCTAACGGCTCTAAAGTATTAATAGGATCGGTGGAGGTTTCTTTATGGAGAATTATAGAACAAAATCTTACAACTGGCTGAGTTATTAAGCCTGCCGTTAACGGATCCAAAGAATGCCGGATATCCCTAAATGATCGATACATTCTAGGAAAACTCTTATATGGGTTTCAGGTACCCGATAGAAATCAGGGTAATCATATAGTAAACGAATTGGCCAAAAGGGGAGAATTATGATGGTTAAGGAGGCGTTTGATCCCTTTTCTGGTATTTCTCTTGCAAAATGTAGGAAGAATGGTCTTGCGGTTTAACTATTACTGTAGAAGCGAAGAAGAGAACTAGGAAACGAAGAAGAGGAGGAGAGATAGTGAGACATTCTAGGATAACGCTTATATGGTTGCCTGGAAACAATGAAAATCAGGGTAATTGTGTAGCAGGCAAATTGCCCAAAAGGGGATCGATGATGGCTGATGTGGAGATTGATCCCTTTTCTGGTATTTCCCTAGCAAAATTGTAGGAAGAATGGGCCTACGGTTTAACGTTTACTGTAGAAGGGGATGTGGAAACAAAGAAGATGAGGAGACTGTATCCCACCTATTCTGCCAATGCCGGATACAGACAAACTTGAGGGAACGTATAATTGGAACCCCCTTCCTCTCGCATTTAGATGAGTTTTCACGGATGAATCTGAAACGCATCCATTCCTTCATCAGAGAATGTGGTTGGTTTACCTTGGAAACAATGGATGTAATATAAATATCCTGCTGTTTATTTCTTGGGTATCAAAATGGTATCAGTTTTAAATGGACCCAAGTGAGCTGCTTGATGAGTGGCTGCCCATGGAACCTAACCTTGTAATTACAATTGATATTGTCGTGGATTCAAATCCTGTTCCAGCCAAAAATTTGTTTCTTCGAGTCAACTTATAATGCATTACTTTTGGAACATAGCGAACAAAAATAAGTACTTTTTCTAGTAGAAAAAGTAGTAGTCTTTCGAAACAAAGTACAATAAAATTTCCATGTACAGACAGAAGCTAGACCAGGTTTAAAGAATTTTAGTTGCTTTTATAATTGATAACTTGGAACATCGTGGGAACTAGGTCGGTTTATCCTTAGTTTATATCTACAATGACGGTTCATAGACGAAAGTGGTATCTGTCTGCAGAATTTTCTCTCATGACTTTGGCATCTTGATTTCTAACCTGAAACGTTCCATGCAAAACTATGCACCATCAATGCTGCCATAAAATAATTCCAGAATTTCAAAGTAATAAGGTCGTAATATCCTCCCAATTGAATTAATTCCCTTGCTGAGCTTGACATCTTGTGGAGAGTTTATGGGTTCTAGAACATGAAGTCATCTATTGAAATTAAATTAATTCCCTGGCTCAGCTTGGACATCTTGCTGAGTGTGGATTGGTTCTAGAAAATAAAGGCATCTGTTGAAATTATATTTCTAAGGAATTCTGCACAAATGAACCATTATTGCACCTAACTTTGCTACAAAATATCATTCATATCCACTATATTTCTTACAAAATAAAAAATAGTCCTCTATGTGGACTTTAGATGGCAAAATGATTATTTTTCCAGTTTGTTTTTTCATTTCAATTCATCGATACTACTGCTTCCCATTATAGCATGTAAAACAAACTGAAATGTTTTACATAGGGGAACTGAAGCTATAATTATTATTAGGCATCATCTGCCGTTTACATTTTACAGATTTGCATTGCAATCAAAGCAGCAGCATCACAATACAAAAAACTCCAGCTAAAAATCGTGATTTGTGGATTTATTTTGAAAAGAAAGAAGCAAAAAATCAACTGAAATTCAAATTATTTGAAATATGACTAGGGAAGTGTAAACAAAAGGAAAATAAGTAGTAGAGGTGCCAGTGTTTTATTTGTTTTCAAAAAATTGTCAATTCTGTAAAGGAGTTGGTAGATATTGACAAAACAAATTTTAAAAGCCTCCAGCTAATTTGTTTGAAGTTCTAACAGATTCAAATTCTTTAATATTTAAATTTTTCAAATACATAAAACTTGAAAATCAATGTATAACAAGTAATCCAACTTAACATTCTCACCACTTAGGTTTTTGGCAACTGAGTTAGGTCTTTGACAGGGGAGTTTCCGATCTATGTGTATTTATCTATGGTTTGAATATTTGGTATTGAAATAGAATAAAATTTAAACAATTTTTTAAATAAAATAGACACCAACAAATGTACATTTTTGTTACCAGCATATGTAGAGTTAGGTTGTGCTGTCAAAAAGTCGGACTACTTGTATATACTTTGTTTAAAATGTTTTCAAAATATAATTTTTTTGATGGTCTTTTAAATTTCATATTTCTTTACAATTATTGTACAGCTGGTCAGCCTTAAATTTAATTTAACAATTGAAATTGCATTTTCATAAATAATAAGCATACAATTGTTATAGGAAAGATGATGAGGAGGATGATGATGATGGCGATGATTGTGGTTTATGAAAGCTTGTGAAAACCAGAGAGGATCATAATGAGGGTACAGGGTTTAAAATAAAAAGACAATAAGGGTATTCAAAAAGCAAGGAAAGCTAAGGAAATATAAGAAACTTAATAACCGCATTTAAAGGAGAATTCTAAAGCCTTCAAAGGTGCTAGGAAGACTGATTTTGACTGCAGAATTGCTTTTTTTCTTTCACACAAATAAAGGGGAAAAACCAAAGACCCTAAATGAGTTACGAAGCCATATTTGTTATTTCTGGATTGCATTTATATAAAGCTTTAACTTAACTTAAGAAATTACTATTTTTTAAAGGAAATTCAGGAAACTTCTAGATGTAATTTAGTATCACTAAAACGTTCTACTTAAAATTTAAAGCTGTTTAATATACTTTCTTTCAGCAATGAATACCCCTATTATTGAACTAAAAAAACTCCACAAAACCATACAACTAAACAAAACCAAAAAAAAAATCGTGTAAGATTTATACACCAATCTACTATATTTAGGTTTTTCACTCAGTTTTGAAATAATAAACCAAAAATTTGCAAACAAACGAAAAACAAAGACCGACCCTAACTAATACTTAATTTCAAAACGGCCACACAATTTTCTGTAGCTGATCCTTAACATGATCTCTATTGAAATTTATAATAAAGCGTGAATGAATGAATAGAACACAAACAAAACTGAAATAAAAAAAAGAAACTTAAATTCATATTTTTTGTTTAATACTCTTACATAAAAAGCATTTCGTTTTGGTTTCATGCTAAAAGTAACTCAATTAAATGAAAAATAAATTAAAAGAGGGGAAAACTACAAAAGATCGTATGTCAATGATAAACAAAGAAGATGTATTGTTCTCAAAACAAATTGCGTGTTAATTTTATAGAGATATTTTTTTTTTTTTAAAAAAGTAAAGGAAGTTTAACACACTCAAAAAAAAAATTGGTGGTTTGAAGGGAACGTGTAACTAAATAGAAAACAAACGATCAGTTTAGGAAATTTGTAATTGCAATTGCTTAAACCTTTATATTCAAAGCAATCTCAAATTAAATTCTACTATAAAATTTAATATTTTCTTTACGTTTGAGAAGCCTTTGGAAATTATGTTTGATATCAAACTTAGTTTTCAAACGTTTGAATTTATGTATACTTGACTAACAGGGAAAGGTGATAATGAGAGACAGAAAATAGCGAATATATCGTGTTTTCCAAAAAACACTAGACTAGAGACTAGACTAGAGACTAGACTAGAGACTAGACTAGAGAATAGACTAGAGAATAGACTAGAGACTAGACTAGAGACTAGACTAGAGACTAGACTAGAGACTAGACTAGAGACTAGACTAGAGACTAGACTAGAGACTAGACTAGAGACTAGACTAGAGACTAGACTAGAGACTAGACTAGAGACTAGACTAGAGACTAGACTAGAGAATAGACTAGAGACTAGACTAGAGACTAGACTAGAGACTAGACTAGAGACTAGACTAGAGACTAGACTAGAGACTAGACTAGAGACTAGACTAGAGACTAGACTAGAGACTAGACTAGAGACTAGACTAGAGACTAGACTAGAGACTAGACTAGAGACTAGACTAGAGACTAGACTAGAGACTAGACTAGAGACTAGACTAGAGACTAGACTAGAGACTAGACTAGAGACTAGACTAGAGACTAGACTAGAGACTAGACTAGAGACTAGACTAGAGACTAGACTAGAGACTAGACTAGAGACTAGACTAGAGACTAGACTAGAGACTAGACTAGAGAATAGACTAGACTAGATACTAGACTAGATACTAGACTAGACTAGAGACTAGACTAGAGACTAGACTAGAGACTAGACTAGAGACTAGACTAGAGACTAGACTAGAGACTAGACTAGAGACTAGACTAGATACTAGACTAGAGACTAGACTAGAGACTAGACTAGATAATAGACTAGACTAGATACTAGACTAGAGACTAGATTAGAGACTGGACTAGACTAGAGACTAGACTAGACTAGAGACTAGACTTGAGACTGGACTAGAGACTGGACTAGAGACTAGACTAGGGACTAGACTAGAGACTAGACTAGAGACTAGACTAGAGACTAGACTAGATAATAGACTAGACTAGATACTAGACTAGAGACTAGATTAGAGACTGGACTAGACTAGAGACTAGACTAGAGACTAGACTTGAGACTGGACTAGAGACTGGACTAGAGAATAGACTAGAGACTAGACTAGAGACTAGACTAGAGACTAGACTAGAGACTAGACTAGAGACTAGACTAGAGACTAGACTAGAGACTAGACTAGAGACTAGACTAGAGACTAGACTAGAGACTAGACTAGAGACTAGACCAGAGACTAGACTAGATACTAGACTAGAGACTAGACCAGATACTAGACTAGAGACTAGACTAGAGACTAGACTAGAGACTAGACTAGAGACTAGACTAGAGACTAGACTAGACTCTAGACTAGAGACTAGACTAGAGACTAGACTAGAGAGTAGACTAGAGACTAGACTAGAGACTAGACTAGAGACTAGACTAGAGACTAGACTGGAGACTAGAGACTAGACTAGAGACTGGACTAGAGACTAGACTAGAGACTAGACTAGAGACTAGACTAGAGACTAGACTAGAGACTAGACTAGAGACTAGACTAGAGACTAGACTAGAGACTAGACTAGAGACTAGACTAGAGACTAGACTAGAGACTAGACTAGAGACTAGACTAGAGACTAGACTAGAGACTAGACTAGAGACTAGACTAGAGACTAGACTAGAGACTAGACTAGAGACTAGACTAGAGACTAGACTAGAGACTAGACTAGAGACTAGACTAGAGACTAGACTAGAGACTAGACTAGAGACTAGACTAGAGACTAGACTAGAGAATAGACTAGACTAGATACTAGACTAGATACTAGACTAGACTAGAGACTAGACTAGAGACTAGACTAGAGACTAGACTAGAGACTAGACTAGAGACTAGACTAGAGACTAGACTAGAGACTAGACTAGAGACTAGACTAGAGACTAGACTAGATACTAGACTAGAGACTAGACTAGAGACTAGACTAGATAATAGACTAGATACTAGACTAGAGACTAGATTAGAGACTGGACTAGACTAGAGACTAGACTAGACTAGAGACTAGACTTGAGACTGGACTAGAGACTGGACTAGAGACTAGACTAGGGACTAGACTAGAGACTAGACTAGAGACTAGACTAGAGACTAGACTAGATAATAGACTAGACTAGATACTAGACTAGAGACTAGATTAGAGACTGGACTAGACTAGAGACTAGACTAGAGACTAGACTTGAGACTGGACTAGAGACTGGACTAGAGAATAGACTAGAGACTAGACTAGAGACTAGACTAGAGACTAGACTAGAGACTAGACTAGAGACTAGACTAGAGACTAGACTAGAGACTAGACTAGAGACTAGACTAGAGACTAGACTAGAGACTAGACTAGAGACTAGACTAGAGACTAGACTAGATAATAGACTAGATACTAGACTAGAGACTAGATTAGAGACTGGACTAGACTTGAGACTGGACTAGAGACTGGACTAGAGACTAGACTAGGGACTAGACTAGAGACTAGACTAGAGACTAGACTAGAGACTAGACTAGATAATAGACTAGACTAGATACTAGACTAGAGACTAGATTAGAGACAGGACTAGACTAGAGACTAGACTAGAGACTAGACTTGAGACTGGACTAGAGACTGGACTAGAGAATAGACTAGAGACTAGACTAGAGACTAGACTAGAGACTAGACTAGAGACTAGACTAGAGACTAGACTAGAGACTAGACTAGAGACTAGACTAGAGACTAGACTAGAGACTAGACTAGAGACTAGACTAGAGACTAGACTAGAGACTAGACTAGAGACTAGACTAGAGACTAGACTAGAGACTAGACTAGAGACTAGACTAGAGACTAGACTAGAGACTAGACTAGAGACTAGACTAGAGACTAGACTAGAGACTAGACTAGAGACTAGACTAGAGACTAGACTAGAGACTAGACTAGAGACTAGACTAGAGACTAGACTAGAGACTAGACTAGAGACTAGACTAGAGACTAGAGAATAGACTAGACTAGATACTAGACTAGATACTAGACTAGACTAGAGACTAGACTAGAGACTAGACTAGAGACTAGACTAGAGACTAGACTAGAGACTAGACTAGAGACTAGACTAGAGACTAGACTAGACTAGAGACTAGACTAGAGACTAGACTAGAGACTAGACTAGATACTAGACTAGAGACTAGACTAGAGACTAGACTAGAGACTAGACTAGATAATAGACTAGACTAGATACTAGACTAGAGACTAGATTAGAGACTGGACTAGACTAGAGACTAGACTAGACTAGAGACTAGACTTGAGACTGGACTAGAGACTGGACTAGAGACTAGACTAGGGACTAGACTAGAGACTAGACTAGAGACTAGACTAGAGACTAGACTAGATAATAGACTAGACTAGATACTAGACTAGAGACTAGATTAGAGACTGGACTAGACTAGAGACTAGACTAGAGACTAGACTTGAGACTGGACTAGAGACTGGACTAGAGAATAGACTAGAGACTAGACTAGAGACTAGACTAGAGACTAGACTAGAGACTAGACTAGAGACTAGACTAGAGACTAGACTAGAGACTAGACTAGAGACTAGACTAGAGACTAGACTAGAGACTAGACTAGAGACTAGACCAGAGACTAGACTAGATACTAGACTAGAGACTAGACCAGATACTAGACTAGAGACTAGACTAGAGACTAGACTAGAGACTAGACTAGAGACTAGACTAGAGACTAGACTAGACTCTAGACTAGAGACTAGACTAGAGACTAGACTAGAGAGTAGACTAGAGACTAGACTAGAGAGTAGACTAGAGAGTAGACTAGAGAGTAGACTAGAGAGTAGACTAGAGAGTAGACTAGAGACTAGACTAGAGACTAGACTAGAGACTAGACTAGAGACTAGACTGGAGACTAGAGACTAGACTAGAGACTGGACTAGAGACTAGACTAGAGACTAGACTAGAGACTAGACTAGAGACTAGACTAGAGACTAGACTAGAGACTAGACTAGAGACTAGACTAGAGACTAGACTAGAGACTAGACTAGAGACTAGACTAGAGACTAGACTAGAGACTAGACTAGAGACTAGACTAGAGACTAGACTAGAGACTAGACTAGAGACTAGACTAGAGACTAGACTAGAGACTAGACTAGAGACTAGACTAGAGACTAGACTAGAGACTAGACTAGAGACTAGACTAGAGACTAGACTAGAGACTAGACTAGAGACTAGACTAGAGACTAGACTAGAGACTAGACTAGAGACTAGACTAGAGACTAGACTAGAGACTAGACTAGAGACTAGACTAGAGACTAGACTAGAGACTAGACTAGAGACTAGACTAGAGACTAGACTAGAGACTAGACTAGAGACTAGACTAGAGACTAGACTAGAGACTAGACTAGAGACTAGACTAGAGACTAGACTAGAGACTAGACTAGAGACTAGACTAGAGACTAGACTAGAGACTAGACTAGAGACTAGACTAGAGACTAGACTAGAGACTAGACTAGAGACTAGACTAGAGACTAGACTAGAGACTAGACTAGAGACTAGACTAGAGACTAGACTAGAGACTAGACTAGAGACTAGACTAGAGACTAGACTAGAGACTAGAGACTAGACTAGAGACTAGACTAGAGACTAGACTAGACTAGAGACTAGACTAGACTAGACTAGAGACTAGACTAGAGACTAGACTAGAGACTAGACTAGAGACTAGACTAGAGACTAGACTAGAGACTAGACTAGAGACTAGACTAGAGACTAGACTAGAGACTAGACTAGAGACTAGACTAGAGACTAGACTAGAGACTAGACTAGAGACTAGACTAGAGACTAGACTAGAGACTAGACTAGAGACTAGACTAGAGACTAGACTAGAGACTAGACTAGAGACTAGACTAGACACTAGACTAGAGACTAGACTAGAGACTAGACTAGAGACTAGACTAGAGACTAGACTAGAGACTAGACTAGAGACTAGACTAGAGACTAGACTAGAGACTAGACTAGAGACTAGACTAGAGACTAGACTAGAGACTAGACTAGAGACTAGACTAGAGACTAGACTAGAGACTAGACTAGAGACTAGACTAGACTAGAGACTAGACTAGAGACTAGACTAGATACTAGACTAGATACTAGACTAGAGACTAGACTACAGACTAGACTACAGACTAGACTAGAGACTAGACTAGAGACTAGACTAGAGACTAGACTAGAGACTAGACTAGAGACTAGACTAGAGACTAGACTAGAGACTAGACTAGAGACTAGACTAGAGACTAGACTAGAGACTAGACTAGAGACTAGACTAGAGACTAGACTAGAGACTAGACTAGAGACTAGACTAGAGACTAGACTAGAGACTAGACTAGAGACTAGACTAGAGACTAGACTAGAGACTAGACTAGAGACTAGACTAGAGACTAGACTAGAGACTAGACTAGAGACTAGACTAGAGACTAGACTAGAGACTAGACTAGAGACTAGACTAGAGACTAGACTAGAGACTAGACTAGAGACTAGACTAGAGACTAGACTAGAGACTAGACTAGTGACTAGACTAGAGACTAGACTAGAGACTAGACTAGAGACTAGACTAGAGACTAGACTAGAGACTAGACTAGAGACTAGACTAGAGACTAGACTAGAGACTAGACTAGAGACAAGACTAGAGATAAGACTAGAGACTAGATTAGAGACTAGACTGGAGACTAGACCAGATACTGGACTAGAGACTAGACTAAAGAATAGACTACAGACAATTAAAAGAGAAAAGCTCTGAAGAGAATGATATCACCGATTAATGAGAGACAGAAAATAGTGAATATTATTACAGAACTAACGACTAAGTTGATCAGTTTACGAAATGTGAAATTGCAATTGTTCAAACCTTTCAAATCAATCTTAAATTAAATTCTAATATGAAATTCAATGCTCTGCTTACGTTTGAGAAACCTTTGAAAACCTTTGTTTGATATCAAATTGATTTTTCAAAGATTTGAATTTATGCATGCCTATTACAACGATTATTCCTTTACATACTTGGATTAAAACTAGTGATTACCACTATTTTCAAATCAATCTAAAACTTAATTCAAATGTGAAATTCAACCAACCCTCTACTTACGTTTGAGAAATCTTTGAAAACTATACTTGATGTCAATTTTAAAGGATTTTTCAAGTGTTTGAATTAGGGTTTATTGGGATCTCAATATGGTACTTGTTGTAGTTACAAGACTCGAAAGTTCTTCCCTGCGGAAAAAACTACCGGTGATCGCTAAGCTGATAATATCTTCCCCAGTGAGAGTAGGATCGTTGTGGACTGAAGATCCAAGAACCGAAAAATCCTAATTTAAATACAAATAATGGTAATATGTTAAAGTTCTTCTCTAGTGCAAAAACTTTCAGTTGATACAGTCAGTCAGAAGGTCGGACGGTCAAGTGATTCTGAGTCATTTGGTATACTTTTGGGTACACCAAATGTATTAGACCCATATTTTAGAGCGCTACAAACATCAGCTCAAATACATAATTTAGTGCTGTAGTTTATAATATATCCTTTCAATTTCCTTTAAACTGTTGCTTAATTTTCCCATGCTCATTTTTTTTCTTAACATCCGTTATTAAAACACAAATTTATTAATTTTCTTTTCAACAAACAACTTTTTTTTTTCTCTTTTGACTTTTGATATACAGTATTTTGATTAATGACCACATTTTTATGAATTTGTTGTACATCCAACATATTTTAACTTTATTTGTCTGTTGTTGCGATGCTAGTGATAATGATTATGATGTGTTACAATTTTTTCTTTCCTATTTTTATATAAACAATCAAGCTTTTGTGGTTTTTATTACACAGAAAAACGCCTAAAGGCAGGAAAAAACTGTCACTTGTTGTCATTTCAGACAAAAGAAAAAAAAAAAAACAAAATGAGAAAACTTACTGACTGACTGATGACTCTAAAAACAAAACTATTTGTTTAGACATTCATCATTCACTCTCACTCACAATCACAATTTGTTACACCCGCTCTGCTTTGTAGGCTGTTTAAGGTTCTAAAACAATAAGGCGTAGGTAAAGGGGTTGATGGAGTATGAGGGGGAGGTAGATGACCAAAACAATAACAACTATTGTAGTAAATAAAGTCAAGTGAATGAATGATGATTGTTAGCACAACAACAACAAAGTTGTTGTGGCTACCTATATTTTCTCTCTATTGCTTTTTTAATATTAAGCAATGATCGGCACTCATAGTCAATAGGGGCAAAATGCACTCGACTATTCGGATGTAGACAACAAGAATGTGAGAGAAACTCGTTGAAATTTTCAAATGAGAGACAATTTGGAGATTGTTATTTTTGTGCCGACCACTGACTTAGAGAGAGTATATATTGAAAAAATTATATTGTTCTAGGTGATGATAACTATTTATGACCAAAACGAGCATATCGAGCTCAATATAGATTTAAAATTAGAGACTAGATTAGAGACTAGACTGGAGACTAGACAGGAGACTATACTGGAGACTAGACTAGAGACTAGACTAGAGACTAGACTAGAGACTAGACTAGATACTGTACTAGAGACTAGACTAGAGACTAGACTAGAGACTAGACTAGAGACTAGACTAGAGACTAGACTAGAGACTAGACTAGAGACTAGACTAGAGACTAGACTAGAGACTAGACTAGAGACTAGACTAGAGACTAGACTAGAGACTAGACTAGAGACTAGACTAGAGACTAGACTAGAGACTAGACTAGAGACTAGACTAGAGACTAGACTAGAGACTAGACTAGAGACTAGACTAGAGACTAGACTAGAGACTAGACTAGAGACTAGACTAGAGACTAGACTAGAGACTAGACTAGAGACTAGACTAGAGACTAGACTAGAGACTAGACTAGAGACTAGACTGGAGACTAGACTAGAGACTAGACTAGAGACTAGACTAGAGACTAGACTAGAGACTAGACTAGAGACTAGACTAGACTAGAGACTAGACTAGAGACTAGACTAGAGACTAGACTAGAGACTAGACTAGAGACTAGACTAGAGACTAGACTAGAGACTAGACTAGAGACTAGACTAGAGACTAGACTAGAGACTAGACTAGAGACTAGACTAGAGACTAGACTAGAGACTAGACTAGAGACTAGACTAGAGACTAGACTAGAGACTAGACTAGAGACTAGACTAGAGACTAGACTAGAGACTAGACTAGAGACTAGACTAGAGACTAGACTAGAGACTAGACTAGAGACTAGACTAGAGACTAGACTAGAGACTAGACTAGAGACTAGACTAGAGACTAGACTAGAGACTAGACTAGTGATTAGAGACTAGACTCGAATCAATACAAGACTATACTCTAGATAATAGACAAGATCCAACAAATCTCTGGCAGACAAAAACTCAACTGGAATTTTGAAAAGCTTTAAGTCTAAAGCGAAAATCGTTAAATTGACAACATTTAAAATGTTGCTATTATTTGTTGCTGTGGTTATTGTTTTAGATGATATTTTTTTTTAACAATATCAACACCACAAGCAACAACTTTTTTTATCATTTTGATTGTTACAGTTTGTTTTGTTTATGTTGCTGAATAGTTGTTGATTTATAAGGGTTTCGTATGACAAGTTTTGTTTAGTAAATAATTTTAATTAAAAACAAAAAAAAAAGTTGCGAAAAAAATGTGTAAACAAAAACTTTAAAGGTGACTTGGTTATAATAAAAACAGCTAAATAAAAGAAAAGTTAAGAGAAATATTATAATCCATCAAAATAAAGACTAAATATGGTCATATAGTAGGCAGGTAGGACAACCATGGAGCACATTTCACTTTAAAGTAGTGACAACCAAAAATGGAAATGATTTAAATGAGTCAGAAAGAGACCCGAACCTGTGTTTTGGAGCGAAGGTGCTACTGAGTAAAGGGGTATTGGTAGAGAGTTTTGTTGGCGTTTGTGTTGCCGAGTAATGTTCGTGCCTCGATCATGTGTTGGTTTCTCATTGTTTTCAAATATACATCATTTGAAAGGTAAACTCTAGACATTTTATTTAAAGAATTGTTTTAGAATTGTTGTGAAATATATTTTTTTTTAAATTAAAGCCTTAAAGTTCTTAAGTATTTTTGTTTGGAATAAATCAAGCAGTTTTCTCAAACCATAATTTTCTTATAATTTGTTTAGATTATTATTCGTATATATACTTTATTATTTACAATTACATAGTAAATTGAGTTTTCTCCTTGATTTATAATTTGTAACCAATTTTCCATGTTCAGTTTATTTTTTATTTTTTTCTACATTTTTCTTCATTTATTTTTTGTTTGGTTTGGTTTGTAATCAATTTGGTTGTTGCCTCCATAACTCCACACAAAATCGTAAATATTCTTCATTATTTTGTTTTTTTCCCATGCAATTCTTGGCTAGATATTGGCGGTAGATTTTCTTCAAGTCAACAAAATATACAAACGTTGCAGACAATAAGTACAATGAGTGATGAAGAAAAATGTATAGTTGAATGAATGCAACTTGAATGAATGAGAGAGTAGTGACTGCACTGTATTCAATATGCAACACGCGCATTTTGCAATCAAAGTCAATCGTTGACGATGTTATACCAATCTTTAAACTTGGAATAAATGTGAGTGTGTTGGAAACTAAAGATTCAGTCTTGACTGAACATCAAATACACTCAAAGAAATTTAACTCAAAAACTAAATAAATAAAATCTTATAAATCATTTGAAATCTCAGCCAATTCATAGTTTTTTTTTTGGAGTTACAAACTAAACCAAAAATTTCCTTGAGTGTCTTGTTATCCATACTTGACTGCCAGGCATCACATATTTATAGAATATGATTTCTTTACAATTTTATCCATTACAGATTTCTACTTCTCGCTGTTGGCATTGCTTTTTTTATTATTTTTTTGAATTTAAAAATTTTTGGAGTCTATTCAATATACAATTCCATCTTGTATAATAATGATTTCGCATACGATTTTATAGCAACTCCTGCTACCACATTATAAGGAATATGTATGTGAAATATCCGAGTTTCTTTATATAGTTAGTTAGCTACGTGACAAGGAAATCAAATAAAAATGTGATTTTTTTTAGAAAAAAAAGTGATACGAAGAACCATATTTTCTTAAAATTGTTTACATATGTTGAATGTTGAGTTAAGGATTTTTCTTAGCATTTTTTGCAGAGAATTTAAGGTTTGACTAAACACTGCACTAGAGACTAGATACTTGTCTGGAGACTAGATACTAGTCTGGAGACTAGATACTAGTCTGGAGACTAGATACTAGTCTGGAGACTAGATACTAGTTTGGAGACTAGATACTAGTTTGGAGACTAGATACTAGTTTGGAGACTAGACACTAGTCGGGAGACTAGATACTAGTTTGGAGACTAGACACTAGTCGGGAGACTAGACACTAGTCTGGAGACTAGACACTAGTCGGGAGACTAGACACTAGTCTGGAGACTAGATACTAGTCTGGAGACTAGATACTAGTCTGGAGACTAGATACTAGTCTGGAGACTAGATACTAGTCTGGAGACTAGATACTAGTCTGGAGACTAGATACTAGTCTGGAGACTAGATACTAGTCTGGAGACTAGATACTAGTCTGGAGACTAGATACTAGTCTGGAGACTAGATACTAGTCTGGAGACTAGATACTAGTCTGGAGACTAGATACTAGTCTGGAGACTAGATACTAGTCTGGAGACTAGATACTAGTCTGGAGACTAGATACTAGTCTGGAGACTAGATACCAGTCTGGAGACTAGATACTAGTCTGGAGACTAGAGACTAGTCTGGAGACTAGATACTAGTCTGGAGACTAGATACTAGTCTGGAGACTAGATACTAGTCTGGAGACTAGATACTAGTCTGGAGACTAGACACTAGTCTGGAGACTAGACACTAGTCTGGAGACTAGACACTAGTCTGGAGACTAGACACTAGTCTGGAGACTAGACACTAGTCTGGAGACTAGACACTAGTCTGGAGACTAGACACTAGTCTGGAGACTAGACACTAGTCTGGAGACTAGATACTAGTCTGGAGACTAGATACTAGTCTGGAGACTAGATACTAGTCTGGAGACTAGATACTAGTCTGGAGACTAGATACTAGTCTGGAGACTAGATACTAGTCTGGAGACTAGACACTAGTCTGGAGACTAGACACTAGTCTGGAGACTAGACACTAGTCTGGAGACTAGACACTAGTCTGGAGACTTGACACTAGTCTGGAGACTAGATACTAGTCTGGAGACTAGATACTAGTCTGGAGACTAGATACTAGTCTGGAGACTAGATACTAGTCTGGAGACTAGACACTAGTCTGGAGACTAGACACTAGTCTGGAGACTAGACACTAGTCTGGAGACTAGACACTAGTCTAGAGACTAGATACTAGTCTGGAGACTAGACATTAGTCTGGAGACTAGATACTAGTCTGGAGACTAGACACTAGTCTGAAGACTAGAATCTAGTCTGGAGACTAGATACTAGAATGGAGACTAGATACTACACTGGAGACTAGATACTACACTGGAGACTAGATACTACACTGGAGACTAGATACTACACTGGAGACTAGATACTAGTCTGGAGACTAGAAACTAGTCTGGAGACTAGAAACTAGTCTGGAGACTAGAAACTAGTCTGGAGACTAGAAACTAGTCTGGAGACTAGAAACTAGTCTGGAGACTAGAAACTAGTCTGGAGACTAGATACTAGTCTGGAGACTAAATACTAGACTGGAGACTAGATGCTAGTCTGGAGACTAGACACTAGTCTGGAGTATTAGTCTATTAAATAATTTAACAATCGTTTCAAGTGTTACCTATGTATGTAGTTACTTATCCCCTTTATTTCTGTTTAAGTCTGCCTACATCCTTTCTAAATATCTTATTTACCAAATCGTTTTAAAATCTTTGATAATATTTTTATTTCCTCTCGTTTCTTAATGCTTAAAAAAGCAAATCTCTTTTAAAATATCTTTATTGTATTTTTTTTTTTGTTAATTTCAAAATTACGTTTTAGACAATCTTATAGACAGGAGACAGCTTAAGATAGAAATAAAATAAATAAAATAAAATAGACGTAAATACAATAAGACTTCCTACAAAGAAGTTATCAACTGTCAACGCCATTTCTAGCCTGTCTTTACTAACTCTCACAGTTGGCTTTTTGTTTTTTGTTTTTTGTAAGCCAGCAACTTGAATATGAAAATCACTAAGTTGTATATGACTGACTGTCTGAATACCTATTATAATATAATGAAAAAAAATATGATTTTTTTTTCGTCTCATTTTTGAATAAATCTACACAAAATAGACAAAATATAAGACTCGCTGGCTCAGCACTTTAGACAAGAAGAAACTTTGCAAACGCCAACTAACAAAGTACTTAAATAGAAAGAAAAAAAAACATGAATTGGTGAATACTAACAGACAGACGGATGGAGGGACAGACAGATGATGGGGGGACTGATGGCTGAAGGGGGTGGGGGCAGACATACGCATAGATAGACTTACATATAGACTAACAAATAAAAGAAAAATTATGATTATTAAAATGATGATGATAATCACAAAGATAAACAGTAAGCTCTAGGAAAGCAGGGACAAAAATAATAAGAACTTTATGTTTCCCAATTTTATTTAGAATATTGAGTAAACCTTTTAATTTAGTTTAAATGTATTTAGATTAGTTGTTTAATTTTGAACTGGGCTTTCAGAGTGCAACCTGTTGTTATCTTAGGACTTATGTTAGACTATTTACGTATTTTCGTCATTACAATTCAACAGCCACATCAACTTCTTAAAAAAAAAAATCACTCTCACAGCTGGAATACCAAGTTTCAAATTCATTCATATGACTCTTGCAAGATTTTTTATATGTAGAAAAAAAGCATAAAATATATATAATATGTAGTCAGCAGCCAGTAGTAATAAAAAGAAAATAATTTTTCTATATAAAAGCTGAGAATTTTTATTTTCATATATTTACACTTCCAAATATAAATAAAAAATCTACACTGTCCTGTCCCCTCTTTACTCTGACAGCCTTTTGTCTTCATAAGTAGTCATTGTATTTAAATTGTAAGTTGTTTTTTTTCTTGCATGTTATACAAAAAAAAAAGTAATGTACTTTTAGTTGCAATTTCAATTTATTTCTTGGAGTGCTGGCTTTTTATATTTTGTACACAAATATGAGTGGAACCCCCCTTTCTTAGCTGTGCAATTCAAGTGCAAATGACAATGTTATAATCGCTTTTCTAGCACTCCTCCCTAAAATAAGAAGTTGGGTACTTGGGCATTATGTTGGAAGTGTTAACACACTCATGTACAAACTTTTTTTATTTAGAAAATACTAAAAGTACTTGAAAAGTTCTTGGGATAACTATAAAAAGCTTTTTAGGGAGAGAATTCTTAGACAATAAAATTTTAAAGAGGGAATAAAAAATTTAAAAAATCTAAATTGAGGATTACCAGATATCACAAGGGTACACATTTTGGGTCATCTTCTTCAAAAGCAAGATAAAATGGAAGCAATTAAAAATTAAAGAAAGTGTTCAAAATTATGATTCAAAAAAGAAATTATCTTCTAATCTCAACTGCTCGAGAGAGAGAGAGGCAGGGAGATAGAAGCAGATCCTCAGTATCTTAATGACTGCAACATTATTTCCAAGTTTAAGAGATAACCTACGTTATTGACATAGTATCAATAAGATATGAATTCTGGAGGAAACATAAAGCAATAACAGCCAAACTTAACATATAGGAAAACTCATATCGAGAGAGAGAGGCATTTTCTCAGTATCTTAATGACTGCAATATTATTTTCGGGTTAAAGAGGTTATCTCTCGTTATTGATAAGGTATCAAGAAGATTAGGATTCTGGAGGATATATAAAGCAATCTCAGCCAAAAGTAACATATGGTAAAACTGATATTGGGAGAGAGAGACAGAGAGAGGTAGATCCTCAGTTTCTTAATGACTGCAATATTATTTCTGGGTTTAAGAGATATCCTTCGTTGTTGATAAGGTATCAAGAAAATATAGATTCTAGAGGATATATAAAACAATCTCAGTCAAAAGTAACATATGTGAAAACTCATATCAATAAATCTACAAAGTGATCTAAAAAAGGAAGCCGGTAAGAGGATTCGATCTCCGGAAAATTTTATGAAGCGATAATCTCGATGTCGATGTTTCACGTCAAATCAACTTAGATTAGCAACTATAGGTAGTGTTCAGTTGACGGAAAAGATGTCGCGAGGAACCTGTAGCAGTTCATGTTACATCTCACTTCAATTTCAAAGTGATCTACAAAAGGAGACCTGTAAGAGGATTCGATCTACGGAAAATGTAATGAAGCGTTAATCTCGATTCCGAGGTTTCACGGGAAGGCAACCTAGAGTAGCAACTATATATAGTGTTTAGTTGACGGAAAAGATGTCGCGATGAACCTCTAGATTTCCAATAATCTCGATTCCGAGGTGTCACGGGAAACCAATTTAGAGTAGCAACTATAGATAGTGTTCAGTTGACGGAAGATATGTCGTGAGAAACCTCTAGCAGTTCCTGTTACCTCCCACATCCATTTAAAATTGATCTACAAAAGGAGACCAGTAATAGGATTCGATCTCCGGAAAATTTGATGAGGCTGTAATCGATTCTGAAGTGTCACGGTAAACCAACTCAGAGTAACAACTATAGATAGTGTTCAGTTACTGAAAGAGATGTCGTGAGGAACCTCTAGCAGTTCCTGCTACCTCACACATAAATTTCAAAGTGATCTACTAAAGGAGGATTCGATCTCCGGAAAATTTAATGAAGCTATAATCTCGTTTGCAAGTTTCACGGGAAATCAACTTAGAGTAGCAACCTCCCACATCAATTGCAATAGTTGCCATTAAAATTACGGATGTTACGAAACTAAACATGATTTGAGAAATAAATTATGAAATACATGTTTGAGCAACAATCTAAACTATATAGATTTTAATATTGTCTCGAGCATAGATTTGGATAAAGTGACTGGTTCGGCAACTCGTTGCCACTATTAACAGAAGCGGCATGTTCGTATAGTTTCTAGAATTACCTAGTAGAAAAGCTCATTGGAAAATAGATCGATCTCATTGTAATAGTCGTTGGTGGTTGGTGGAAATTTAAAAAAAAACTCACATTTTCTGTACGAATAACGTTCTTCAAGGAGACATAAGAAAGTAGTGCAAATCCGAATAACACCAGCTGGAAACAATTTTACCGAGATGTGGTTGCTTTCGTATCCATAGTGTAATTTTAATTAGTTATTCCATGTGGTATAAGTGTAAATATTAAAGATTAAAATGTCAGATAACGAGCTACTTCTCATCCTTTTAAGTCATTTCCATTCCCACTCTCCCTTTCCCCCAATTCGGAAGTTAAGGTAGTTGGAATCAGTGACGAGATATTAAATATCTAGTGAGCGAGAGGTTAAAAGGAACTAGTTGCCTACAGCTGTCCTTTGGTGCTAGGTCACTGTCCTCATTTGTCTAATCCATGTACGCCATGACTGCATAGAGCGTCCCATCTTCTTCTTTGGCTGCTCGTGAAATGGGACCAATATATGGATAATAATAAACTTTTAAAGATAAATAAAAACATTCTAAAGAAGATGTATGTCAATTTAATCCTAAGTCATCCGACCTACATTAAGAAGACATTAGTCCACCACTTAGGCAAAGATGGTAAAAGCTGCCATATTGCTCTAACTAATTGGAATCTTTAACTGCTACCTCACAAATAACCTTCTTCAAATCTGAAGACTAATAGAAGGAAATGATCATGATGAAGAAAAGTCAAAAATTCAAGAAATCAATATTCATTATTGACAAGATAGCCAAGAAATCAATAAATGAAATGGCTCAGTGAATGCATTGCAAATATTTGTCATGTGTGACCCTGCCTTAAGAACTGTACTAAGAACTTTTGGTTTGAAGCTTAACTTAGAGTAGGTATGTATAGTGTTTGCAGTTCGACATTTTGCACTTTCAAAAGACCTCAGTAATATCTGCTTGAGATTGAGCTGGCCTAAATCTGTGTTAAGAGTTGGTATATTACTTATTTAATGTAGGAAAAAACTGCGCATTTTGGTAGAGATCTAATACAATTAAGATGGTTTGAAGCTAAACTAAGAATATGGATAGTAGTTAATTGAAGTAAGGCTATTTCAGATAGACAATAGCTAAAATTGTACTAATATTTTCTATAGTATTTAAAGCAAAAATCTTTGGTCTCTTTAACTGATCTGAGTATTTAATATGTGATAGATTTCCCATAAATTCAGGTAGTTGAAAGCTAAACTAATAGTGTGTGTAGTAGTTGTTGTTAGTCTTTTTGGACTTTTAAAAGCCCTTAGAAATTCTTGATTGAGATGCCAGCAAAAACTTGGTAATGACTCGCAATTACTGAAACACTTACCATCTGCATTACTTAGAAGTAGTTTGGTAATTACTCACATTTAATTAGATTTAAGCACTTTTTTTTACCAAATTCATTATTAAATCTTTATAAATTTCTTTAAAAACCTATGAATGAACATTTTTGTTAATTCAAATTGGTTTAAACTACTTTTTTTTCTCTCTTACAAAATAAATGATAAGTAATTTTTCAAATAAAATTTCTAATAGGTTGTTATTTAAGTAACTATTTGTAAGCCAACATGGTAAATACTTGCCACCAATGACGCCACAGTGTTCAAAAAATGAGTTGAAATGCCAATGTCTAAGTAGGGAAGACTCATTACTTGCCAATGTAAGTTTGTGCTGGGATGTTATTCTAAACAGGTGGTTTGAAGCTCCACTTTTTGTATGAAATTAGCATGTGAATCGATTGATCTCTTTAAGACATGAGCTGAATTATGAACTGATCTGATCCGATCCCAAATATAGACTGTTACACAGTTATTTTAAAATGTTGCTATATCTAATACAATAGTCAATTGTCCAATTCACAATCGATGTCGTAGCGTTGTATGTCATAAATATTTTTCAAATAGATTTTTCAAAGCAAAAATAAAATATTAATACAACAAATTATACTTCAAAATCTTTTTTTTTAAACAAAATCAAAATTTTTTTTTGAATGTTTTAAAATTTTTTTTTCCAAATTATTTTTAATTTTTTTTAAAAAAAAAAGTTTTTTCAAAATTTTTTTTTTAAATTTCTTTAATTAATTATTTTGGAAAAAGAATTTATGACAAAAAAATTTTTGATGAAAAAAAAATTCGGGTTAAAAAATATTTTTTTCCGATTTTGACCCATTGTATGTCCTCCAACTTACTATAATCTTATATACGTCGTTGCAAAGGTCTTTGAAATATCTATCATTAGATATCCATATTGTCTATATTAATGACTTAGTAATCCAGATAGAGGTCAAAAATCGAGGTTGTCCTAGTTTTTTCCTTATATCTCAGCCATTTGTGGACCGATTTTCCTCGATTTTAAATAGCGACCGAGCCGGAAGAATTTCGGAGATATTGATGTATGAATCGTGTATGTAAGTTATTTGGGGGCTTCGGAAAGTTGATTTCAACACACAGACGGACAGACGGACATGGCTATATCGATTTCGCTATCTATAACGATCCAGAATATATATTCTTTATGGGGTCGCAAATGAAAAATGTGGAAATTACAAACGGAATGACAAACTTATATATACCCTTGCCACTCTTGGTGAAGGGTATAAAAATTACTACATGCAACCATACAAAGCTACGACACTGATTGTGAATTGGACAAATATTTCTATTTTATGCTTTTATACTTTCATAACAGTTATACTGTTGCAATTACTTTTATAACTGTTATACATTTGCAACTTATATCATTTTATAACCTTATAAATGTTATAATTTTATAACTGTTATACATTATTAATGTTTAATTCTTTATTTTCAATATTTGTATAACTGTTACTGTTGAATACGTTTATAACTGTTATAAATTTATACTTTTATAACAATTATTTTATAATCCTATATTTGCTATATTTGTATAACTGTTATAATTTAATAATTGACATACCTTTATAACAGTTAGAAGTTGCGTTTACAACTGTTTTAAATTTATACTTTTATAACAATTTTATAGTTGATAAACTGTTATAAATGATTTAAAACTGTTATACATAATTGCAAACTGTTATAAATAGTTTTATAACAATTTTAGATATTTTTAAAATATTTAAACGCAATTTAAAGTCATGTATGTTTGATCTGACTTTGTTAATTAATAATTATAAACTGTTATACATTATTTAAAAACTGTTATTTTATCTAAATTGTCACATTTTTATAACAGTTATAGAATTACATTAAACCTGACGTTATTCAGTAGAAAGTGGTATAAAAAGTATACAAACTGTTATACATGATTAACTGTTATATCAGTCAGTTTATCATTAAAACTTATAAATATTTCCTTTTGGTCTCACTGGGATAATTTACGTTGAATTTCAGGAATTTAAAGAAACTTGAATTTTTTTATTTCAGATTTAAACTATCCTATAGATTTTCATTTATAAAATTGAAATTTTCACTTCTTAATTCTTACTTCTGCCAAACTCTATATTGAACTGACCTTACCCACTAAAAACTGTTATAAACTTAGCTATCAAACTGTTCATACATTGCGCCACACTAGCATACTTTTTTTATAACTGTTATACCCATTTTAAATTTAAAATTTATCGTTTTATTTTGTCATTTTCTTCTTGTTTTTTTTTTTCTTTTTCTTTTAGCAATTCATAACAATTTCGTTTATATTCACTTTATGTATCAGTTTCCTTCTTTTGATGGCTCTAAACTTTCATAAAGGAAATTGATATTGTGTTATAAAACTTTTTGGTTCAAAGTTTGCCAAAAAAAAAATTAAAATGAAGAAAAAAACTTTAAACGGAATTGTATTTTTGTGAAAAAAAAAACTTTTGCATTATTGTTATTGAGGATTGCAATGCAAAGAAACTTAATTATTTCAGTATGACGATAAAAATAACAGCAAGAAAAACTTACCTTTTGCTGTAGCACTTAGGAAGCAGACATTATAATGCTGGGATTTTTGGTAATCAAGCCAAATAAAAAAAATACTAAAAAGAAATTGAGAAAGAAAAATATAATTAGTTAAAAACAAAATAAAAGAAAAAAGTTTAAAAAAAAAACATTTAATTTTCTTAAAAGCTGACCTTGACTTAAGCCACGTTTTTTTGTATTGTTTTTGTAAACAAACTTATAATTATTAAAAATGCTTGTTGGTTATTTTGTTGGCTTTTAACTTTAAAACAAACTTTGTATTTAAAAAAATGTTAACAATTTTTTTTGTTGATTTTGGCCAACAAGTTAATGACGCACAGTCATTGACTTTGTATCAAGTTCAATCGTCGTTTGGTTGTTTTGTTAGCTATTACGTTAAAACGTCGTTTTGTTGCTGGCGGTTTGATTGTCAATGAATGAATGAATAAATTTTTGAAAATTTTGAAGACTTCGTTGAGAAGAGAGTTATTTTATTTTCATGATTAATCAAATGGTTTATAGCTCTATGTTTATGTTTTTTTGTTTATAAACAATACTAGTAGATTTTGTAAATAATTATAAATAAATTTTTTCGGTGATAACCTGTTTATTTAATTTTATCGATTTTTAATCATTAAAAAAAAATCTTTGAAATTTTTTTCATTTGTTAAGTCATGTGTGTTGTTTTTATGGGGAAGAAAGTAATTAAATTGTATGGGGAAGAGGAAATTGAATAAATAAAATAAATTTTATACAAATGGGTTCAGTAGCAGGTTCATAATTGAAACTGTTTGATACAGTTACACATCAGGTTCTGTTGAAAACATTTAAATATAAATCAAAACTCTAATAACAGTAAAAGTAATGGGAAACTTTCAAAATACTAAAATTAAATTAAATAATCTTCCAAATCATTACAATAGCCCGAAGCCTAAGAGATCGTATGTGAAGCCCGGCCCACGAGCCGAATCAACACCAAAGCCAAATATCCATGGCGCTAAGGTAATGCTGTATATTTGGTGGGACCAAAAGGGCCCAATCTATTATGAGCTGCTGAAATCTGGCCAGGCCATCACAGCGAACCTGCAACGAACTCAATTGATTCTTTTGTAGCGAGCCACAAGTTGCAATACCTGTTAAAAAGTATTTAGAATGAAGTGGTTGGGAAGTTTTGCCACACCAGACAACTGATATTTGTTTCGATCGATGCAGAACGATCTATCTGGGATACGCTTCACTCTGCAACAGAGTATCCGACATTGGCTTGATAAGTTCTCAAAACGCAAAGAATAATAGGCCACAAGTTGCAATACCTGTTAAAAAGTATTTAGAATGAAATGGTTGGAAAGTTATGCCTCACCAGACTATGTCCCGTCCGACTGATATTTGTTTCGATCAATGCAGAACGTTCTCTCTGAGATACGATTCACTCTGCAACAGAGTATCGTTCGTTCTTGGCCTCAAAAGATGTGCAGTTCTTTTGACTCAGAATCCATATGTTGCCAAAAAGATGGGAAAAGGCCATAGCTAACAATGGCCAGCTTCAAATCAATTCCAGTCTTAATATCTGATCACTTTTAGTATCAAAATTAAAAGAATCTCGGACCATAACAAACCGAACAGAAGAAGAAACCAGACTTGGGATAAAAAAGGAGATAACATAAAATCAATCCAAAAGATTTCATACTAAAATTTGTCTCATCAAACTGACATGCGAACTTCAAGCATTCAATTCAATTCCTCCAGCCTTAATATCTAATGAAATTTATTATCAAAACTAAAAAATCTCTGACCAAACTAAACAGCTCAGATGAAGACATCAGCTGTAGTATATATCCAATTATAATCTAAAGCAGTTTAGAATTCATTTAACATAAGAACAATATCACAATAATTCCTTATAAATGTTTAACCCTGAGACCAGAGTATAATTTACTGAAGTTTTTAGCTGAGCTGAATTCGCGCGAAAAACGGAGTCTCTTCAAACTTTATGTTAAGATATCTCGATAACCTGATGTGATGGAGAAATTTTGAGGATTCAGATTCGAATTCAGCGCCACCATTACAAGAGTATGCTTTGGTATGTGGGTTTCTACTTTTTTCAAACTGATCAATGACGAAAACAATGTCAATTCGTGCAGTAAATTGCTTCATAAGTAATTAGTTTCTGAACTCTGATTCCAGTGAAAATACAATAGAGAAGCTTACCGTAGCTTGATAAAATCACGGTTATTTTCTATGTCTTTCTTTACTGATTATGGAGTTTTAAATCTTGTTGCTTGATGTTTGATCGATAAAACTAATTCCTATTTTACTTTAATGAGGCTTTAATGAGTACAGTAATAGTTTTATTCATATAAAAAACAACTAGAACGTTATGTTCAAACCAAATATATTGCAAAATTTTGAACGAACCTCGAACATATATGCGATGCAACAACAAAATTTATGATTTTCTTGCAAGTTTTTCCAACAAGTGAGTTAGGTTTCTAACTCAAACCTTCATTACATGTTAAATACTTTGTTTTTAGTCAGAACAAAATACGAAAAGTCCAGATTGATTCGAGTTCTAAACAACTTCATACGAAAACCAGTTGAATACGAGTTCTAAATCAAAAGCAGCTATCAAAAGCTACTCCATCCCACCAGTTAGACATCGTACAGGTTTTTATACCCTTCACCTTCGTGAGAATTGTATATATAAGTTTGTCATTATGTTTGTAATTTCCACAATATAATTTTCCGACCCTATAAATTCTGGATCCTTATAGATAGCGGAGTCTATTAAGCCATGTCCGTATGTCTGTCTGTTGAAATCCATTTTCTGAAGATCCCAGATATTTTCGAGATCCAAATCTTCAATAATTCTGCCAGACATGCTTTCGAGAAGTTTCCTATTTAAAATCAGCAAAATCGGTCCACAAATGGCTGAGATATGAGGATAAACCAGGACAACCTCGATTTTTACCTATTTTTGACCTATATCTGGATTACTAAGACATTCATATATAGACAATATGGATATCTAATGATAGATATTTCAAAGAACTTTGCAACAACGTATATAAGAACATAGTTAGTTGGACCTACAATGGGTCAAAATCGGAAAAAAATATTTTTTTAATATTAAAAAAATTAAAAAACCAAAAAAAAATTTAAAAAAAATTTTTTTTCCAAAAAAAATGAAAAAACAACTTTGGAAAAAAAATTTTGTTTACCTAAAAATATTTAAAATTTTTATTTTGAAGTATAATTTGGTGAAGGGTATATAAGATTCGGCACAGCCGAATATAGCTGTCTTACTTGTTTTATTGAAATTTGTTCTAATTGAGTTGAGAAATTGGAGTTTGGTTCATATAAGTTTGATATCTATTGGAATCACGGAATCGCGGATATTCTGGCAGTCCGACAAAAAATAGACAAACACTGCGGCGTTTGGCCACTCGCTTGGGAAAAGACTGGGACAACACGAGATCTTTCCAAGCCCTTCTGCTGACAATATCGCTGCCGTTGCCCAAGATATCGAAGAGTAGCCGGGAACATCGACCAGAAAACGTGCCACGAAATTGGGCACTATCCGGCGGCCCCTACTCAGAATTTTGATGAAACATTTGAAGATATTTCCTTACAAATTCAATGAATTAAGATACACAGATGATATTCTGAAGGAAGTATTTTCGATTTAACAGTTTCAGTCTTCTTTTTATGGGGTTTTTTGAAGTCGCAGGTTTACGTCACAAGCCTCAGACTCCTGAAGCCCTTAAGGAGAATATTCGGCAGCAATGCGAGAACCTGTCGCCCGATGTTCTGGCAAGAGTGATGAAAAATCCCATAAAACGAGCCCCTATGGTCATCAACACTGGCGGCGACCACTTGGCCGATATGATTTTTTTCAACTCAAATTTCAAAAGTAGAACCAAAGTTTTTCATTAAAAAAAATTACAGAAAAAGAACATTGGATGATTAATTTTGCCCCACCTTGTATATCAATTGCTTAACAGTTTATAAGATTTCCCCAGGAGATTTTCTAAACTTTGAGTTCATGAAGTTTGATATACTGTGTAATTAAAATGAGGTTTAGAATATTATTTTGTTTGTGTTATCTCCTGTTTGATCACACTAGTTTAAATCCATAAAAGTTGTAACATGATCATATTAGATTGCCTTATTAGACTTTCTTAATATTCAATTTTATAAAGTTTGATCTCCTGTTTGATAATACTAGTTTAAGTTGCAAGCTATTGCAGTTTAAAAACAGGTTATAAAACCAAAGAATCGATGTAGACTTTAAGTTTTCTTCAAACTTAATTTAAATATTATTTAAATTATCTCCTGTTTCATCCATATAATTTACTTTAAATTAAATATGTTTTATCTTCTGTTTGATCAAACTTCTGGAAATCCATATGAATTCCCTTGCTGTTAAAAGTTGTAATATACATTATTTCCTTAGGAGACATTTTTTAATTCGATTTTAAGAAGTTTGATCTCCTGTTTGATCAAATTAGTTTAAGTTGTAAGCTGTTGCAGTTCAAAATGAATATGCTATGTCTGTAATCGTCTCTTTGATCAAACTTCTGTAAATCCATATGAAATTCTTTGATGTTAAAAGATGTAATAACCAGATTTCATTATGAGCCATTCATAAAATTCAATTTAATGAAGTTTGATCTCCCGTTTGATCGTAATAGTTTAAGTTGTAAGCTGTTGCAGTTTAAAAGAAATATGCTATGTTTATAATCGTCTCTTTGATCAAACTTCTGTAAATCCATATGAATTTCTGTTTTTAAAAGTTGAAAAATACAAGATTTCCTTAGGGGACATTCTAAAATTTAGTTTCATTTAGTTTGATCTCCTGTTTGATCAAACTAGTTTAAGTTGTAAGCTGTTGGAGTTCAAAAGGAATATGCTACGTTTATAATCGTTTCTTTGATCAAACTTCTGTAAATCCATATGAAATTCATTGCTGTTAAAAGTTGTAATAAACAAGATTTCCTTTGATTTCATGTTGTTTGATCTCCTGTTTGATCTAACTAGTTTAAGTTGTAAGAAGTTCTGTAAATCCATATGAATATCTTTGCTGTTAAAAGTTGTAGTATACAAGATTGCCTTAGAAGACATTTTAAAACTCGAATTTATGAAGTTTAATCCCCTGTTTGATCATACTAGTTTAAGTTGTAAGCTGTTGCTTTTTAAAAGGAATATGTTACGTTTATAGTCGTCTCTTTGATAAAACTTCTGTAAATCCATTTGAATATTCTTGCTGGTAAAAGTTGAAATATACAAGATTTCCCTAGGGGACATTCTAAAATTTAGTTTCATTTAGTTTGATCTCCTGTTTGATCAAACTAGTTTAAGTTGTAGGCTGTTGGAGTATAAAAGGAATATGCTACGTTTATAATCGTCCCTTTGATCAAACTTCTGTAAATCCATATGAATTTATTTGCTATTAAAAGTTGTAATATAAAAGACTTTCTTTGGAGACATTCTAAAATTTGATTTCATATAATTTGATGTCCTATTTGATCAAACTGGTTTAACTTGTAAGCTGTTGCAGTTCAAAATTAATATGCTGCATTTATAATCGTCGCTTTGATCAAACTTCTGTAAATCCATATGAATATCTTACTGTTAAAAGTTGAAATATACAATATTTCCATAGGAGACATTCTAAAATTTAATTCCATGTAGTTTGGTCTCCTTTTTGATCAAACTAGTTTAAGTGTTAAGAAGTTCTGTAAATCCATATGAATATTTTTGCTGTTAAAAGTTGTAGTATACAAGATGCCTTAGGAGACATTTTAAAATTAGAATTTATGAAGTTTGATCTCCTGTTTGATCATACTAAGAATTTCTTTACTGTTAAAAGTTGTAATATAAAAGACTTTCTTAGGAGACATTCTAAAATTTGATTTCATGTAGTTTGATCAAACAGGAGATCAAACTAGTTTAAGTTGTAAGCTGTTGCTACGTTTATAATCAATCGTCTCTTTGATCAAATTTCCGTAAATCCATATGAATTTTTTTAGGTTAAAAGTTATAATATAAAAAATTTTCTTAGGAGACATACTAAAATTTAATTTCATGTAGTTTGATCTCCTGTTTGATCAAACTAGTTTAAGTTGTAAGCTGTTGAAGGGATATGCTATTTAAAATGGAATAGGTAGTTTGTTTTGCACATAATTTGAAGTGATTCGATAGCTCACTTCAAATTCGCTTCAAACTTTTTACATTTCTTTTTGCTTTGCTTAACTTTTTTTCATTATTTTCAGTTTAAAAACTAAAACAACTACAATTGCTTGTTATTATTATTATTATTAAAATGTATTAGAATTTCCTTTTGAACTCATAAAACTACTTTCAAAAACTAATTGCAGTTAAATATGTGTTTTGTTTGTGGCGGTATGGCTGAACAAGTTTATTTGGAATTCAAACTTTGCCCACTTAAAACGTGTTGCGTGTGTGCTTGGCTTTGGGTTGGAAGAGGCTGTTTGATGTTGTTAAAAGCAACTAACTACAAATGGCAACAATAATTTAGTATTAATAACAATCCTAATGATTTAGTTGCTGTGGAGATGCTGTTTGTTAAATGAAATATGAATAAAAAGAAAGATGAAGGAAAGAAGTAGAGCCAGATTAATGTAAAGTAGAGGAGGGTGAAAGATAGAAAAAAAGCAAGAAATATAAACTGAGGTCATTAACATTTAATATATTTAAAGATTAATAACATATAGAAATGGCAGAGTTGTTAAGCGACGGATAACACAGTCAGTATGAATACTACAAACATAGTTCAATTTCATGCAAAGCTTACAGTTGGCTCTTTAATAAAGTGTTGATATCAAGACCTAATAAATTTGTATGTTTATCTTCATATTTTTAAAGATATTAATGGCTAATATTTAAACATTTGTTGACTAAAATCTAAAATTTCTATTTCCCTGCTTTAAGACAACCTACTGTCTCTGTGTTATAGAATAGTTCATTACAAATGTTACATTAACATGTTGATTTACACATTTATTGTCTGCTAAGAGTATTACGTTCAATGCATATAATCATTTCTAAGATTTTAAATGACCCGGAAATTATTAATATTATTTTAATTGAGTATTATATTTTGATATTATACCCCTTTTATTCGAAACATCATCTGTCTATGTTTTAATTTGTATCTCTGTATGATGAAATCATTTCAAGTTGAAATTGTGCACAAAACAAAAGAAATATTTGTGGAGAAATTTATTAAAGCTTTCGTCCATTACTTATATAGTTTGAAATGAAATTAAACCGCAAATAACCAAATATGATGATACAATTTATGGTGGTGGATGGATGGACCACAATATAGAAATGACATAATGAAAGCAAATGAATGGCTGGATATTAATACAAATAAACGAAGATGGTAATTGCAAAGTCATAAGAATTTCCAAAAACATTGAAAATTAACTAAGAAATTCTTACATTACAAATTGTGAAAATAATGATAAAATATAAAGCCATAAAAAAAGAGGAACACTAACTTCACTCAGATACATAGCAGCTAACTTTAATGTCGATAAGTGAAATAATTTAAAATGTCAACAAAGTACCATTAGGAGAAAAGTACCAATTTCCCTTTTACTCCTTGAACACCCCTCAAGTTTGAAATTTAAAAATATTTCATTTTGCAAAAGTTGTATATGCTACAGACATGTCTCAATCGATTAAAATCTGTGCTAATGTGCCCAATAATAAATATGTTTTAAAAAAAGTACCAAACTGTTTACCCACTCGAGTTCCAAATAACAACCTGTTAGTTAATTTTTGTATGAATCCAGGAACCAATGTTTAAAAAATTATCAAAATCGGCTTAATAATTTGCAATAAAATGTATTTTCCCGATTTTTCCCCTTTTTGGTACCTTTTTTATCCCCATTGCGGTGGTAAAATATTATTAAAATAATTTTCTGTATCGTGGTGGGAGCTCATAGTAAAATATTCGAATGTCTATGTCAAATTATAGAAAAACATATTTTATGAAAAAGTACCAAAAATAAACACAATTTTTATCCCTTAAGGGTTCGAATTTCCAAAAAGTACCAAACTTATATTTTTTATTTTTTGATAAGTAAAGAATACGATTTAAATTTTGTTTCTATGTTTATTGGTTTAAAAGATACATAGGGTGCCAAAAAAGTACCAAAATACAGTTTTTAACCGTTTTCTCCCCTAAAAGGTTCGAATTTCGAAAAAGTACGAAACACCTGTCAGTTTATTTTCTAAATGGAGTAACATGCAATTTCAAGTTTTTTTGTATCTTTATTAGTTTTGAAGATATAAGATTACCGGATTTACCCGTTTTTACCCCCTAAGCGTTCGAATTTCCAAAAATCCCTTCTTATCGGATCGTTTTGGAGAGGGAGGAACTCACAGTTAAAATTTCGTGGTTCTAGCTTCAGCCGTTTCGGCTGTGCGATGATGAATCAGTCAGTCAGTCATTCATTCAGTCAGTCAGTAACGTTACTCTTTGATATATATAGATTTCTCAACTTTGATGGAAATTAAAAAAACTATCAATTTCTATATTTGCCATATTTTCAAAATTCAAGTTCAAGTTCTGTGATTATTCCTTTACCTAATGCAAAAATGTCCAGCTGCCCATCCTTGCCCCATTTTTTGCTAGAGGTAAAATTTTGAAAAAAGTCATGGTTACAAAAATGTGTTGCATGCATTTTTGGGCAATTTATAATATATAACAGTGAAAACCCATTTTAAAATAAATAAATTTAAATCTTTTTTCAATAAAAATTTTTTTTTTAAATCTTTTTTTAAAAAAAAAATTGAAATCTTTTTTCAAAAAAAAAAATTTGAATCTTTTCTTGAATAATTTTAAATCATTAAAAGAACATAAAAAATAAAAAATTTAAAAAAAAATATTTTATTTTACACAATTTTCAACTTTGCTAAAGGGCACAATACCCTTTTCAAATACTCATTTCATAGGCTGATCAATTATCTATCATATGCTTTTTAAATGTTTTGATTATCTCATTTGGTTTAAAAGTTATGATTTTTTGCAACGAAAAAACTCAAATAACGCCACTGTGCATTGGTATAGCATTGGACAAGTTATTGCAACTGCTTTAATTAATTAACTGCTAAATGTTTAACTTAAATTTAGCAGTTCACTGCTGCTCTTTCTTTAAAAAAAAAACTAATAAAAACCTTGATAAGCCTTTTAACAGCCTTTTAACAATTCCCTTAACCACTTAACTGCTTTTTAATTTCAATCACAAGCTTTAAATTTTACTCTTAAATTTGTTTGCTTACTTATCTCTAATCGCATTTTTATTTGCTAAACATTTTAAATAGCAATTGCTGTTTGCTTAAACAATTTGATATTTGCTAATTATTTTCATGATTGCAGCTGTTGTCGAAAACACTTTCTTTAAAAATAAAATTTAAAAAAATTCACATTTATCCGATTTAATTGCAATTTATTATCATTAAATGTGGGAATTAAAAAATAGGTAAATAAATATTGTTTAGAATATATTTTTGGCTAATGATGTTTCAACACAAAGTTAACATTATGTCATAATTCTGTTTAAACAAATATAATCAAACATTCTTTGAAATACTAAATCTAAACCCAATAAGCATTTTGACTGGAATTCAAGATGAAATCAAGTGTATTTCAAGCCTTGAATTATAGTCAAGCAATTGAATTACAGTAATATTACACTTTATTTCAATATCATTCTCCAGTAAAAAGAAAATATAAATTCAAGTCATATGTTTTTTGTTTGAAAACTACATTTGCATTCCAATACAATTCCAACAAATTATTCAAGTGCTTGAATTTTTGGGGCTTTGAGGCTTATTGGGATTATTGTATTTATTTTCAAACGGTTCTACTTCAAATAATGCTTACAAATATTTATCTTTAAAAAATTGAGTTCACAGTGTCTTACAAGTAAGATCTTGGAATCTTCCACGTCCCTACATCTTTAACACCCAGAGAAAAATATCTTTCCAATTGCATGATTTAGTCTAAATTACCAAGTTTTCTAAATGTTGAGGAATTTATCTCCATCAAGAGACATTCTGTTACCCGAAAGAATCTTTGTTTTTTTTACAAGCACAAACTGCGAAGCATAGATACACTCAGAGTATCTGGAGGGAATCGAACCCGCAACCCTCAGGTTGATAGAGTAAACATACATTTCAACTAAAATTAATAAGCACAACAAACGAAATCATTAGCAAGTAGAACCATCGAAAATTGCTGCATATATATTAATAATATTTTGATTTGTTATCAAAACTTTAAACACATTTTATTAACAGCAATTTCTTTTCCAAAGCAAGAAATTAATTATTTACTATATGATAACGCATTAATGTTTCAAATTAGTTCATAATCTTCATACACGTTCTAGAGTAAGTAAAATTTTTTTAAAATAATTCATTTAAACATTTTAAATGCTTAAATTAACAATTATTAAATACCTAATATCTACTAAAACGTGTTATTAATAGAAATTTCTTTACACAATTTTTATATCATTATTTTATTTATTTATTTTTTGTTTCTCTACGACAAAACAAAAGAAATTCTATTATGTGAAAAATTTACTTTAACTTCCTACAGTTTGCACATTATTGCATTTCTACAATTTATCACGTTTGCTTTAACTCTTTCTCCGCTTGTCGCTGCAAAAAGCTCTAAACAAGTTCAAGTTTATGTAAAAGTCATTGGTAAAATTACAATATTGTTGTAGTGGTTGTTGCTGTTGTTGCACTGTTATGGATTGCTGCTGCTGCCGAAAGTGTTGCCAATGTGAAAGAGAGTGTTATGGACAGGCCACAAAATGTATGAAGAAAGAAAAAAAAAACAGCAATAGAAGTAGAGTTATCAACAAAACAAATATTACGATGAAGAGAAATGTTTACGAGTAAATTTTGGTTTTTCGAATTGGTACTCTACGGAGGAAATAGGTCTTAAAATAGTCTAGATGTAACTAAAATTTTTAAATCTTTAGCACAAAGGCACCATACTTGTGTCTTTAGTATAAAGACAGATAGTCTAGTCATAGTCTAGTCATAGTCTAGTCATAGTCTAGTCATAGTCTAGTCATAGTCTAGTCATAGTCTAGTCATAGTCTAGTCATAGTCTAGTCATAGTCTAGTCATAGTCTAGTCATAGTCTAGTCATAGTCTAGTCATAGTCTAGTCATAGTCTAGTCATAGTCTAGTCATAGTCTAGTCATAGTCTAGTCATAGTCTAGTCATAGTCTAGTCATAGTCTAGTCATAGTCTAGTCATAGTCTAGTCATAGTCTAGTCATAGTCTAGTCATAGTCTAGTCATAGTCTAGTCATAGTCTAGTCATAGTCTAGTCATAGTCTAGTCATAGTCTAGTCATAGTCTAGTCATAGTCTAGTCATAGTCTAGTCATAGTCTAGTCATAGTCTAGTCATAGTCTAGTCATAGTCTAGTCATAGTCTAGTCATAGTCTAGTCATAGTCTAGTCATAGTCTAGTCATAGTCTAGTCATAGTCTAGTCATAGTCTAGTCATAGTCTAGTCATAGTCTAGTCATAGTCTAGTCATAGTCTAGTCATAGTCTAGTCATAGTCTAGTCATAGTCTAGTCATAGTCTAGTCATAGTCTAGTCATAGTCTAGTCATAGTCTAGTCATAGTCTAGTCATAGTCTAGTCATAGTCTAGTCATAGTCTAGTCATAGTCTAGTCATAGTCTAGTCATAGTCTAGTCATAGTCTAGTCATAGTCTAGTCATAGTCTAGTCATAGTCTAGTCATAGTCTAGTCATAGTCTAGTCATAGTCTAGTCATAGTCTAGTCATAGTCTAGTCATAGTCTAGTCATAGTCTAGTCATAGTCTAGTCATAGTCTAGTCATAGTCTAGTCATAGTCTAGTCATAGTCTAGTCATAGTCTAGTCATAGTCTAGTCATAGTCTAGTCATAGTCTAGTCATAGTCTAGTCATAGTCTAGTCATAGTCTAGTCATAGTCTAGTCATAGTCTAGTCATAGTCTAGTCATAGTCTAGTCATAGTCTAGTCATAGTCTAGTCATAGTCTAGTCATAGTCTAGTCATAGTCTAGTCATAGTCTAGTCATAGTCTAGTCATAGTCTAGTCATAGTCTAGTCATAGTCTAGTCATAGTCTAGTCATAGTCTAGTCATAGTCTAGTCATAGTCTAGTCATAGTCTAGTCATAGTCTAGTCATAGTCTAGTCATAGTCTAGTCATAGTCTAGTCATAGTCTAGTCATAGTCTAGTCATAGTCTAGTCATAGTCTAGTCATAGTCTAGTCATAGTCTAGTCATAGTCTAGTCATAGTCTAGTCATAGTCTAGTCATAGTCTAGTCATAGTCTAGTCATAGTCTAGTCATAGTCTAGTCATAGTCTAGTCATAGTCTAGTCATAGTCTAGTCATAGTCTAGTCATAGTCTAGTCATAGTCTAGTCATAGTCTAGTCATAGTCTAGTCATAGTCTAGTCATAGTCTAGTCATAGTCTAGTCATAGTCTAGTCATAGTCTAGTCATAGTCTAGTCATAGTCTAGTCATAGTCTAGTCATAGTCTAGTCATAGTCTAGTCATAGTCTAGTCATAGTCTAGTCATAGTCTAGTCATAGTCTAGTCATAGTCTAGTCATAGTCTAGTCATAGTCTAGTCATAGTCTAGTCATAGTCTAGTCATAGTCTAGTCATAGTCTAGTCATAGTCTAGTCATAGTCTAGTCATAGTCTAGTCATAGTCTAGTCATAGTCTAGTCATAGTCTAGTCATAGTCTAGTCATAGTCTAGTCATAGTCTAGTCATAGTCTAGTCATAGTCTAGTCATAGTCTAGTCATAGTCTAGTCATAGTCTAGTCATAGTCTAGTCATAGTCTAGTCATAGTCTAGTCATAGTCTAGTCATAGTCTAGTCATAGTCTAGTCATAGTCTAGTCATAGTCTAGTCATAGTCTAGTCATAGTCTAGTCATAGTCTAGTCATAGTCTAGTCATAGTCTAGTCATAGTCTAGTCATAGTCTAGTCATAGTCTAGTCATAGTCTAGTCATAGTCTAGTCATAGTCTAGTCATAGTCTAGTCATAGTCTAGTCATAGTCTAGTCATAGTCTAGTCATAGTCTAGTCATAGTCTAGTCATAGTCTAGTCATAGTCTAGTCATAGTCTAGTCATAGTCTAGTCATAGTCTAGTCATAGTCTAGTCATAGTCTAGTCATAGTCTAGTCATAGTCTAGTCATAGTCTAGTCATAGTCTAGTCATAGTCTAGTCATAGTCTAGTCATAGTCTAGTCATAGTCTAGTCATAGTCTAGTCATAGTCTAGTCATAGTCTAGTCATAGTCTAGTCATAGTCTAGTCATAGTCTAGTCATAGTCTAGTCATAGTCTAGTCATAGTCTAGTCATAGTCTAGTCATAGTCTAGTCATAGTCTAGTCATAGTCTAGTCATAGTCTAGTCATAGTCTAGTCATAGTCTAGTCATAGTCTAGTCATAGTCTAGTCATAGTCTAGTCATAGTCTAGTCATAGTCTAGTCATAGTCTAGTCATAGTCTAGTCATAGTCTAGTCATAGTCTAGTCATAGTCTAGTCATAGTCTAGTCATAGTCTAGTCATAGTCTAGTCATAGTCTAGTCATAGTCTAGTCATAGTCTAGTCATAGTCTAGTCATAGTCTAGTCATAGTCTAGTCATAGTCTAGTCATAGTCTAGTCATAGTCTAGTCATAGTCTAGTCATAGTCTAGTCATAGTCTAGTCATAGTCTAGTCATAGTCTAGTCATAGTCTAGTCATAGTCTAGTCATAGTCTAGTCATAGTCTAGTCATAGTCTAGTCATAGTCTAGTCATAGTCTAGTCATAGTCTAGTCATAGTCTAGTCATAGTCTAGTCATAGTCTAGTCATAGTCTAGTCATAGTCTAGTCATAGTCTAGTCATAGTCTAGTCATAGTCTAGTCATAGTCTAGTCATAGTCTAGTCATAGTCTAGTCATAGTCTAGTCATAGTCTAGTCATAGTCTAGTCATAGTCTAGTCATAGTCTAGTCATAGTCTAGTCATAGTCTAGTCATAGTCTAGTCATAGTCTAGTCATAGTCTAGTCATAGTCTAGTCATAGTCTAGTCATAGTCTAGTCATAGTCTAGTCATAGTCTAGTCATAGTCTAGTCATAGTCTAGTCATAGTCTAGTCATAGTCTAGTCATAGTCTAGTCATAGTCTAGTCATAGTCTAGTCATAGTCTAGTCATAGTCTAGTCATAGTCTAGTCATAGTCTAGTCATAGTCTAGTCATAGTCTAGTCATAGTCTAGTCATAGTCTAGTCATAGTCTAGTCATAGTCTAGTCATAGTCTAGTCATAGTCTAGTCATAGTCTAGTCATAGTCTAGTCATAGTCTAGTCATAGTCTAGTCATAGTCTAGTCATAGTCTAGTCATAGTCTAGTCATAGTCTAGTCATAGTCTAGTCATAGTCTAGTCATAGTCTAGTCATAGTCTAGTCATAGTCTAGTCATAGTCTAGTCATAGTCTAGTCATAGTCTAGTCATAGTCTAGTCATAGTCTAGTCATAGTCTAGTCATAGTCTAGTCATAGTCTAGTCATAGTCTAGTCATAGTCTAGTCATAGTCTAGTCATAGTCTAGTCATAGTCTAGTCATAGTCTAGTCATAGTCTAGTCATAGTCTAGTCATAGTCTAGTCATAGTCTAGTCATAGTCTAGTCATAGTCTAGTCATAGTCTAGTCATAGTCTAGTCATAGTCTAGTCATAGTCTAGTCATAGTCTAGTCATAGTCTAGTCATAGTCTAGTCATAGTCTAGTCATAGTCTAGTCATAGTCTAGTCATAGTCTAGTCATAGTCTAGTCATAGTCTAGTCATAGTCTAGTCATAGTCTAGTCATAGTCTAGTCATAGTCTAGTCATAGTCTAGTCATAGTCTAGTCATAGTCTAGTCATAGTCTAGTCATAGTCTAGTCATAGTCTAGTCATAGTCTAGTCATAGTCTAGTCATAGTCTAGTCATAGTCTAGTCATAGTCTAGTCATAGTCTAGTCATAGTCTAGTCATAGTCTAGTCATAGTCTAGTCATAGTCTAGTCATAGTCTAGTCATAGTCTAGTCATAGTCTAGTCATAGTCTAGTCATAGTCTAGTCATAGTCTAGTCATAGTCTAGTCATAGTCTAGTCATAGTCTAGTCATAGTCTAGTCATAGTCTAGTCATAGTCTAGTCATAGTCTAGTCATAGTCATAGTCTAGTCATAGTCTAGTCATAGTCTAGTCATAGTCTAGTCATAGTCTAGTCATAAAAAGTATCTCATCATAAAAAGTACCTCATCTTTCAATCGACCATTGGCCATTGCTTTCTTATGTACATACATATTTTCTAAACTATTCTCATGCTTTGGAATACTAAGTCTCATGGCCAGTTACATGCCATTTAAACACACATACGGAAATCACTCCATGCGTTGGCTGTTAACATTCGAAAAATGACAAGAGTTTTGCGAAGCATCACAAAACACACACTCAACCCTCTAACATTTTAACAACTTTTATGCAGTTTGGAAAAAATCTAAAATAGAAATACTTGCAAAACGTACAAAAACACCAAATGCTCTTTAAACATTTAATATATGGAGTGCACTTTGTCAGGGCTTAAATGTTGGCTGGTTGGTTGGTTGTTTCTGTGCAAAACTCTATTGCCACTTTATTTTGTTAACTGTTTTTACTATATTTCTTCTTTTTGTTTTTCTGTCCAATAGATACTTGTAGTTCTTTGTCTTTTGGTTTTGTGCCTGGTTTCTAGTTTTAAGTTTAGTTTTTTTTACATCTTTTGTATCTTTGACAATGCTTGATTGCAGTTTAGAAAACGCGTCTAGCCGGTTTCTACTTCTAGTAGTAACTGCTAGAGAGTCGGGTGGAAGGAATGGGATACACAGCTACATATTCCTACATATGTTACATGTTCCATGCTTACATACATTTACAATATGACCAAGTTTTGCTGGTTAGTTGAAGTAGTAGTTGCAATATGCTTACCTTTTACATGGCATTTCAAATATATTGAGTTTAGTTTTACAGTGAATTTAAAGAAAAAAAATACATAACTAGACTTTCGTATTAACCAAGTACCACAGTATGGGGTAATTGCTTAAATGCATTCAATTCTTTATGAAGTTGTTATATGTCATTCCCATTAAATATCGGGAAATATATCGATATAATCGAGCAATCGTTTGTTAACATCTCATATTGGAATAACATTTAGGTTTGAAATATTCCGCCCTTAATTGCATACTCCTAAGGGTTTTGTATTTCTTTTGCGATTAATAGCACTTTGGTACGTGTATCATGATGTTTTTTTTTTTTTTTCAATTTTACTTTTTGCTGTATTGTCAATGTCCATTCAGTTTTTTTCAAGAAACATTCAACATGCATGAATTTGAAAGCAATTTGCTATAAGTTTGTAGCAGACACCTAGTAACCTACACCAATTCAACATTATTCAATGTAGGAAATAAATTATATTTGATTTTAGGAACTGAAAAATTGTGGTCCTTCGAACCCAAATGCAGATCTATAAAAAGTTCAAACTTAAGAAATTCATCTAGTTTAAAGAATATTTCTTAAGCGAATCTTATATAAACAAATTATAATGAAATAACTTAAATAAATCATTTAGTTTTGTTCTTAGATATCCATACTATATTATGGTCCTTCGAACTCAAATGGGAATTTTATACAAATTTTAGAAAAATCAAAAACTTCTAGAAATAATTGGAATTCTACTCCAAAATGTTTAAGCTATAAAATAAACCTGTATTTGATTTTATCATCGGTGGTCCTTCGCACCCAGATCTAAATCTAAAAATGATCAAATTGAGAAAATTGTTACGTCTAATTAATATTCTAATGTGAATATATTACAAACAATTTATTAGAAATTAACATTAAAAAATCATCAGGTTTTCTTCCATAACTAGATTGTGGTCCTTCGAACCTTTATAGGAATTGTATATACATTTTAGAAGAAATCAATTGCTACTGCAAATAATTGAAGTTTTGCTCCAAAATGTGTAAGATATTAAATCCAAAAAATTGACAAAATTATCACTTTTAAGAAATTATATTAAAAAAATCAAGTTTTTTTCCAAATGCTCATACTACATTATGGTCCTTGGAACTCATATGCGTTTTAAATAAATGTCTCAAAAAAAATCAAAAATCTTTGAAAATTAATAAAGTTTTGTAGCGAAATTTTTAAGCTGGGCTATGGTTTTTTAAATACATATTAGAAAAGATTAAAAACAAAAAATTAATTGAATTTTTTCTTTCTATATAAAATGATTAGGATGAGATATAAATGCTTATCTAACACCTTAACCAAAGACCAAATAGAAAATAAAACTTAAGGGAATTATTATATTTTTCATTACAAACGCTTAAGCAGAATTATGGTCCTTCGAACTGGCATGCGAATTTTTGCTTTAAAGTTGATGAGACGGCACATGTTTGATTGAGCTGCCCATGGTCCTGTGAATCAAGAACGGAAAACTTGAAGTTGCAAAATTTTAAAGCTCTTCAAAGACAATATTTTTATTTACAACTTCCAAAGGACAAAATTGCTAATAAAACTATAGAATCCCTCCAAACGTTTAAGCAGATTTATGGTCCTTCGAACTTTGATAAGAAGGAATTATTACTGTCACTTTGTTACGTTTTGTTTACTTCATTAATATGCTGTTGTATTTTAAAGTAGCTCATCTCTGTATGTTGGGTGTTGCCATTTACGCTACTGGTGAAAACTGCTTAATAGTTTTTTTTTCTTCTCGTTTCTGTTCATTATTTGTAAAATAAATTCTTTTGTCCAGTTGGCCATTAGTTTTATTTCTTCTTATATTGTAGTTTCAGTAAATAAATGAAGAAAAATAACGAAACGAGTAGAAAAATATGTGTGATAAATGTTGGAGTTTAAAACCTTCAAAATCAGGTTGTAGAATAAACTTAAATAATTTATGGCTTTTTACAGCATATTTATTTATTTTTTTCTAAAGAGGTGGTGGTAGTAGAGAAGAAAAAGGGTCATACAGAGATTGTTTAGGAAAAAAAAGGGAGAATTATTAAAGAAAAATTGTAGGTAATAAGTTCATTGTTTTAGAAAAGGTAAGAGAAAAATAAATGTTTAATTTAAAATGAATGGAGGTGAAATTATGTGTGACAGAAATATAATTTGTTGGAAATCAACAAGGTTCGAAGGACCATAATTTGAGCTTGATATTAAGAGAAAATTGTAATGCTTTCACTGTGCTTTTTGTTAGGCCTTTAACTATTTAAATGTAAGTGATATTAAACTAGAAATCAACTAAATGTAAGAGTGTTTAAATACTATTATTTTAAGGTTCGAAGGACCATAATTTAAATTTTATTTAAAAGGTTATTTCAATAAATTTCTGATGCCTTTACTGTCTTTAACTATTTAAATGTAATTGATATTAAACTAGAAATTAAACTAGATCACATCAAATGTAAGAGTGTTTAAATACTATTATTTTAAGGTTCGAAGGACTATAATTTAAACTTTATTTAAAAGCTTATTTCAATAAATTTCTGATGCCTTTACTGTCTTTAACTATTTAAATGTAATTGATATTAAACTAGAAATTAAACAAGATCTCTCAAATATTATTTTAAGGTTCGAAGGACCATAATTTAAACTTTATTTAAAAAGTTATTTCAATAAATTTCTGATGCCTTTACTGTCTTTAACTATTTAAATGTAAATTATATTAAACTAGAAATCAACTAAATATAAGAGTGTTTAAATATTATTATTTTAAGGTTCGAAGGACCATAATTTAAACTTTATTTATTTCAATAAATTTCTGATGCCTTTACTGTTTAAATGTAATTGATATTAAACTAGAAATTAAACTAGATCTCATCAAATGTAAGAGTGTTTAAATATTATTATTTTAAGGTTCGAAGGACCATAATTTAAACTTTATTTAAAAGGTTATTTCAATAAATGTCTGATGCCTTTACTGTCTTTAACTATTTAAATGTAAGTGATATTAAACTAGAAATCAACTAAATATAAGAGGGTTTAAATATTATTATTTTAAGGTTCGAAGGACCATAATTTAAACTTTATTTAAAAGGTTATTTCTGATGCCTTTACTGTCTAATTTGCATTCTTTATTATTAAAGTAATTTTTTGTTCAATTTCTGTTTATTTTCCTTTTTTTCAAAAATCAATATTTATACTAATTTTGCAATCATATACAAATACTTCCTTCATCATACCTAACTTTATTTATATAAAAACTGACGTTTGGTACAATACAAAATACAAAAAAAAAAAACTGAATTATGACTGACGGTTTTTATTTTTGCGACAGTTTTTGTGTTTATTTGTTTATATTTTTCAAATTGACTCTATAATGTTGAATAAACTCTGACAATTTTTATTATTATGAATTTGTATATTATTTTTGCAAAATATTGATTTATTATGGCATGACAAATAAAAACAAACCAAAAGCTGATGATGACTACGATGGTGGCGAATATTGGTGATGATGTTGACAATAATTGAGTTGATAACAATGGGTGACTTAGGATGACAATGAATATTTTGAATGAAACAATTAATTGACACTTTCAAAGCGATAGAGAGATATCAGCAAAAAATAGTCAGATTTTTTATATGAAAGCCTGAGACATTTTCACAATTTTCTTTATGATAACTTCTGAATCAGTAGTGATATTTCTAGGCATTTTGCAGGATAGAGTGATTGATACAACCATGTCCTTCAATCCGTATGTGTGTTGAAATCAACTTTCCAAAGTCCCCAGATATTTTACAAAGCCAAAACTTGTATCAACATATAAGGCAGACGTTCAAAAATTTTAGTTTCGAAAATCAGTAAAATCGGTCCATAAATGGCTGAGATATAAGCAAAAAACCAAGACCACCTCGATTTTTGAAAATATTTGGCTATATCTCGGATACTAAGTTCTGTACATAGACAATATGTATATCAAATGAAAGGTCCGACTGTCTTTTTTCACAATCTATTTTAATTTGAATGTTTTCTCTGTAATTTTGACGAACATTTATCATTTAAATTTTCTTTCAGTGTCTCTATATTGTTTTTATACATTTTACATCTCCTCTGATGCAATCGCTGTGAATGACAGCTGCTTCAAAAGAAAGAAAAAAAAACTGTAAAACATTTGGTGAAGAGTAAAAGTCAAAAAAGTGTTGCAAACAAAATCCAGACCAACAAAAGCCAAAAATTAGCATTCACCAGCAAAAACGTGGGCGTTTAAAAATTATGATTACAAAAATAATAAAAAACATGAAATATTTCACTTCTTTTAAAGGTAAAGCAGATGATTATAATGATGATAGACACAAAACTGGAAATGATAGACAAATGTTTAGTTAAAATAATAAATTTTAGAGCATTTTATAAGATTTAAAACTATTTTCCCACTAGACTTTTGTTATATTTCCCGTTTGTTTTTTAACATTCACTTTCATTCACCAATTTTGTGTGGCTGCTTTATTATGAAGTCAACAAACTTTTGTTTTTCAAAATTTTTTTCCAAAATTCAGCTTTTTTTCTTGTTTTCAATGAAACAGTTTTGGCATTTTTTTTTCTAATGTTTTACACATCATTTCTATGGCTTCTTTTATAAGTATTTAATGATGATTTTAATTAGTTCTACTTTCCTCAAAGCGGGTTTTTTTTTTGTTTGGTTTGTTAGCTGGTCAGTTTTCTGTAGCTGTTTTATTACTTGAAATTGTTGTTGGTTGAAAGTAGAAGTTGCAAATGAAATTAAAAAGGTATTTGCTCTAAATTTAATGCAAATATTTTGTTAGAAAGAAGAAAAGAATTGCTTAATTGAAAACTATTTTTATAGGTTTAAAGCAAAAGAAAGTAAAATATCAAATCAAGTGAAAAAAAATCTTGATATTTTTCGCTTATACAGTTGGAAGGACCATAATTTCAGCTTGTTACTGTTTGAAATTTTAATGAATTCATAGTGTTTTTGGTTTGGCCTAAATTGTAAAAATCCTTAAGATGTAATATACTAGAAACTAAATGATTTCTGAGGGTTTAAATAAAAATTTCATAGGGTTCGAAGGACCACAACTTTAGCTTGATTTATAAAGTTATTTTAATGGATTCCCTTTGCCTTTAATATGTATTTAACTGTTTAATTCTCTTATTTTACTAATAATGTTTTTTTTTGTACAATTTCTTAAACAATGGTTGTATGGTTCGAAGGACCTTAAAATTAGTTTGATTAAAACTATAAAGAATTCATTGTGGCTTTCGTGACGTCATAAACTCTTAAAATCCTTAAGAACCAATACTAGAAATTAAATAATTAATGAAAATTAATGAAAAGTGCGAAGGACCATAAAAATAAATTCTTGATATTTTTCTTATATAGTTCGTAGGACCATAATTTCAGCTTGTTACTGTTTGAAATTGTAATGAATTCATAGTGTTTTTGGTTTGACCTAAATTGTAAAAATCTTTAAGATGTAATATACTAGAAACTAAATGATTTAGGAGTGTTTAAATAAAAAAATCATAGTGTTCGAAGGACCACAATTTCAGCTTGATATATAAAGTTATTTTAATGGATTCCCTTTGTCTTTTACTGATTAATTTTCTTATTTTACTAATAATGTATTTTCTTTGTAAATTTGCTGCTGTAACTAAATGTTTATAAATGCTTATATGGTTCGAAGGACCATAATTTTAGCTTTATTAACAGCAATATATTAAAGAATTCTTTGTGTCTTTCTTTAGGACATAAACTGTTAAAATACTTAAGAGCCATTATACTAGAAATTATATAATTAATATTGTAAATGATTATATGGTTCGAAGGACCATAATTTTAGCTCGATTAACAGCAATATTTTAAAGAATTCATGGTGTCTTTCTTTAAGCCATAAACTGTTAAAATCCTAAAGAACCCATAAACTAGAAATTAAATAATTAATGAGGGTTTAAGGTGCGAAGGACCATACATTGAGTTTCAAATTAGAAGTTAATTTAATAAATTATATTATTAAAAGCAACAGAATAATTTGCTGTCAGTATTTTTTGCTTAATTTATGCTTCAATCAATGTTTGTAAATGTATAATTAAAAGTATTATTTGGTTCGTAGGAAAGACTTTTTGTTAGACCCTAAACAGCTTAAAATTAAAAGAAGATATACTAAAAATCTACTAATTTATGAATGTTTAAATATAGTTATTTTAGGGTTCGAAGGACTATAATTTTAACTTAATTTAGAAGGTTCTCTTAATAAATTGTTTATGACTTTATTACAATCCCAATTGTCTTCATTATTATTAAAGTTTAAATGTTTGTAAGTGTATAATTAAAACAATTATATGGTACGAAGGACCATAATTTGAGGTTGCCATTGAAAGACATTTTCATGAATTCATTGAGCCTTTTATTAGGCCCTAAACTATTTAAACCTAAGCCATAATAGAAATGTTTTAAGGCTTCAAGATCCACAATTTCAACTGGATTTGGAAGTCTTTATTTTAATAAATTCTCTCCGACTTTATTAAAACCCCAATTGTTTAATTTTCTTTTTTTAAATCTTGGGCGTATGAATTAAAAATGCGGGATTTTTTTTAAATGTTTAGCTTTTATTTTGAAACATTTGTCCAATATAAATTTATTCAAAGTATGGGCCATTGTTAGCTATGACCTTTTCCCAACTTTCTGGCAGCATATGGATTGCGAGCCATGAGAACTGCTCATATTTTGAGGCCTATAAAGAATCAAGCCAATATTGGATACTCTGTTCCAAAGTGAAGCGTTCTGCAGTGATCGAAACAAATAGTAGCAGGACGGGGCACGGTCTGGACTATAAGAAAGGTGAGGCAAATTTTCCCAACCATTTCTTTCCAAATAGTTTTTAACAGGTATTGCAACATGAGGCAGATCGTTGTCAAGATGGAATGTTACGATTGCAATGTAAAAAACATTGTTTACATAATGTCAACAATGAAAAAAATACTATTTTCGTCTATAGTTTCTCAAATAATTTTCAGTTTCTATGGAAAAAATAATTTTTGCTTTTAATGACATTGTGTAAACAATGTAAAAAATTGTTTACATAATGTCAACAATGTAAGTAATGTAAATAAAATTAATTTCATTCACATTTCTTTTAAGAAATTAAAGTTTTTAAAAAAAATAATAATTTTGTTAATAGTTGACATTATGTAAACAATGTAAAAATTTATTTACATAATGTCAAAAATGTAAATAATGCAAAAAATCAGTATTAATCAATATATCTTGGAGGAAAATTAAATTTTGTCTATGTTGGGTATTATTGACATTATGTAAACAATGTAAAATATTATTTACATAATGTCAACAATGTAAATAATACACAAAATTAAATCTTTATTCACATTTCTTCAAAGAAATTAAAGATTTTAGAGAAAAAAATATTTTTAGTTTTTTTTTTTTAAATGTAAAATTTATTTACATAATGTCAACAATGTAAATAATGCAAGTAGAATTATTTCCAAACATATTTCTTTTAAGAAATTAAAGTTTTGAAGAAAAAAATAATTTTATGAATATTTGACATTATGTAAACTATGTAAAAACTTGTTTACATAATGTCAACAATGTAAATAATACAAATGAAATGATTTTCATTAACATTTCTTTTAAGAAATTAAAGTTTTGAAGAAAAAAATAATTTTGTGAATAGTTGACATTATGTAAACAATGTAAAAATTTATTTACAGAATTTCAAAAATGTAAATAATGGTAAATATCAGTATTAATCAATATATCTTGGAAGGAAATTAATTATTTTATATATTTGGTATTATTGACATTATGTAAACAATGTAAAAAAAATTTTACATAATGTCATCAATGTAAATAATACACAAAATTAAATCTTTATTCACATTTCTTCAAAGAAATTTAAGATTTTAAAGAAAAAATTATTTTTAGTTTTTTTTTAAATGTAAAATTTATTTACATAATGTCAACAATGTAAATAATGCAAGTAGAATTATTTCCAAACATATTTCTTTTAAGAAATTAAAGTTTTGAAGAAAAAAATAATTTTGTGAATATTTTACATTATGTAAACAATGTAAAAAAATTATTTACAGAATGTCAAAAATGTAAATAATAGAAAAAATAGGTATTTATCAATATATCTTGGAGGAAAATTAAATTTTGTCTATGTTGGGTATTATTGACATTATGTAAACAATGTAAAATATTATTTACATAATGTCAACAATGTAAAGAATACACAAAAATAAATATTTATTCATATTACATCAAACAAATTAAAGATTTAAAAGAAAAAAATATTTTTTATTGTTTTTAAAATACGTAAAATATTATTTACATAATGTCAACAATGTAAATAATGCAAATATAACTATTTCCATAAATATTTATTTTAGCAAATTAATGTTTTGAAGAAAAAAAATATTTTGTGAATAGTTGACATTAGGTAAAATATGTAACAACTTGTTTACATAATGTCAACAATGTAAATATGGCAAGTAAAATTATTTCTATACATATTTCTTTTAAGAAATTAAAGTTTGAAGAAAATTATAATTTATTGAATAGTTGACATTATGTAAACAATGTAAAAATTCACTTACAGAATGTAGAAAATGTAAATAATGGAAAAAATCGGTATTAATCAATATATCTTGGAAGGAAATTAATTATTTTATATGTTTGGTATTATTGACATTATGTAAACAATGTAAAATATTATTTACATAACATCAATAATGTAAATAATGCTAAAAATCTAATTTGTATTCATGTTTATTCATATTGATTTAAGACTTTAATGACCAAATAGATTTCTATTATAGTTGACACCATGTAAACTATGTAAAAACTTGTTTACATAATGTCAACAATGTAAATAATGCAAATATAACTATTTCCATATATATTTCTTTTAAGAAATTAAAGTTTTCAACAACAAAATTGTTTTGCGAATATTTTACATTATGCAAACAATGTAAAAATTTATTTACAAAATGTCAAAAATGGATAAATCGATATTTATCAATATATCTTGGAAAAAAATAAAAAAATAAATTTTGCTATTATTGACACTATGTAAACAATGTAAACAATTTTTTACATAATGTCAACAATGAAAATAACGCACAAAATTAAATTTTTATACACGATTCTTCAAAGAAATTAAAGATTTTAGAGAAAAAAATATTTTTTATTGTTTGTAAAAAATGTGAAATATTATTTACATAATGTCAACAATGTAAATAATGGAAATATAACTATTTTCATAAATATTTATTTTAGGAAATTAATGTTTTGAAGAAAAAAAATATTTTGTGAATAGTTGACATTAGGTAAAATATGTAACAACTTGTTTACATAATGTCAAAAATGTAAATATGGCAAGTAAAATTATTTCCATACATATTTCTTTTAAGAAATTAAAGTTTGAAGAAAATTAAAATTTTTTGAATAGTTGACATTATGTAAACAATGTAAAAATTTATTTACAGAATGTAGAATATGTAAATAATGGAAAAAATCGGTATTATCCAACATAACTTGGAAAAAATTAAATTTTAGCAATTGTTGACATAATGTAAACAATGTAAAATTAGGGTAAATAATGCAAAAACTACTAAATGAATGCATATTTCTTGCCACATTTAAAGTTTATTTAATAAAATATTAGTTTAGCATTAATTGACATTATGTAAACAATATAGAAATTAAAGTAAATAATACAATATCTTCAATCAAAATCACAATTCTGAAAAATTCAACTTAACTACAAAATGTAACTAACAAAACTTATGACAAACATTTACAAATTATGTACATTTCCTTTCAATTTATAAGGTTTCTTGTAATTCCCTAAAATTACCCAACTGACCACTAATTATTTCCCCCCCCTATTTTAACAAATTTCAATTGACTATAGCAATTTGTTCAGTCATTATTATAATTTCAAAAGAAAGCAAAAACCCAAATAAAATTTATTTTCTCACCATATTATTATATCATACCATCAACATTTATCGTAATTTAGTTGGTTTTTTTTTCGAACAAACACAATTATTAACTCATCATTTGTTATTATTACCTAAAAAAAAGACAAAAAAGAAAAACAAAAATAAATAAATAAATTTATATAAAAAAGTTATAAAATATTTTGTTGAGCAAAAAAAAAACTCATGTGGGTAAAGTAAATATTAAAAAAAATCGATACAAATACCAAAAATAATAAATATCAGAAGTCATGACGATTATAGGAAACAATGGAACCTCATTACTTTAGTTGTAAGCAGCTCAAAAGGCAGGCATAACACCTTAAAATATGGATGATAGACAGCCGTTTGGTAAAAGTAATAAAGATGATGATTGCAGAAATAGATTTCAAATACCCACCGCAATGTATTGTATCTTTAATTAACTTACTGAAAATCTTCCAACCGATAGTCAGTCAGCTCACAGTTTTATACCAAAATGTTTTGATAAAAATGCTCTCCTAATTAACTATTTTAAAATCTCTTCATTAAAAACTAAAATTACTTAACACTTACGCACCTCAAACACAATAAATTAAATTAATTTATTTAACTATCGCTACTTAATTAATTATCTTCTAATTTACGATATCACATAATTGTTTAATTTATTACTGTTTTAAACTCTTTTTTTATTGTAATACGAGCATTATAGAAAGGGCGCCACAAACGTTTTTCAAACACTCTATTCATTCATTTACTCATTCATTCAACCACTTTAAAAAAATCTACAATAAAATAAAACAATAAACAAATGTCGCAAGAAAAAAAAAACGAAATAATATATTTATTTTGCAGTCATGTGTAAAATACCATGAAATCATGGACAATTATTAAATTATACACAAAATTATAGGCAAATTTAAAACAAAAGATGTCGAGAGAAAAAAAAAACAATCAAAATTAAATGAAAAAATAAAAGAAATAAACGAAGTGAAAATAATGAAAAGGATTTAAAAGTAAGCGAACCTTAAAATACCAGAAAAATTCCTTAACCTTAAAGTACTAGCTTTTTGAAAAAAAACTATTTCAGGGCTTTTGAAAGCTATTGAACTAAGCTTTAACAAAGAATAGTAAAAGTAAGTGAACCTTAAAGTACTAGAAAAACGAAACAAAATTTGTACAAAAAGAGCTTTATCAAAAAAGCTAATTCAAGGTTTTTAGAAGCTATTAAACTATTGTAAGCTTTAACAAAAAACAGCTCTGTTTTTAATCTTTTTAATCTTTTTAATCATTCCATTTCATTTTATAAAAGTTAGTAAGCTTATTTATAGTTTTTCGAAAAGTTTATTCAAAGCTTTCTGAAAGCCTTTATACATTTTAAATTTTAAGACAACTTGTAAGCTATTTAAAAGCTTTCAAGTATTTTCAAAGTTTTAAAGCTTTGAAAGTTTAAAGCTATCAATAAATTAAAAGCTTTTAAGTCGTATTAAGTATTTAATTAAAAGCTGTTTTAATGGTTTTTGAAAGGTTTACAATTTTAATTAGTTTTAAAAGCAATTTGCAAGATTTTAAAATTTTGTAGAGCTTTAAACTTTTTTTGAAATTTGGCAAATTTTAAAGCTGTAGGTTTTTAATATTTGAACTTCATTTAAAGTTTATCCAAAGGATTATGCAAAGTTTTTTAAAAGCTTCTATACATTTTAAGCTGTTAAACAACCTGTAAGCTTTTTAAAAGCTTTTATACACCTAAAGCTTTTTGCCAGATTTTAAGCAAATTTAAGAGATTTCAAGTACTTTTAAAGTAAGTAAGCTTTATTAAAGCTTTCAAGTATTTTTAAAGTAAGTAAGCTTTATTAAAGCTTTTTAAAATAGCTTTACTTCTTTAAAGCTTTTAATAATGTTCATGCTTTTAAGTTTCATGTTAAAACGTTTTCAAAATTTCGAGCTGATTTAATGGTTTTAAAAGATTTTTGCAAAATTTTAACATTTTGTAGGCCTTAAAAAACTTTAAGGTTATTTAAAAGCTTTTATGATCTTCTTAAACTGTAACCTTTTTAATCCTTCAAGAATGTTTAAAGCTAGCCAAAAGCAGTTGAATCTCTTAAGATTATTAAAAGATTTTTGAAAATGTTTATACATTTTGAGCTGTTGAATAATTTATAAGCTCTTTTGGAATGATTTTAGCATTTCAGAGCTTAATATTTTTAATTTTTAGACATATTGTAATTTATTTAAAAGCTTTTATGAGATCGTAAAGTGTTTTAAATGCCTGCCAAGTTTCTATGATTTTCTTGTAATATTTTTAAATCATTCAAGATTTTTTAAATGTTTTTAAAGTCTATTTGAGCCCTTCGAGTTCTTTGGGCTTTTAGACATTTGATAAGTTTTGGAATAGTTTGTCATTTTAGAGCTTAATGTTTTTTGAGTTTTTAGACAAGTTGTAAATTATTTTAATGCTTTTATGATCTCCGTTTTTAAAAGCTTTTTGCAGGATTCTAAGATTTTACAAATATTTTAATTATATTGAGCATTTGGACTTGTGAATTATTTGAAAGCTTTTTTGAATTAAAAGCCTATCAACTTTTTTTGATCTTGTAATCTTTTTAAATCTCTCAAGCTTCTTTAATGCTTTCTAGAAGCGTTTGGACTTGTAAATTATTTAAAAGCTTTTATGATTTTTAAAAGCCTACAAGCTGCTTTGCCCTTGTAAGCTTTTTAAATCCGCCAATGGTCTTTAATATTTTCCAGAAGCATTTTGAATAGATTTTTAAATAATTCAAGATTCTTTAAAGTCTATTTGAGACTTTCGAAAGCTTTAATATTTTTGAGCTTTTAAATATTTTCAGTTTTTGAATAATTTGGGCATTTTAAAGATTAAAGCTTTTTGAGCTTTTATGCTTTTTGAGCGTAAAATTTTTCAAAAGCTTTTTGCAGAGCCCTAAGATTTTACTGATTTTATTATATTGAACTTTTGTATAACTTTTGAATTATTTTAAAGCTTTTTTGTAAACTTTTTAAAACCTTCGAGATTCTTTAGAGCTTTCTAGAAGAATTTTTAATAGTTTTTAAACGTTTGTGAGCTTTAAGCTTTTTTAGCCATATAAGCTTTTTAAATACTTCAATATTTGTTAAAATTGTTTGAGAGCTTTAAGCTTTTAAAAATTTTACAAGGTATTTGAAAGCGTTCATAATATTTTAAAGCTTGTAGGCTTTCATTGTAAAGCTTTTAAGCCATTTCAAATATCAGCTTTTTCTAGTTAAAGCTATTTCCTCAAAAATTTGATTTTATTATAGAGCTAAGCTTTTAAGCCCCAACATTTATATTTAATAGCAATTTAAAGTGTGCAACCTTTTGACTTATCATATATTTTAGCTATTTTATTGTTTTCCATAGTTTGTCCTTAAAAACTTCCGCTTTTATAAAAATCTAACAAAACAAATCATAAATGCTGTCATGTTTGCAAATATGATTGCAATAGAATTGGTTTTTTTTTCCAAAAACCCTAATTAAATTGCAATTATAAATTATAAACAATAATGAAAGAAAAATGAAATGAAATTCTCATTAAAATTGACCTAAATTTAAGGATGCATTTAAAAATACTTTGGTTTTTTTGTTGTTGTTTTTTTTTTGGAGACCAATAAATATTTCATGACAATTGCAATGCATTCAAATTAAGTGCATTTTTATTTTTGCAGCTTTTATTTCATAAAATTATACACAAAAGCATTGTCACGCTATTAAATTAAACAGAAAAAAAGCTTACAGTTGAATGGTGGGTTAAAAGGGGAGAAAATAAGGGAAATTTTAATAAAGGAAGAAATGATAAAAAAAGGACTTCAAAAACAGAAAAATTGTTAAATAAATATTGAAAAAAATATTTTTTCTTTTATTAAATTAACATCTACTAGTTGAAAATACGATTTATATTTATTGCTTATTTTAGTGCCTTTTGATCTACTGTACAAGTGCACAATTTAAAACACTCTCACTCACTTGAATAGTTAAATTAAAAAAACCTTAATAAAATTGTTTTATTTTTGCAAATCAGCAAAAATGTATGATGATTTTTTTTTAATATAAAAAAGATTTCAATGATATTATTTTAAAATAATGTGCCAGTAAAAAACACTACAGCTCCAATAAATTGTTTTTATTAAACAATAATGTACGAAAATGAGAAACTTTCATTGCATGTTTTAATGTCATCATCAAAATCATCGTCATCGTCATCATCACCAAACATCAGTGTATCTTCAGTAAGGCGTAACATCATTTGAGTTAAAATTCAATTCCATACAAAATATTCATTCAAACGATTCATTCATTAAAGTATTGTATTTTATAGTTTTTTTTTATTATTTTTAATTCGGGGTTTTCTACTTCCAATTTGTCTGTAATGAAGTATTATTATTATGAGGTTGTGTATATGATGATACTCATATTAAATCAATTGTTTGACTGCATCCGTTTGTCGTATTATATGTTTAAGAACTGGTCATATTGTCAATATGAATAGTAATTGAAAAAATAATAAATTTTGTACTAATAAAATAGGGAAATTATTTTGCAGTGGTCGCCATAAAGAGATTATAGGGATTATATTACTTTATTATTCAATTTCTTTCGCTGTTGTAAACCGATCGGCTATTGATCATGTTTTTGGTTTTTTATTTGATAATTTATGAACTTGACATTTGAGTTATCTGATCATGTTCACACCCTGGTGGCTATGAGTGCCGTTCACTGATTTTACAAGCATACATCGTCTAGAAAATGTGTTGCGGACTACGACTCATAAAGCTCCAGGTTCCTATTAGTTTCTTAAAGTTTTTTAATCTAATAGGAAATATAGATTTAGTATTATTCTTGAAAATCCATTCATTTTCTCTCAACACTATTCCACACTTATGTCCTGCCAAAAATATTTCTTAAGAAAATTTCTTTATTTTGTTTTAAAAAGAAAATAAAATCGTATAGTTTTTACTTGTTGTTTATAAAATGTATTTATTTCAAAATAAATTTTAATTACTTTTCTTAGTATAAACCATAAAAATTTAACTTATTGAAGTTTTTTTTTCTTTAAAACAGAAACTTTTCTTTCTTGCCAACAATATATTTATTAAAACTTAAACAAGAAATAAAGCAAACAAAAAAGAACTTAAAAAAATGCTTTAATTATTATACAATAAAGTAAGTACTGTTGAGTTTCATATTACAAAAAGTCAATTTTGTATATTTTCTTACTCATTCCTCCCCCATCATGCAAAATTTTGTGATACAAGTCGTCAGCAACGTCATATAACAATGACGACTTGATAATTGTTCTGAAAGCATGTGAGCAAAGTACACTAAATATTAAAAAAAAAGAAAAGAAATCTACAATATATGAATTTATATTAAATGTTTAAACAAAAGCAGTTAAAACTACAATGTGAGTACTTGCTCTGCTGAGAAATATATAGAAATTAAATTAAAATATTAAAATGTTTTATATTTTGGGAAGAAAAATGTACCCTACTTTCCCAAAAATAAGAAAAACAGGGAACAGAACTAGAACAGAACTAGAACAGAACTAGAACAGAACTAGAACAGAACTAGAACAGAACTAGAACAGAACTAGAACAGAACTAGAACAGAACTAGAACAGAACTAGAACAGAACTAGAACAGAACTAGAACAGAACTAGAACAGAACTAGAACAGAACTAGAACAGAACTAGAACAGAACTAGAACAGAACTAGAACAGAACTAGAACAGAACTAGAACAGAACTAGAACAGAACTAGAACAGAACTAGAACAGAACTAGAACAGAACTAGAACAGAACTAGAACAGAACTAGAACAGAACTAGAACAGAACTAGAACAGAACTAGAACAGAACTAGAACAGAACTAGAACAGAACTAGAACAGAACTAGAACAGAACTAGAACAGAACTAGAACAGAACTAGAACAGAACTAGAACAGAACTAGAACAGAACTAGAACAGAACTAGAACAGAACTAGAACAGAACTAGAACAGAACTAGAACAGAACTAGAACAGAACTAGAACAGAACTAGAACAGAACTAGAACAGAACTAGAACAGAACTAGAACAGAACTAGAACAGAACTAGAACAGAACTAGAACAGAACTAGAACAGAACTAGAACAGAACTAGAACAGAACTAGAACAGAACTAGAACAGAACTAGAACAGAACTAGAACAGAACTAGAACAGAACTAGAACAGAACTAGAACAGAACTAGAACAGAACTAGAACAGAACTAGAACAGAACTAGAACAGAACTAGAACAGAACTAGAACAGAACTAGAACAGAACTAGAACAGAACTAGAACAGAACTAGAACAGAACTAGAACAGAACTAGAACAGAACTAGAACAGAACTAGAACAGAACTAGAACAGAACTAGAACAGAACTAGAACAGAACTAGAACAGAACTAGAACAGAACTAGAACAGAACTAGAACAGAACTAGAACAGAACTAGAACAGAACTAGAACAGAACTAGAACAGAACTAGAACAGAACTAGAACAGAACTAGAACAGAACTAGAACAGAACTAGAACAGAACTAGAACAGAACTAGAACAGAACTAGAACAGAACTAGAACAGAACTAGAACAGAACTAGAACAGAACTAGAACAGAACTAGAACAGAACAGAACTAGAACAGAACTAGAACAGAACTAGAACAGAACTAGAACAGAACTAGAACAGAACTAGAACAGAACTAGAACTAGAACAGAACTAGAACAGAACTAGAACAGAACTAGAACAGAACTAGAACAGAACTAGAACAGAACTAGAACAGAACTAGAACAGAACTAGAACAGAACTAGAACAGAACTAGAACAGAACTAGAACAGAACTAGAACAGAACTAGAACAGAACTAGAACAGAACTAGAACAGAACTAGAACAGAACTAGAACAGAACTAGAACAGAACTAGAACAGAACTAGAACAGAACTAGAACAGAACTAGAACAGAACTAGAACAGAACTAGAACAGAACTAGAACAGAACTAGAACAGAACTAGAACAGAACTAGAACAGAACTAGAACAGAACTAGAACAGAACTAGAACAGAACTAGAACAGAACTAGAACAGAACTAGAACAGAACTAGAACAGAACTAGAACAGAACTAGAACAGAACTAGAACAGAACTAGAACAGAACTAGAACAGAACTAGAACAGAACTAGAACAGAACTAGAACAGAACTAGAACAGAACTAGAACAGAACTAGAACAGAACTAGAACAGAACTAGAACAGAACTAGAACAGAACTAGAACAGAACTAGAACAGAACTAGAACAGAACTAGAACAGAACTAGAACAGAACTAGAACAGAACTAGAACAGAACTAGAACAGAACTAGAACAGAACTAGAACAGAACTAGAACAGAACTAGAACAGAACTAGAACAGAACTAGAACAGAACTAGAACAGAACTAGAACAGAACTAGAACAGAACTAGAACAGAACTAGAACAGAACTAGAACAGAACTAGAACAGAACTAGAACAGAACTAGAACAGAACTAGAACAGAACTAGAACAGAACTAGAACAGAACTAGAACAGAACTAGAACAGAACTAGAACAGAACTAGAACAGAACTAGAACAGAACTAGAACAGAACTAGAACAGAACTAGAACAGAACTAGAACAGAACTAGAACAGAACTAGAACAGAACTAGAACAGAACTAGAACAGAACTAGAACAGAACTAGAACAGAACTAGAACTAGAACAGAACTAGAACAGAACTAGAACTAGAACTAGAACTAGAACTAGAACAGAACTAGAACAGAACTAGAACAGAACTAGAACAGAACTAGAACAGAACTAGAACAGAACTAGAACAGAACTAGAACAGAACTAGAACAGAACTAGAACAGAACTAGAACAGAACTAGAACAGAACTAGAACAGAACTAGAACAGAACTAGAACAGAACTAGAACAGAACTAGAACAGAACTAGAACAGAACTAGAACAGAACTAGAACAGAACTAGAACAGAACTAGAACAGAACTAGAACAGAACTAGAACAGAACTAGAACAGAACTAGAACAGAACTAGAACAGAACTAGAACAGAACTAGAACAGAACTAGAACAGAACTAGAACAGAACTAGAACAGAACTAGAACAGAACTAGAACAGAACTAGAACAGAACTAGAACAGAACTAGAACAGAACTAGAACAGAACTAGAACAGAACTAGAACAGAACTAGAACAGAACTAGAACAGAACTAGAACAGAACTAGAACAGAACTAGAACAGAACTAGAACAGAACTAGAACAGAACTAGAACAGAACTAGAACAGAACTAGAACAGAACTAGAACAGAACTAGAACAGAACTAGAACAGAACTAGAACAGAACTAGAACAGAACTAGAACAGAACTAGAACAGAACTAGAACAGAACTAGAACAGAACTAGAACAGAACTAGAACAGAACTAGAACAGAACTAGAACAGAACTAGAACAGAACTAGAACAGAACTAGAACAGAACTAGAACAGAACTAGAACAGAACTAGAACAGAACTAGAACAGAACTAGAACAGAACTAGAACAGAACTAGAACAGAACTAGAACAGAACTAGAACAGAACTAGAACAGAACTAGAACAGAACTAGAACAGAACTAGAACAGAACTAGAACAGAACTAGAACAGAACTAGAACAGAACTAGAACAGAACTAGAACAGAACTAGAACAGAACTAGAACAGAACTAGAACAGAACTAGAACAGAACAGAACTAGAACAGAACTAGAACAGAACTAGAACAGAACTAGAACAGAACTAGAACAGAACTAGAACAGAACTAGAACAGAACTAGAACAGAACTAGAACAGAACTAGAACAGAACTAGAACAGAACTAGAACAGAACTAGAACAGAACTAGAACAGAACTAGAACAGAACTAGAACAGAACTAGAACAGAACTAGAACAGAACTAGAACAGAACTAGAACAGAACTAGAACAGAACTAGAACAGAACTAGAACAGAACTAGAACAGAACTAGAACAGAACTAGAACAGAACTAGAACAGAACTAGAACAGAACTAGAACAGAACTAGAACAGAACTAGAACAGAACTAGAACAGAACTAGAACAGAACTAGAACAGAACTAGAACAGAACTAGAACAGAACTAGAACAGAACTAGAACAGAACTAGAACAGAACTAGAACAGAACTAGAACAGAACTAGAACAGAACTAGAACAGAACTAGAACAGAACTAGAACAGAACTAGAACAGAACTAGAACAGAACTAGAACAGAACTAGAACAGAACTAGAACAGAACTAGAACAGAACTAGAACAGAACTAGAACAGAACTAGAACAGAACTAGAACAGAACTAGAACAGAACTAGAACAGAACTAGAACAGAACTAGAACAGAACTAGAACAGAACTAGAACAGAACTAGAACAGAACTAGAACAGAACTAGAACAGAACTAGAACAGAACTAGAACAGAACTAGAACAGAACTAGAACAGAACAGAACTAGAACAGAACTAGAACAGAACTAGAACAGAACTAGAACAGAACTAGAACAGAACTAGAACAGAACTAGAACAGAACTAGAACAGAACTAGAACAGAACTAGAACAGCACTAGAACAGCACTAGAACAGCACTAGAACAGAACTAGAACAGAACTAGAACAGAACTAGAACAGAACTAGAACAGAACTAGAACAGAACTAGAACAGAACTAGAACAGAACTAGAACAGAACTAGAACAGAACTAGAACAGAACTAGAACAGAACTAGAACAGAACTAGAACAGAACTAGAACAGAACTAGAACAGAACTAGAACAGAACTAGAACAGAACTAGAACAGAACTAGAACAGAACTAGAACAGAACTAGAACAGAACTAGAACAGAACTAGAACAGAACTAGAACAGAACTAGAACAGAAATAGAACAGAACTAGAAAAGAACTAGAACAGAACTAGATCTTGAAGTAAAACTGAAATATGTATCAAATCGAATATATATTCCCCTGGAAGTGTAGCGTTCCCTTAAATTTTCATATATAAACTTAAAGGGTACTCAAATTACACTGATTACCACAACTTTATTACACATAGCCACTGAGGGTATACCCATATATAAATTTGTAAATTTTTTTTACGAAATATGTACGTAAAAAAACTGAGAAAACACGATAATAATTAAAAAGTGTATCGTTTTTACCGTAATAAACAATGAAAACACTTATACACATAAATCTATATAAAGTTTTTCATATATAGACGAAATAAAACAATAACAAGTTAATATAATGAAAAAAAAAAACGAGAGCGAAAACAACAGCATCGGGCAACTACATAAATATGAAATGAGGGAAGTGCAAATAAAATTGTAAGTTAAACAAGTGTTTTAAATGATGGAACTGGCTGGCTGATTACTACTACTGCTGCTGCTACAACTGCTATTGCCGTTATTGAAACCCTGGCCATGTTGGAAAATATTAAATTTCATGGGAGAAATAATAAATAATATAAATATGAACATAAAACAAGTGAGTGTAGGTATATAAATTTCATTATGATTAATTTTAGCCCAGGTAAGTACTTGTTGTTTGACGTATAAAAGAAGAAAAAAAATAATGCATACTTGTACTTACACTTAACTTTAAACAGGTGAGTTTTTAATAAGAAAACACGTAAAATAGCAAAATGTTTCTTTTTTTTGCTTTAATGAAAAGTCATCAAATTTCAATACAGAATATTAAATTTGGAACAGGGTGAAAGATGGAGAACACAAGATATCAATTACAAACAATCAACATTTAAAAATAAGTATATACAAATTTAGTTAACAAATTAAAATTTTAATTAAACCATTAAAAAATAGGAAATCCATATTAAACTTAAAATTTGAATTACATGGATTGAACTAAAACTTTTTTTTGAACTAGTCTGAACAAGAACTGAACTAGCACTGCCTAAGAAATGAACTAGAACTTAACTAGAACTTAACTAGAACTGAACTAGAACTGAACTAGAACTGAACTAGAACTGAACTAGAACTGAACTAGAACTAGAACTGAACTAGAACTGAACTAGAACTGAACTAGAACTGAACTAGAACTGAACTAGAACTGAACTAGAACTGAACTAGAACTGAACTAGAACTGAACTAGAACTGAACTAGAACTGAACTAGAACTGAACTAGAACTGAACTAGAACTGAACTAGAACTGAACTAGAACTGAACTAGAACTGAACTAGAACTGAACTAGAACTGAACTAGAACTGAACTAGAACTGAACTAGAACTGAACTAGAACTGAACTAGAACTGAACTAGAACTGAACTAGAACTGAACTAGAACTGAACTAGAACTGAACTAGAACTGAACTAGAACTGAACTAGAACTGAACTAGAACTGAACTAGAACTGAACTAGAACTGAACTAGAACTGAACTAGAACTGAACTAGAACTGAACTAGAACTGAACTAGAACTGAACTAGAACTGAACTAGAACTGAACTAGAACTGAACTAGAACTGAACTAGAACTGAACTAGAACTGAACTAGAACTGAACTAGAACTGAACTAGAACTGAACTAGAACTGAACTAGAACTGAACTAGAACTGAACTAGAACTGAACTAGAACTGAACTAGAACTGAACTAGAACTGAACTAGAACTGAACTAGAACTGAACTAGAACTGAACTAGAACTGAACTAGAACTGAACTAGAACTGAACTAGAACTGAACTAGAACTAGAACTGAACTAGAACTGAACTAGAACTAGAACTGAACTAGAACTGAACTAGAACTGAACTAGAACTGAACTAGAACTGAACTAGAACTAGAACTGAACTAGAACTAGAACTGAACCAGAACTAGAACTAGAACTAGAACTAGAACTGAACTAGAACTAGAACTGAACTAGAACTGAACTAGAACTGAACTAGAACTGAACTAGAACTAGAACTGAACTAGAACTGAACTAGAACTGAACTAGAACTGAACTAGAACTGAACTAGAACTGAACTAGAACTGAACTAGAACTGAACTAGAACTGAACTAGAACTGAACTAGAACTGAACTAGAACTGAACTAGAACTGAACTAGAACTGAACTAGAACTGAACTAGAACTGAACTAGAACTGAACTAGAACTGAACTAGAACTGAACTAGAACTGAACTAGAACTGAACTAGAACTGAACTAGAACTGAACTAGAACTGAACTAGAACTGAACTAGAACTGAACTAGAACTGAACTAGAACTGAACTAGAACTGAACTAGAACTGAACTAGAACTGAACTAGAACTGAACTAGAACTGAACTAGAACTGAACTAGAACTGAACTAGAACTGAACTAGAACTGAACTAGAACTGAACTAGAACTGAACTAGAACTGAACTAGAACTGAACTAGAACTGAACTAGAACTGAACTAGAACTGAACTAGAACTGAACTAGAACTGAACTAGAACTGAACTAGAACTGAACTAGAACTGAACTAGAACTGAACTAGAACTGAACTAGAACTGAACTAGAACTGAACTGAACTAGAACTGAACTAGAACTGAACTAGAACTGAACTAGAACTGAACTAGAACTGAACTAGAACTGAACTAGAACTGAACTAGAACTGAACTAGAACTGAACTAGAACTGAACTAGAACTGAACTAGAACTGAACTAGAACTGAACTAGAACTGAACTAGAACTGAACTAGAACTGAACTAGAACTGAACTAGAACTGAACTAGAACTGAACTAGAACTGAACTAGAACTGAACTAGAACTGAACTAGAACTGAACTAGAACTGAACTAGAACTGAACTAGAACTGAACTAGAACTGAACTAGAACTGAACTAGAACTGAACTAGAACTGAACTAGAACTGAACTAGAACTGAACTAGAACTGAACTAGAACTGAACTAGAACTGAACTAGAACTGAACTAGAACTGAACTAGAACTGAACTAGAACTGAACTAGAACTGAACTAGAACTGAACTAGAACTGAACTAGAACTGAACTAGAACTGAACTAGAACTGAACTAGAACTGAACTAGAACTGAACTAGAACTGAACTAGAACTGAACTAGAACTGAACTAGAACTGAACTAGAACTGAACTAGAACTGAAGTAGAACTAGAACTGAACTAGAACTGAACTAGAACTAGAACTAAAAAGAAATAAATTTCGAATTTTTTAGTTTTTTGTCAATTGTAGTATGTTTTCTATTCGTTGACACTTTCTTAATAATTTATTTTATAACAAAGGTTCTAAACAAAAAACCTTTCAACAAAATACATAATCAAATCTGTGTTTGGCTCTAAAGCAAATACAAAAATGTAAGTAATAAAAAAGCATTATCAATTGTTGACACAAGTCATAAAAATGTACAATTTTTATAGTGATTAGCAGTAGCTATTTGCTAAATCATTAAAATTGCTAGAAAAAGGTAAATAATAAATATTTCTGTCTGTCTTGCTGTCTAACCATTCATGTGTTTAAGTTTTAAAAAAAAGAAGACTCGTAATGATAGAAACACCACATCATCATATAAAAATATTTATTTCTATTTATTTTAATAATGTTTATTTCTTTTTGAAGTTATAAAACCCATGCTAACTATAATGACTTGTTTTGTAAAAAATAAATTAAAAATATTTATTTGTTATTTAAGTTTTTTTCTAAATAATTCTTTAGAAGGTTTGTTTTGAAATTAATTTAAGCTTGACCATGACTGCCAACTAAAATTGAATGATGACTTTGGGTTTGAGTTGACTTGACTCGTCTTGAATGTTCTTGACTAGCGAGTGTCAATTAAATTTTGTAAATTTTATTTTAATAAATAGAAAGAAAATTTTAATTACTTATCTTATTTAAATTAACTTTGTATATAAATTATAACCTTTTGTAAGATTAATGAATTTATACTTTGAACTTTTTTTTTTGTATAATTTTACATTAACCTGCTGCAAATATGATAAAACTAAACTGATGTTTTAGTATAGTATAAATAGCCAAAAAAGATTAGATAACTAAGATGTTTATAATCTTTTCGACACACTTAAATATCAAGTGCAAATGTTATGACGTTAAAGAGATAAAACAAATTAAAACGAAATTATTTTTTTGACACAAATATAGAATATAAAAACAATTAGGGGAAAAAGAAACAGCTGCGATTTGCAATTTGGATTTTTACGACAATAGAGTGTTTTTTGTATGATTTTCTAGGTCAGATTATAATTCATTTTCTAGTTCAGTTCTAGTTCAGATCTAGTTCAGTTCTAGTTCAGTTCTAGTTCAGTTCTAGTTCAGTTCTAGTTCAGTTCTAGTTCAGTTCTAGTTCAGTTCTAGTTCAGTTCTAGTTCAGTTCTAGTTCAGTTCTAGTTCAGTTCTAGTTCAGTTCTAGTTCAGTTCTAGTTCAGTTCTAGTTCAGTTCTAGTTCAGTTCTAGTTCAGTTCTAGTTCAGTTCTAGTTCAGTTCTAGTTCAGTTCTAGTTCAGTTCTAGTTCAGTTCTAGTTCAGTTCTAGTTCAGTTCTAGTTCAGTTCTAGTTCAGTTCTAGTTCAGTTCTAGTTCAGTTCTAGTTCAGTTCTAGTTCAGTTCTAGTTCAGTTCTAGTTCAGTTCTAGTTCAGTTCTAGTTCAGTTCTAGTTCAGTTCTAGTTCAGTTCTAGTTCAGTTCTAGTTCAGTTCTAGTTCAGTTCTAGTTCAGTTCTAGTTCAGTTCAAGTTCAGTTCTAGTTCAGTTCTAGTTCAGTTCTAGTTCAGTTCTAGTTCAGTTCTAGTTCAGTTCTAGTTCTAGTTCAGTTCTAGTTCAGTTCTAGTTCAGTTCTAGTTCAGGTTCCATTTTAGGTTCTAGTTCTCTTCTAGTTCGGGTTATAGTTCAGGATCTGGTTCAGGTTCTAGATCAGGTTGTAGTTCAGGTTCCAGTCTAGGTTTTGGTCATGTTCAGGTTCTAGTTCAGGTTTAAATGCAGGTTCTAGCTCAGGTTCTAGTTAAGTTTCTAATTCAGGGTCTTTTAGATCTGTTCCAATTCTGTTCTAAATAATTTTTCTATATATTTTGTTGTTAAGCACACAAATCTCTCAATTTATTTAATTTCCTAGAATTTTCTGCTGTAGCTCACTGAATAAATTATGAAAGTTTCACATCACTCATTGTCTTTAAGGATGTAGTTAACATTATTTTATTTAATGTTTAAAACAAAGCAATATTTAACAAGTTTTATGTTTGTTTTTTTATATAAAATCACAACTAAATAGCTTAAGGGGAGTTTGTTTTATGATAAAATTAAACAGAAAAAATTTACCTTGAATGTTTTGTGGGTTCCCAGTTAATAATGAATGATTAATGTTGAATAGCTAAAAATAAAAAAATAAAAAATATTTGTAAGTACAAAACAATAAAGAATTTTATAAATATTTTAAAATAAAATTAAACTCGAACAGAAAATAACTCTTTTTAATTTTGATGTTAAGAAATGTGTTGCAATTTTAGTTTAAATTTCTGAGTTTTATTATAATTATGCTCATTTTGTGACACCACCCAGCATCTAAAAAGTTTTTTGAACTTTTATATTGTTAATTTCAATTCTGATGTGTTTAAATAACCCCACACACAAACAATTCTGTATAATTTTCTTGCCATAATTTCGTAATAATGAGTCATTAAAGTGTACAAGTACCGAATGAGTTTAAAAGAACGCTTGAAATAAAATTATATAGTTTATTTTTTTAAAACAATTTAAAGAAGAATAAGGTGGCCAAAGGGCAAAAATAAACAAATCCGGTCAATTAATACACTAAAAAGAAGAACTCTCTCTAAAAGACTCAAAGAAATTACTAATTACGTCAAAATAATATCGATTTTCCTTACTAAACACAAATTAGCTGTCAACTGTCAAATTAGAAGTCTTAAGACAAACTGCAGCAAGTTTGGAAAACATGCATTAGAAATGTTCGGCATCTGGAGGATATTGTTTCAAATGTCTTTAATAAATCATTTTCACCACTTCCCTTTGAATTGTTTCTTACCTTAACCTCTGGCCACCCTTTCTTGCTTGTGCACACTTCAGATTCTAAAATATTTCTTCACTTTTAACCCGCTGTGTTTATAAATGTTTTTTCTTAGCATAATTTTCTTCCAAAGGTGTTTAATTACAAAATGCATATGTTACCCAAGATGTTTAGTTAAATGTCTTTAATAAATCATTTTCACCACTTCCCTTTGAATTGTTTCTTACCTTAACCTCTGGCCACCCTTTCTTGCTTGTGCACACTTCAGATTCTAAAATATTTCTTCACTTTTAACCCGCTGTGTTTATAAATGTTTTTTCTTAGCATAATTTTCTTCCAAAGGTGTTTAATTACAAAATGCATATGTTACCCAAGATGTTTAGTTTAGAAGTTTTTCCATACTCATAAACGTTTTAACATGAATTTAACAAGAATCTATTGTAGCAACAATTCCAGTAAAGGCACGCACTACAAATATTACATGGAAATATTTAAAAAACAGAATTTATCTGCATAATAAATTCATTAGTTTTAAAATAACAAAACGCCCACGTAACAAAAACAACCGAAAAAAAATCAAATTCAATAGTTTACACGGCAGACAGACGTTTTTTTTCTGAAGCGCCTTTAATCATTTACACCTACAAGCGTTTACACTACACACTCACGCACCCCAAAATGCTTTACGGCGACAACAACTATGCTACAAATTTCAAAGATTTATTCTTTATTATTATAAATATTTTTAGAATTATTGAAATCTTTGAAACACAAATAAATGGTTGATGATTCTTTTGTTTTAAAACAAAAAAAAAATCTAAATTTAAATTTATACGGAAATTACTATCAATAAATTATTTAAATATGACATAAATTAACTAATAAATGTTTTATTTAATCCATTTTAGTTTTAACACAAAAAAAATGATTTATTAGGAAAAATATTTAATTTTTTTCGTAGGAAATAAATTAATAGTTTGGTTATGTTTAGTTTAAAAAAAATCAGCCCCATTTGGAAAAACATAGTCATAGTCTAGTCATAGTCTAGTCATAGTCTAGTCATAGTCTAGTCATAGTCTAGTCATAGTCTAGTCATAGTCTAGTCATAGTCTAGTCATAGTCTAGTCATAGTCTAGTCATAGTCTAGTCATAGTCTAGTCATAGTCTAGTCATAGTCTAGTCATAGTCTAGTCATAGTCTAGTCATAGTCTAGTCATAGTCTAGTCATAGTCTAGTCATAGTCTAGTCATAGTCTAGTCATAGTCTAGTCATAGTCTAGTCATAGTCTAGTCATAGTCTAGTCATAGTCTAGTCATAGTCTAGTCATAGTCTAGTCATAGTCTAGTCATAGTCTAGTCATAGTCTAGTCATAGTCTAGTCATAGTCTAGTCATAGTCTAGTCATAGTCTAGTCATAGTCTAGTCATAGTCTAGTCATAGTCTAGTCATAGTCTAGTCATAGTCTAGTCATAGTCTAGTCATAGTCTAGTCATAGTCTAGTCATAGTCTAGTCATAGTCTAGTCATAGTCTAGTCATAGTCTAGTCATAGTCTAGTCATAGTCTAGTCATAGTCTAGTCATAGTCTAGTCATAGTCTAGTCATAGTCTAGTCATAGTCTAGTCATAGTCTAGTCATAGTCTAGTCATAGTCTAGTCATAGTCTAGTCATAGTCTAGTCATAGTCTAGTCATAGTCTAGTCATAGTCTAGTCATAGTCTAGTCATAGTCTAGTCATAGTCTAGTCATAGTCTAGTCATAGTCTAGTCATAGTCTAGTCATAGTCTAGTCATAGTCTAGTCATAGTCTAGTCATAGTCTAGTCATAGTCTAGTCATAGTCTAGTCATAGTCTAGTCATAGTCTAGTCATAGTCTAGTCATAGTCTAGTCATAGTCTAGTCATAGTCTAGTCATAGTCTAGTCATAGTCTAGTCATAGTCTAGTCATAGTCTAGTCATAGTCTAGTCATAGTCTAGTCATAGTCTAGTCATAGTCTAGTCATAGTCTAGTCATAGTCTAGTCATAGTCTAGTCATAGTCTAGTCATAGTCTAGTCATAGTCTAGTCATAGTCTAGTCATAGTCTAGTCATAGTCTAGTCATAGTCTAGTCATAGTCTAGTCATAGTCTAGTCATAGTCTAGTCATAGTCTAGTCATAGTCTAGTCATAGTCTAGTCATAGTCTAGTCATAGTCTAGTCATAGTCTAGTCATAGTCTAGTCATAGTCTAGTCATAGTCTAGTCATAGTCTAGTCATAGTCTAGTCATAGTCTAGTCATAGTCTAGTCATAGTCTAGTCATAGTCTAGTCATAGTCTAGTCATAGTCTAGTCATAGTCTAGTCATAGTCTAGTCATAGTCTAGTCATAGTCTAGTCATAGTCTAGTCATAGTCTAGTCATAGTCTAGTCATAGTCTAGTCATAGTCTAGTCATAGTCTAGTCATAGTCTAGTCATAGTCTAGTCATAGTCTAGTCATAGTCTAGTCATAGTCTAGTCATAGTCTAGTCATAGTCTAGTCATAGTCTAGTCATAGTCTAGTCATAGTCTAGTCATAGTCTAGTCATAGTCTAGTCATAGTCTAGTCATAGTCTAGTCATAGTCTAGTCATAGTCTAGTCATAGTCTAGTCATAGTCTAGTCATAGTCTAGTCATAGTCTAGTCATAGTCTAGTCATAGTCTAGTCATAGTCTAGTCATAGTCTAGTCATAGTCTAGTCATAGTCTAGTCATAGTCTAGTCATAGTCTAGTCATAGTCTAGTCATAGTCTAGTCATAGTCTAGTCATAGTCTAGTCATAGTCTAGTCATAGTCTAGTCATAGTCTAGTCATAGTCTAGTCATAGTCTAGTCATAGTCTAGTCATAGTCTAGTCATAGTCTAGTCATAGTCTAGTCATAGTCTAGTCATAGTCTAGTCATAGTCTAGTCATAGTCTAGTCATAGTCTAGTCATAGTCTAGTCATAGTCTAGTCATAGTCTAGTCATAGTCTAGTCATAGTCTAGTCATAGTCTAGTCATAGTCTAGTCATAGTCTAGTCATAGTCTAGTCATAGTCTAGTCATAGTCTAGTCATAGTCTAGTCATAGTCTAGTCATAGTCTAGTCATAGTCTAGTCATAGTCTAGTCATAGTCTAGTCATAGTCTAGTCATAGTCTAGTCATAGTCTAGTCATAGTCTAGTCATAGTCTAGTCATAGTCTAGTCATAGTCTAGTCATAGTCTAGTCATAGTCTAGTCATAGTCTAGTCATAGTCTAGTCATAGTCTAGTCATAGTCTAGTCATAGTCTAGTCATAGTCTAGTCATAGTCTAGTCATAGTCTAGTCATAGTCTAGTCATAGTCTAGTCATAGTCTAGTCATAGTCTAGTCATAGTCTAGTCATAGTCTAGTCATAGTCTAGTCATAGTCTAGTCATAGTCTAGTCATAGTCTAGTCATAGTCTAGTCATAGTCTAGTCATAGTCTAGTCATAGTCTAGTCATAGTCTAGTCATAGTCTAGTCATAGTCTAGTCATAGTCTAGTCATAGTCTAGTCATAGTCTAGTCATAGTCTAGTCATAGTCTAGTCATAGTCTAGTCATAGTCTAGTCATAGTCTAGTCATAGTCTAGTCATAGTCTAGTCATAGTCTAGTCATAGTCTAGTCATAGTCTAGTCATAGTCTAGTCATAGTCTAGTCATAGTCTAGTCATAGTCTAGTCATAGTCTAGTCATAGTCTAGTCATAGTCTAGTCATAGTCTAGTCATAGTCTAGTCATAGTCTAGTCATAGTCTAGTCATAGTCTAGTCATAGTCTAGTCATAGTCTAGTCATAGTCTAGTCATAGTCTAGTCATAGTCTAGTCATAGTCTAGTCATAGTCTAGTCATAGTCTAGTCATAGTCTAGTCATAGTCTAGTCATAGTCTAGTCATAGTCTAGTCATAGTCTAGTCATAGTCTAGTCATAGTCTAGTCATAGTCTAGTCATAGTCTAGTCATAGTCTAGTCATAGTCTAGTCATAGTCTAGTCATAGTCTAGTCATAGTCTAGTCATAGTCTAGTCATAGTCTAGTCATAGTCTAGTCATAGTCTAGTCATAGTCTAGTCATAGTCTAGTCATAGTCTAGTCATAGTCTAGTCATAGTCTAGTCATAGTCTAGTCATAGTCTAGTCATAGTCTAGTCATAGTCTAGTCATAGTCTAGTCATAGTCTAGTCATAGTCTAGTCATAGTCTAGTCATAGTCTAGTCATAGTCTAGTCATAGTCTAGTCATAGTCTAGTCATAGTCTAGTCATAGTCTAGTCATAGTCTAGTCATAGTCTAGTCATAGTCTAGTCATAGTCTAGTCATAGTCTAGTCATAGTCTAGTCATAGTCTAGTCATAGTCTAGTCATAGTCTAGTCATAGTCTAGTCATAGTCTAGTCATAGTCTAGTCATAGTCTAGTCATAGTCTAGTCATAGTCTAGTCATAGTCTAGTCATAGTCTAGTCATAGTCTAGTCATAGTCTAGTCATAGTCTAGTCATAGTCTAGTCATAGTCTAGTCATAGTCTAGTCATAGTCTAGTCATAGTCTAGTCATAGTCTAGTCATAGTCTAGTCATAGTCTAGTCATAGTCTAGTCATAGTCTAGTCATAGTCTAGTCATAGTCTAGTCATAGTCTAGTCATAGTCTAGTCATAGTCTAGTCATAGTCTAGTCATAGTCTAGTCATAGTCTAGTCATAGTCTAGTCATAGTCTAGTCATAGTCTAGTCATAGTCTAGTCATAGTCTAGTCATAGTCTAGTCATAGTCTAGTCATAGTCTAGTCATAGTCTAGTCATAGTCTAGTCATAGTCTAGTCATAGTCTAGTCATAGTCTAGTCATAGTCTAGTCATAGTCTAGTCATAGTCTAGTCATAGTCTAGTCATAGTCTAGTCATAGTCTAGTCATAGTCTAGTCATAGTCTAGTCATAGTCTAGTCATAGTCTAGTCATAGTCTAGTCATAGTCTAGTCATAGTCTAGTCATAGTCTAGTCATAGTCTAGTCATAGTCTAGTCATAGTCTAGTCATAGTCTAGTCATAGTCTAGTCATAGTCTAGTCATAGTCTAGTCATAGTCTAGTCATAGTCTAGTCATAGTCTAGTCATAGTCTAGTCATAGTCTAGTCATAGTCTAGTCATAGTCTAGTCATAGTCTAGTCATAGTCTAGTCATAGTCTAGTCATAGTCTAGTCATAGTCTAGTCATAGTCTAGTCATAGTCTAGTCATAGTCTAGTCATAGTCTAGTCATAGTCTAGTCATAGTCTAGTCATAGTCTAGTCATAGTCTAGTCATAGTCTAGTCATAGTCTAGTCATAGTCTAGTCATAGTCTAGTCATAGTCTAGTCATAGTCTAGTCATAGTCTAGTCATAGTCTAGTCATAGTCTAGTCATAGTCTAGTCATAGTCTAGTCATAGTCTAGTCATAGTCTAGTCATAGTCTAGTCATAGTCTAGTCATAGTCTAGTCATAGTCTAGTCATAGTCTAGTCATAGTCTAGTCATAGTCTAGTCATAGTCTAGTCATAGTCTAGTCATAGTCTAGTCATAGTCTAGTCATAGTCTAGTCATAGTCTAGTCATAGTCTAGTCATAGTCTAGTCATAGTCTAGTCATAGTCTAGTCATAGTCTAGTCATAGTCTAGTCATAGTCTAGTCATAGTCTAGTCATAGTCTAGTCATAGTCTAGTCATAGTCTAGTCATAGTCTAGTCATAGTCTAGTCATAGTCTAGTCATAGTCTAGTCATAGTCTAGTCATAGTCTAGTCATAGTCTAGTCATAGTCTAGTCATAGTCTAGTCATAGTCTAGTCATAGTCTAGTCATAGTCTAGTCATAGTCTAGTCATAGTCTAGTCATAGTCTAGTCATAGTCTAGTCATAGTCTAGTCATAGTCTAGTCATAGTCTAGTCATAGTCTAGTCATAGTCTAGTCATAGTCTAGTCATAGTCTAGTCATAGTCTAGTCATAGTCTAGTCATAGTCTAGTCATAGTCTAGTCATAGTCTAGTCATAGTCTAGTCATAGTCTAGTCATAGTCTAGTCATAGTCTAGTCATAGTCTAGTCATAGTCTAGTCATAGTCTAGTCATAGTCTAGTCATAGTCTAGTCATAGTCTAGTCATAGTCTAGTCATAGTCTAGTCATAGTCTAGTCATAGTCTAGTCATAGTCTAGTCATAGTCTAGTCATAGTCTAGTCATAGTCTAGTCATAGTCTAGTCATAGTCTAGTCATAGTCTAGTCATAGTCTAGTCATAGTCTAGTCATAGTCTAGTCATAGTCTAGTCATAGTCTAGTCATAGTCTAGTCATAGTCTAGTCATAGTCTAGTCATAGTCTAGTCATAGTCTAGTCATAGTCTAGTCATAGTCTAGTCATAGTCTAGTCATAGTCTAGTCATAGTCTAGTCATAGTCTAGTCATAGTCTAGTCATAGTCTAGTCATAGTCTAGTCATAGTCTAGTCATAGTCTAGTCATAGTCTAGTCATAGTCTAGTCATAGTCTAGTCATAGTCTAGTCATAGTCTAGTCATAGTCTAGTCATAGTCTAGTCATAGTCTAGTCATAGTCTAGTCATAGTCTAGTCATAGTCTAGTCATAGTCTAGTCATAGTCTAGTCATAGTCTAGTCATAGTCTAGTCATAGTCTAGTCATAGTCTAGTCATAGTCTAGTCATAGTCTAGTCATAGTCTAGTCATAGTCTAGTCATAGTCTAGTCATAGTCTAGTCATAGTCTAGTCATAGTCTAGTCATAGTCTAGTCATAGTCTAGTCATAGTCTAGTCATAGTCTAGTCATAGTCTAGTCATAGTCTAGTCATAGTCTAGTCATAGTCTAGTCATAGTCTAGTCATAGTCTAGTCATAGTCTAGTCATAGTCTAGTCATAGTCTAGTCATAGTCTAGTCATAGTCTAGTCATAGTCTAGTCATAGTCTAGTCATAGTCTAGTCATAGTCTAGTCATAGTCTAGTCATAGTCTAGTCATAGTCTAGTCATAGTCTAGTCATAGTCTAGTCATAGTCTAGTCATAGTCTAGTCATAGTCTAGTCATAGTCTAGTCATAGTCTAGTCATAGTCTCGAGTAATAAATTTAAATACATATTAAATTATATGTGCAATTTACACAATGGGGCAGACTTGTTAAAAATCAATGACATTAATGAATAAAAATAGTTTGCTTATATAACAAATAAGCAAGTAATATTAGAGACTGAGCGCTCTTTTGAAGAATTAAATTAGTTAAGAATAATTTTACACAAAATTCCTCTATAAATCTATTTAAATTAAGTTTATTTCAAAATTTTAAACAAAGTCCACAACACATCATCCTAATTAAATCATAGTTGCCAGGTAATAAATCTAATTATTTTGTAAAATATTCAGCAAATGACAACAATGTCAATTTGAGTGTCATACAATAAATGAAATTCTGAGCAAATGTATGTCAATTTAATGTTGACAAACAAAAGGTGTGAATGATGAAGCAAGCATACACATGAATGTGTGTAAAAGTAAACAATACAAAATGTCAAATGTGAAAGGTTGAGAGGGTGAGCAAGAGGTCAGCTCATTTTAATATAAACAAACGCATTGTTTGCACCATATTTTTTGTTGTTGTTTTGTTTCGTTTTTTTTTGTTTTTGTTATTTGTCAAACTCTCACAAAGTGTTTAAATAACATATGACGCCATATTTGTTTATGCTGCTACCGTTGCTATTGTTGTTGTTCAAAACACGTGTCAAAATAACAATGTTTTGCATACTTTTTTTTCTTCTGATGTTAAAAATAACAAGCAGCAAAAAATAAATTTGCATAAAACTGAATGAATATGTATGAAATAAATACATACAATATTTGTAATAACAACTGTTAAACATTTTTGTAGAAAAACAGAAAAGTTAAACAAAAAAAAATTACAGAATTATCGAAATGGTTTGGGTGTGATTTTTATTAAATTTTATCAAAATTATTTAATAATGCAAAGATTTAAAGAAAATTATGTAAAAAATTATAAAATACCAGTTCCAGTCTTTCTTTAAAAATATGATCTAGATAAATTTTTAACATTTTAGTCTCCAAAATAATAAAATTGGCATGAAAAAATGTTTTTGATTAAAATAAGCTTAAGTTAAGACATTTTTTACAAAATTTAATTAAAATTATTACATTTTTAGAAAAGTAGTAGAAATAGTACTATTTTATTTTTTGCAAAATTTGCTGAAAATAAACCCACAATATGAAAATGTAGCAAAAACATGAAATAAAACTATTTTGAAAAAAGTACTAAATCTACTACTTTTTTATTAAAGTCTTCAAAATATTAAAATTTTTATGAAAAAATGCTTTTGATTAAAATAAGCTTAAGTTAAGACATTTTTTTAAAAAATTTTATTAAAATTATTACATTTTTAGAAAAGTAGTAGAAAAAGTACTATTTTATTTTTTGCAAAATTTGCTGAAAATAATCCCACAATATGAAAATGTAGCAAAAACATTAAATGAAACTATTTCTAAAAAAGTATTAAATCTACTACTTTTTTAAAAAAGTCTTAAAAATAGAAAACTAGTATGAAAAAAAAACTTTTAACTTTATATCTCAAAGAATCTGACAAACTTTCCTTATAAACTATGACTCTTTTCTTTGGTTACTTGTTACTTTTGCACATTATAAAGTAATATTTGTTATGTATTTTTTGCCAGCTGTAAGTTTAGCTGCGTAAGTCTGCAATTAGTTTGATAAATTTTATAATTGATTTAAAAAACTTCCTTCTCTTGTAATTAAATAAACATTAGAGAGAACATGATGCAAGTCTGCCTTGGCTGCTGCCACACAGCTACTTGAAATTATATGAAAATATTCCATTAAAAACTTACAGCAAGGAAAACAAAAACATAATTTCTACCACGTAATCTAATGGAAAACATTAAATTAATTACCAAAATATAAGACAACAGCAGTTGCTGCGTCACAGCCAGCAACAGCCAGCCGCTTCATCAGCAATTTTTCTTTATTTTTTTTTGCATAAAACTGATGTTTGGGTTTCTTGGTTTGGTATGAAGTGAAAAGAAAGTTAGCAGCTTTGCGCTAATGATGGATGTTGGCCACACCACTACCACCATAACTAGTTATAAAATACGAGTAATATTCTAAAGAAATTATGATTTTATAATTATACAGGAGAGAAGTTTATGCCTCAAGGCATTTTCAACATATAATTTCACTTTCAGGCAGCAAAAAGCAAAAGTTTTACTTGAAATGTATTTAATAGGGTCCTTGAACCATGTATCTTTAAATATATTTTCTCTCTGTGCATTCCCTTCCTCATTCATTGTCCTGCTAGTATTGTATAACTCAATTTTTTTGTTGTTGTTGTTAGTATGAGATCCTTTTGTTTGTTTTCAAGCACATGCTGCGTGTCTGCAACATTTTAATCATTCTGTGACACAGAGTTTTGAAGGTAAAACTCACAACAATAGAAAACAATACAAGGCTCAAAAGGATGTTTGACAAACAGGAAGAAAAATGTATTGAAATGAAACAATTTGTTTGCTTTTTTTTTTGTTGTTGTTTCATCATGTTTAGAGCTCAACGAAAAAAAAGTAACATGAAGAGGGCCGCAGTAATGCACAGAATGGAGAAAAAAAATGTGAAAAGTTGTCTGGTGAATTAGTTCATGTCGTAGAGAACAATAAAATATTGTGACATGGATTTATGTGCTGAAACACCTTTAAATGCTGGTTTAAAAAATTGAAAACCAAGAGAGAAAAATAATAAAAATGTTACGTATTTAATAAAAACAAACCCAGTGAAATTTTTATAATAAAAACAGTTTGGGAACTTCTTAAAAAAGTAGTAGATTTAGTACTTTGTCTATAAAATAGTTTTTATGGCATTATTTTTAGTTTAAATTTATTTTAGCATTGTTTTTTACGCATTTTAATTTTTTTTTAAAAAAGTAGTAAATTTAATACCTTTTTCAAAATTTATTTTAAATGAACTTTGTTAAAAAATACATAATAATTATCAATTTTAAAATTATTTTTCATGCAAAAAACTATTTTTTCTCTTTTTTTCAAAGAGTAGTAGATTTAGTACTTTTTTAAATTATTTAAAATTTATATTTTTTTGAAGTTTTTAGGCAAATTGTGACTTTTGGGCTTATTTTCTGCAATTTTTGCAAAAAGTAAAATAGTACTTTTACTACTACTTTTAAACAAATCTTAAAACTTTTTAAAATTTCTGCAAAATATCTTCTTAACTTAATTTTAATTAAGGCAAAAACACTTTTTCATAACAGCTTTTCTATTTTGAAGACTTTTATAAAAAAGTATTAGATTTAGTACTTTTTTCAAAATATTTGTATTTGATATTTCTTGTTAATTTTATATATGTAACATAACATTTCGGTTTATTTTCTACAAATTTTACAAAAAATTATATAGTACTTTTGCTACTACTTTTTTAAAATGCTGGTTAATTTTCCAATTTTCCATAAAAAAATTATCTTAACTCAAACATATTTTAAACAAATACATTTTTATATTTTTGAGATTTTTATAAAAAAGTAGTAGAAATAGTACTTTTTTCAAAATAGTTGTATTTAATATATTTATGATTTTTAGCTAGTTTAACTTATTATGTATTTATTTTGAGCAAATTTTGCCAAAAATGAAATAGTACTTTTTCTACTACTTTTTTAAAAATGTTTAAATTTTGTTAAATTTGATATTAATATGTATAAAATTATGTTGTTTGAAGCTGGTATTACTTAAAGCAAGTTTTTGATATTTACTTTATCTATTAGTTGTTTTTAAAAAAGGTAGTAGATTTAGTACTTTTTTCAAAATAGTTGTATTTAATATATTTATAAGTTTTAGCTAGATTAACTTATTATGTGTTTATTTTGAGCAAGTTTTGCCAAAAATAAAATAGTACTTTTTCTACTACTTTTTTTAAATGCGAATATTTTGTTAAATTTAATATTTTTCTATACAAAATTATATTATCTGAAGCTGCTATTACTTAAAGAATTTTTTTGATAATTTTCTACACCTTTTAGTCGTTTTTAAAAAAAGGTAGTAGATTTAGTACCTTTTTTCAAAATAGTTCTATTTAATATATTTATGATTTTTAGCTAGATTAACTTATTATGTGTTTATTTTTAGCATTTTTTGCAAAAAATAAAATAGTACTTTTTCTGCTACTTTTTTAAAAATGTGTAAATTTTGATAAATTTGTTATTTTTCTCTATAAAATTATGTTATCTGAAGCTTGTATTACTTAAAGCATTTTTTTGATATTTTTCTACACCTTTTAGCCGTTATTTAAAAAAGGTAGTAGATATAGTACCTTTTTTCAAAATAGTTGTATTTAATATATTTATGATTTTTAGCTAGATTATCTTATTATGTGCTTATTTTATAGCAATTTTTGCCAAAAATTAAATAGTACTTTTTCTACTACTTTTTTAAAAATGTGAAAATTTTGTTAAATTCATTATTTTTCTGTACTAAATTATATTATCTGAAGCTGCTATTACCTAAAGCATTTTTTTGATATTTTTCTACACCTTTTAATCGTTTTTAAAAAAAGGTAGTAGATTTAGTACCTTTTTTCAAATTAGTTTTATATGACATTTTTATGAATTTTAGTTAGATTATTACATTTTGTGTTTATTTAAAAAAATTTTTCGTAAAATAAAATAGTACTTTTTCTAATACTTTTTTAAAAATGTGTAAATTTTGTTAAATTTATTATTTTTCTGTATAGAATTATGTTATCTGAAGCTGCTATTACTTAAAGCATTTTTTTGATAATTTTCTACACATTTTTGATGTTTTTAAAAAAAGGTAGTAGATTTAATACTTTTTTCAAAAGAGTTGTATTTAATATATTTGTGATGTTTAGCTAGATTAAATTATTATGTATTTATTTATAGCAAGTTTTGCCAAAAATAAAATAGTACTTTTTTACTACTTTTTTTTTTAAATGCGAATATTTTGTTAAATTTATTATTTTTCTGTATAAAATTATATTATCTGTAGCTGGTATTACTTAAAGCATTTTTTTGATATTTTTCTACACCTTTTAATCGTTTTTAAAAAAAGGTAGTAGATTTAATACTTTTTTCAAAAGAGTTGTATTTATGATTTTTAGCTAGATTATCTTATTATGTGCTTATTTTTAGCAATTTTTGCCAAAAATAAAATAGTACTTTTTCTGCTACTTTTTTAAAAATGTGAAAATTTTGTTAAATTTAATATTTTTCTGTATAAAATTATATTATCTGTAGCTGGTATTACTTAAAGCATTTTTTTGATATTTTTCTACACCTTTTAGTGGTTTTTTAAAAAAGGTAGTAGATTTAGTACCTTTTTTCAAAATACTTGTATATGACATTTTTGTGAATTTTAGTTAGATTATTACATTTTGTGTTTATTTTAAAAAATTTGAGTAAAATAAAATATTACTTTATCTACTACTTTTTTAAAGATGTGAAAATTTTAATATTTTTCTGTATAAAATTATGTTATCTGTATTTTAAAGTTATTTTGTACACTTTTTAGACATTTCTCAAAAAGATAGTAGATTTACTACATTTTTCAAAATAGTTATATTTGACATTTTTTGCGAATTTAAGTTAGATTATTGTATTTTGTGTTTATTTAAAAAAATAAAATAGTACTTTTTCTACTACTTTTTCAAAGATGTGAAAAATTTATTATTTTTCGTTAAAAAAGCATTTATCTCAAGGTTGTCATTAATTTAAATGCAATTTTATCACTTTTCAGTATTTTTTTGAAAAGGTAGTAGATTTACTACTTTTCATTAATAATTTTTTTTGGAAAAAATTAAAATTTTTTATTTATTTAGCTACTAAAACAATTTCATTGTGCGTAAATTACCTTTTAACATTTGCTGGGTTTCTCTTTGAGTCACTTTCATCAACATAATATAAAACAATATAAACAGCATGTCGTCTAGGCTATTTATTCAATATTTATTTCAAACTGAAATGCGTAATTTTGATAAAAACATTTTTTTCGCTTTTATTTCTGCTGCTGCTTGCTGGCTGGCTGGCTTGAAGAGGGTGAATATTATTATTGTTATTGCCATTTGTCATTTGTTTAAGGATGAGAAGATGATGACGATGATGACAATGACAACGGTACAATGTTGATTACAAGTACTTGTAACAGTAAATGATACACTCTTTTTCTATCAAAGTCCTCATGTTTTGCAATAACAAATGTATATTTATATTTATTGTATTCATTGTCTCGCAAGTACTCTTCAACACTTGGCAGCAGGCACTGGGAATCATATACAACTGGGGTTGATGTTGCAACAAAATGTTGTACAGACGCAATTGTTTTATTTTTATGGGTTTTCATTAAAATTTTAATCATTATTATCAAGACTGTGTTTCGCTACTCATAGTCTACTAGAGATGAAAACAAAAAGAAAAAAATGACGCGACAGGACATCAAGCCATAAAAGCAGCAGCAGCATCAGCTGTAGACAGACACAGGAATAATGAGAAGGACAACAGGAAATTGTTGCAATTTAAAATACTAACTGACTGTTTTTTCCCTTTCTGTGTTTTAAATATGGCAGAGTTTAACAATTTGTTTGAATAAATATAAAAATCCAAAAGGATTCCCTTATTTTTAAATATTAATTGCTGAAAGTTGTTGAAAAAAAATATAACCCTGCTTTTGCACGTTTTGTTGTGTTTCTTCTTATTTTGCAGTAATTTTAAAATAAGCGCATTTTTGCATTATAATTTATGACTCTAGAGAAAAAAGTTGTCAGCTTTTTTTCCCTTTTCTATTTAAGGTTTATGCAAATTATTTTATAATTAAAGGGGTTGCTATTTTAAGCTTTGAGCAGCATTATTTAAATTGAAAAACCAGAAGGGTGATAAAGTTGGTCTTAAAGCCTTAAAAGTTAAAAGACCAGAGCATCTTTTTCATAATAAATAATTAAAATACAGAGCAGCACAACATTGACAGCAAAACCTTAAATTATGGTTTCTGCTTATTAATTTTTAATACAAATTATTACTTTACAACACATTACTACACATTTATGTAAAACAACAACAACTACATTTAATATTCCTCATAGCCCGCCTAAAGTTACCATTTCTGTAGTCGTCTCTTTAGGGTTTTTAAAATTTATTTTCAATATGTTTCTGTGCTGCATGAATCCTATCAATTGCTTTTGCTGTCACATCGATAATCATATTTCATTGATTATTGAACCAGGAAGCATTAGAACGAAAATGTCAAGCCAAAACCATTTATGGAATCTAAACAGAAATCAAAAATAATACAGTAGAAAGAAAGAACTTTTTTTTGTTTGTTTTACTTTGTAGCATTCTATGCTAACGATTTAAAATGTATCTCACGTACTGACTGCTGCTGCTGCTTTTGCTACTGCTACTTGTATTTGTTTGGAACGCTTTAGGTGCTGATACGATTTGGTATAGTATGTGAATAATGTCATACAATACCTCACACGAGTCATGTTAACAAGAATTTTGTCTTGTGTTTCAAGTTGTAAAGGGAATACAGTAGTAAAGTGGTAAGAGTAAAATATAAAGCAGTAGGGGTATTGACTTTAACGCAAATTAAATAAAATTAAAACTTTTAAAAGGAAATTTTAAGAAAATTCAATCAAATTGAAACAAAATAAATAGTATTTTTTATATTTTGGAATATTAAAAAAAAGTAGTAGATTAAGTACTTTTTTTAAAACTGCATTTCCTAGCTTTATTTTTATTCAAAAATCATTCTCTAAGGCATTTATTACATTTTTCAGACATTTTTAAAAAAGTAGTAGATTTAGTACCTTTTTAAAAAAGTGACAAATTTAGTACTTTCTTTTAAAAATAACAAGTTTTTCAATATTAATTACTTTTTTAAAAAAATTTTACAAGTTTAGTACTTTTTTGGAAAAAGTAGTAGATTTAGTACTTTTTCATCAAACGTAAAAAACGTGTAAATCGACTAAAACAGAGTTTTAAACGAAATTTAATAAAATTTTTTACATTTTTCAGACATTTTTAAAAAAGTAGTAGGTTTATTATCTTATTAAAAGAGTAGCAGATTTAGTACCTTCTTTCAAAAATTATTTTTATAACAAGTTTTTCAATTAATTACTTTATTTAAAAGTTTTTACAAGCTTGGTACTATTTAGGAATAAAAAATTATTTTGGGCATTTTAAAAAAAAAGTAGTAGATTAAGTACTTTTTTAAAACTGTATTTCCTAACTTTATTTTTAATCAAAAATCATTCTGAAAGGCATTTTTACATTTTTCAGACGTTTTTAAAAAAGTAGTAGATTTAGTACCTTTAAAAAAAAGTAACAAATTTAGTACCTTCTTTTAAAATCAACAACTTTTTCAATATTAATTACTTTCTGAAAAAGTGTTAACAAGTTTGGTTCGTTTTAGGAAAAAGTAGTAGATTTAGTACTTTTTCATAAAACGTGTAAATCGACTAAAACAAAGTTTTAAACGAAATTTTATAGAATTTTTTACATTTCTCAGACATTTTTAAAAAAGTAGTAAATTTAATACTATTTAAAAAAAGTAGCAAATTTAGTACCTTATCTCAAAAATAATTTTTTTTACAAAGTTTTTCAATATAAATTACTTTCCTAAAAAGTTTTTATAAAATTTGGAACTTTTTTGCAAAAAGTATTAGATTTAGTACTTTTTCATAAAAAAGGTTTAAAATTATATTTAGTAATAAATTAAATAGTATTCAAAAGAATCATAAGAAATATTTTTACATATTTAAAAAAGTAGTAAATTTGCTACTATTTCAAAAAAAAAAATTTCTAGCTTTTTTTTCAATGTTAAATTTTTTTTAAAACTATTTAGATGTCTTTCATACTTTTTTGAAAAAAGTAGTAGAAATAGTACATTTTAAGGAAGCTTATAAAATTTTTTTTTTATAGCCGCTTTTCTATTTAATTATTAATAATTTTTTGAAAATTTTACACTTTTTGGTAAAAGTAGTAAATTTAGTACTTTTTTACAAAAACTTTAAATTAATTAATTAACTGATATTTTATAAAAAATAAAACACAATTCATGTGAACTAAATTAATTTTTTAGTATTTATACAATATTTCTATGATTTTGTCAAATTTAAAAAAGTAGTAGATTTGATACTATTTCCAAATTGTTTTTTCAGCTTTATTTTCAATGTAAGATTTTTTTTAAGCTATATTGAAGTCTTTGCAAACTTTTTAGAAAAAAGTAGTAGATATAGTAAAATTTTAAAAAAGTAGTAGATTTAGTACTTTATTAAAAAATTGTTTTTTTAGCAGTTTTTCTAATATAAATTTATCTTTTAATAATTTTTGAAACATTTTTCACTTTTTTGAAAAAGTAGTAGATTTAGTACTTTTTTACAAAAAAGTTTAAATCAGTTAATACAAAGTTTTCAATGAAATTTTATAAAAAATAAAACAGAATTCATAAGAAATACTTGACTTCTTTAGTATTACACAAAATTTCTATGATTTGATCAAATTTAAAAAAGTAGTAGATTTGCTACTATTTCTAAAATAATATGCCAAGCTTTACTTTAATTAAAAAATCAATTTCCAAAAACATTTTTGATAAATTTCAAATTTCTACTTTAGAAAATGTTATACAGTTTTTGAAACATTTTTGATAAATTTCAAATTTCTACTTTAGAAAATGTTATACAGTTTTTGAAACTTTTAGAAAAATTGAAAATAAAGTAGTAGGTGTATATTAGGTTTTATTTGGTGAGAAAGAAATGTAAAAATTAATTCTATTGAAACATTGACTTAAAAAAGTAGTAAATAAAAATAGTAGTATTTTTAATACTTTTTTAAAAATTGTTATTTTTATTTATTTTTTGTTTAGCTTAACTAGTATTTAAAATTAAATATAAAATTTCATATTTTGGGTGTCATCAAAATAGTACTATTTTTAGTACTTTTTTAAAAGTAAATTTTTTTTTTAATTTTCTTGATTAAAAAAGCCCAAAATCAACTCTTTGACTAGATATTATTGTCTACATGATTTTTATGAAAAATACTACATTTTTTTAAATTTTTTTTAAAAAGTAGTATTTCTACTACTTTTTTTGAAAATTTATATTTTTACATATTTCAAGCTTAGTAACATTTGAAAACATTTTTTGAAAAGATTTTCTAGAAATTTGAATAATTTTAATGCCATTTTACTAACAACACCCATTTGCTTGTCGTCTGCCTTAAGGTAATTGACACTTTTCTAGCTGTATATTTATTGATAATTTAATACAATTCATTTATGAATCATATTCTTAAAGATTATTACCATATGCAGTCTATTTAAATACAAAACTATAACTTCTTCCCTATATGGGTTTAATGAACTTTGTACAGATTCTTGATAATATTCATTCAATATATACAATAGAAAAAAAACAATAGCAATCAAATCTAAACCATACAATCAATATGATTCCAAACAGAAGAAAAACAAAAACAAACTACAATTGTTATTCAAAACTCGTTAACAATAATACCGAAGAACAAAAAAAGAAATAATGAACTAAGCCACTACGTAACACAAGAAGAACAAAAACCAAGAGAAAAACTTTCTAAATCATTTAGAAATAAAACAAAATACAAAACAAAAAAAAACTGGAAAGAATCTATCATTCATTCACTATTTGTGTTGGACGTATTTTTTTTTCAAACCATGAATAAAAGTTCTAACACTTCAATGTGGTTTTATATCCAAAAAAAAAAGCCGGTCAATTTTGGAAATAAAAAATAAACAATTTCTTACACTCTCACAAGACTTGACCCACATTTGCTTTTAGAGACACAAAAAAAATCCATTAAAATTGAATAAAACCCCAAAATTTGTGTACACAACAATTGATAAAGAACAGATCATTATCAGACACATGAAACATACATTAAAAATACATAAAAGTTCATTACACAAAATAATAATGTTGAGACATTAATATTTCTAGCTTAACTAACTTGAAAATTATGGCAAAATACTTAAAATATTAAAAAAATTCAAATAAAAGAAAATCAAAATGTATTAGAAAAAGTAGTATGAAATACAAGCCAAATTAATTTCAAATAAATCTTCAATAATTATTGAGCTCCAGGAACCATAGAATTTGCTTTTAACTATAGTAGTAGAAATACTACTCTTTTAGAAAATAGGGGAAATGCTAAATTTACTATTAAATATCTTTATTTGAAGCTATAGACTTACAGAACCTCAATTATGAAGTTTTTTAAAATAGTAGTAGAAAATACTACTTTTTACAAATTTTGGAGAATTAAGTTTTTAGAGCTATTTTTCAAGCAAACATCTATTTTCAAGTGAATGTATTCAAAAAATATAAATTTTAAACTTACAGAACCTCAATTATGAAGTTTCTAAAAATAGTAGTAGAAATACTACTTTTTAAAAATTTTGGAGAATTAAGTTTTTAAAGCTATTTTTCAAGCAAACATCTATTTTCAAGTAAATCTATTCAAAAAATATAAATTTTAAATCAAAAGTAAAACTACTACTTTTTTTAAATTGTAAAAATCATCAATCTTCATTAAAATATATTTTCTAAGACTTAAAATACAGGAAAATATTAAATTTACTTTTAAATATCAGTTTTTGAAGCAATAAACTTACAAAACCTCAATTATGAAGTTTTTAAAAATAGTAGTAGAAATACTACTTTTTAAAATTTGTTGGAGAATTTTGTTTTTTGAGCTATTTTTTCACCAAACAGCTATTTTCAATTAAATATATTAAAAAAAAAATAAATTTTAAATCCACTACTTTTTTTAAATTGGGAAAATCATCAATCTTCATTGATTGAATACAGGAGGAACTTGACTAATAAAGCGGGAAAATATTAAATTTACTTTTAAATATCATTTTTTGAAGCTATAAACTTACAATACCTCAATTATGAAGTTTTTAAAAATAGTAGTAGAAATACTACTTTTTAAAATTTTTTTGGAGAATTTTGTTTTTCGAGCTATTTTTTCACCAAACAGCTATTTTCAATTAAATATATAAAAAAAAAATTTATTTTAAATACACTACTTTTTTTAAATTGGGAAAATCATCAATCTTTATTGATTGAATACAGGAGGAACTTGACTAATAAAGTAGAAATACTACATTTTTTAAACAGTATAGAATCTCACATTTTTTTCAAGCAAAAGTATCCATGAAGTATAATTTTTTTAAAAAAGTAGTTAAATTTACTTTAAAATATTTTCAATTCAAGCTAAAAACTTACGAAATCTCAATTATAGAATAGTAGTAGAAATACTACTTTTTTAAAAAATAGTCAATTACCATTGAAAAAGCAAGGATACTTTCCGGCAGATAATTTCAGCCACAAATTAAGATAAAAATGCAACAGAATGTTAGGGATTACAGTTTTAAAAATAGTAGTAGAAATACTACTTTTTAAAAAAGTTGACAATAATATATTTTTTCTATAAAAATCAATATTTTTTTATAAAAACTAGCTAAACCAGCAACAAATTAATTATTAATTTACTGGAAATATTAAAAACTACTATTTTGGAGAAAAGTACTTTTTAAAAATGTATGAAATTTAGCTGAAAATATTTTAGAATGATTTTATTGACACTATTAACAATAAAAACACTAAAAATATACATTTTAAAAAAAGTAGTAAAAAATACTACTTTTTTCAATTTTACAAAAAAATATGAAATCAAGTTAAAAAAGTATTTCAAAGCTTAAAAACAATGAAAATAACATAAAATTTTAACTTTTAAAAAAGTAGTAGAAATAAAACTTTTTAAAAAGGTATTAAATTGCTCAAATTTTATTTGCAAATACATCAAATAATGCCAATCAATGTCAAAAATTTCTAAAAATTTCAGCATAAAAGCAATTAGGTTGCTATCAACCTAATTATATTTGTTACAGTAGCTTATTGTCAAAAACGTAAGCAAATAGATAGGTAGCCTCATAGAATCCCATTAATTTTTATAAAAGTTCTTAAAGCTTTAGGCATTATTATTCTTATATACACATGCTTAGGTTTTAAGGCGTAATTAATCAATAGTTCATGTCTTAAATTTCAATCAAGCTTAAATAACTTGACCCAAAAACTAAACAGGTATAAAATAAATAAACCCAAAAAATATTTTAAGAATTTTATCTCATGTAAAATTTTTTTTCTAAGCAAAAAACTCGCAAACTTCAAGAATTCTCTAAATATGTATGTATGTATGTGTGTTTGTCTATGGTTAGGTTTCTAGCAGTCATTTGGTAAAATATTTGTACGTGATTGTCTCACTAAATATTGAAATTAGCGTATTGTTGGTAAAGACTTGAGATTTTTTCTCTTGTTGTTTTTTTCATGCAAACAACATTCTTGTAAAAAGAATTTTTACGATTTGTTTTGTTTGTGTAGACAAAGGTTTAAATGTCAATTATTTCAAAGATTATAAGCAAAGATTTGGGAGTGTGTGTAGCTATTTTAGGTTCTAGCTTAAAGAAATCATGTGAATAGAGTAAATTAAAGGAGTAAGAATGATGATTAGTTTCACAAAAAAAAGGGAAAAATTTAAAATTGAGTGTTTAAAAATGTATAATTGTCTTTACTAAACAAATTAGTAAGAAAAACTACTAAAATAAATTGTTTTTAAAAAAAGTAGTAGAAATACTACTTTTTACTAGAGTTCTTAAAATGGTTAAATTGTTGCAAAAATGGCGACTTAACATATAAAAACATGTTAACTATCATTTTAAGCAACAAAAATCATTAAAAATCTTGTTTAAAAAAAGTAGTAAAATACTACTATTAACAAATTTGAAAATAAGTGCCAAGATAGTAAGGTAACCCACAAAACTATAATTTAAAGCAAAAAAATCATTAAATAGAAAAATTTAAAAAAAGTAGTAGAAATACTACTTTTTGCTAAAGTTCTTAAAATGGTTAAATTATTGCAAAAATGGCGACTTAACATATAAAAACATGTTAACTATCATTTTAAACAACAAAAATCATTAAAATGCTTGTTTTAAAAAAAGTAGTAAAATACTACTTTTTAACAAATGTGAAAATAAGTGTCAAAATAGTAAGGTAACCTACGAAAATTTGTTATCAATTATTTAAATCAACAAAAATCATTAAAAATGTGAATTTTAAAAAAAGTAGTAAAAATACTACTTTTTACAAAAGTTCTTCAAAGGGGGAAAAATGCGGAAATTATAGATTAACCTGAGAAATTATATATTTACTGTCATTTTAAGCAACAAACCGCATTAAAAACCTAGTTTTAAAATAAGTAGTAAAATACTACTTTTTTAAAAGTTTCAAAAAATTTAAAAATAAGGGCTGATATAAGAAATTATATACTTACTAACATTTTAAACAACAAAAATTATTAAAAATTTAGTTTTAAAATAAGTAGTAAAATACTACTTTTTCAAAAGTTTTAGAAAATGTAAAAATAAGGTCTGATATAATAACTTTATGTTAAAAAAATATATGATATATTTTATTACATCAATTAGACCTTTAAATGTAAAAGTTCACAAAGTTCACAGGGTTCTAAATTAAAGCAAATCTGCTTTGGTACATGTGCCCCAATACTAATTTTACTGTAAAACTTGTAAACTTTTGATCAATCTGCATTTAAAAATATAAAATAGCTACATAGTGAAGTAAATTTTAGTTGAATGTCCGAAATTTTTTTATAATTTCATAAAACAAGTTTTAAAAATTCTACTACTATTTTAAAATGTATTAAAATTTATAAAATGTTGCTATATTTTCTTTTAAAAGTCTTAATTTTAAATAATGTATGATTTTGTTAAAAATTACGTTTTTTAAAAATAGTAGTAGAAATAAATTTCTTCAAAAATAGGAATAAATGCTGAAATTTGGTTTAATTTTATAATAAGTTTTAAAAAATCTAGAAAATAAAATTTTTTAAAATAGTAGTAGAAATACTACTTTTTAAAAAAGTAGCAGAAATTTCGAAATTTTGCTATAATTTCATAAATACAACTGAGAAGACTTAAAAAAACTAAAAAAAAATAATTTTTAAAAAAGTAGTAGAAATACTACTTTTTAAAAAAATTGCAAAAATGTTGAAATTTTGCTTTAATTTAATAAATACAAATGGGAAGATTTAAAAATTCTAAAAAATACGAGTTTTTAAAAAAGTAGTAGAAATACTACTTTTTTTAAAAGTGTTAAAATTAATAAGATCTTGCTATATATTAGCTAAAATTAAATAAAAAGTATGTTTTTCAAAATTTTATTCTTACCTTATTGTATTTATGATGATTTAGTTATCCTGCAATAAAATAAAGAAAATAAAACATTAATTATATTGTCAAAATAATCTTATTAAGCACGATTAAAGGTTGTAATTAAAATGTTTGATTTTTAGTTAAATTAATGGAGTTTTCATGAAATTAAAATTGTTAATTTGGAAATTATAAATTTTAATTTTTTTGAAAGTAAATTTCAATTTGGGCTTAAACACAAGTCGATAACTAAATATTTATATTCAGGGTCACAGTCAATTGATTAGTAGTTCAGCTGCTGTATTATTATCTATAATGTGTGTTTTTAATTAAAATCATTGACATTTTTCCGTAAGGGAGCATGTGCAGCTGATTTATGATTCGAAAAAGTTATAAATTAAGAGACATTATAAGGTTTTTAAAAACTGAATACTGAAAACATGTTTTGTTTTAAAACTGAATATTAAACTGAAAAATGGAAACAGTAAAGGCTTAATAACTCAGTTTGGTTTTATCTTTAGGCAATTTAACTGACATTTTTTAAGGTCTTAGGCCTTAAATTTAATAATTTTAGTTCAATGTTTCCACTAAGTGTTCAAAATTATTATAAAATATTGTATTTTTCATGAATTTATCTTTAGGGTTTTCAAACATGACATCATAATGAATCGTTATAATGGTAGTAACAGCTCATTAATGTTTAAAAATAAATTTTCTTTAAATGAAAAAAACAAAAAAACAACACAATTTAAATTTGTAAACAACAAATAATTTAAACAACCTTAAAATGATAAAGACTTTAACATAACTAATTTACTAGTCAGCATTAATTAACTTGCTACTAGCTAATAAATTATTTAAAATACTAAGATTTATTTAAAAACGAATTAATAATATTTTACAAAATCCAATAATTATTATTGAAAATTTAAAAAACAAAAACCATGACCAAAGCTTAAAACACTGAGTAACAGGTAAAAGTGACTAACTCCTAAAAAAAAAAAAATATTTTGAAAATGTTAAATAAGTCTTTGTTTTAAGCTATTTGTTAAGGTAAATCATATATTTATTTTAAGCTTTTTTTGCTTTCAACTTTTCAAAACAATAGTCTTAGAATTTAAACAGAAAATAATTTTTGCTTTAAACATGTTCAAGTATAAATACAATATAATAGAATTAACTTTAATGCTGTTTAATGATTGATGAGAAAAAAAACCATTAATTAAATAATTATGTTTTTTTTTAAAAAAAAAAAAACTGAAGAATTTGTATGCTCAAAGTTCATTAGTCTATAAATGTATATAAAGTCTATAAAGTTGTTTAATATTCTTTGAGAACTACCAACCAACATAATTGTTGAGAAGATGGTTTAATTCGCCCAGTAGTAGTAGTAGTCTTTATATGTTTCGTAATTTATATGATAATAATAATTATTTTAACTGATATTTTCATGAAGCGGAAGTACAATATATAAAATTCTGCTAGAATTTTTTATACTCAATTATTTAAACAAATTTGTATTTGTTGGTAATGAGCAGTTCTTAGAATGAAAAACAAAACGTTTTTTTTACTTTTTTTTTGCCAAGAAAAATAACTCAAGCATGAACAATTTATTCTTTTGCTTTATTTTACGAAATATATAAAATTTAATGAAAACAATTGTATGTAATAAACTTAGTATGCAGTTACTTGACTGTGAATAAAGATATAATTTTAAAAAATTTCATAATTTTTAGTCCTTCTGGTTCATAATTCCAGAAAAATCAGAAATTTTTAATTTTTAAAAAAAGTAGTAGAAATACTACTTTTTTAAAAACCCCAAAAAATATTAAATTTGTGCTTTATTTGCATATTTAACATTAAAAAACTTCAAAATTTTATAATTTTCGTCATTAGTATTACCAAGAACACGATATTTAAAATAGTAGTAAAATAAACTATTTTAAAAAATTTACAAAAAACTATATAACTGAAATTTTTCTTTATTTTCATAAATTAGTTTTTAAAAATCAAGAAAATAAGATTTTTTAAAATAGTAGTAGAAATACTACTTTTTTAAAAAATAGCAAAAATATTAAATTTGTGCATTATTTGCATATTTAACAATAAAAGAGGACATAATTTTATACTAGTAGTTAAAATACACGTTTTTTAAAATAGTAGTAAAAGAAGTACTATTTTAAAATGTACAAAAAACTATAATATTTTGTAACATTTTCTTTATAAGCATTAAAATGTTTAAAATAAAATAAAAAATTAAATTTTTAAAAATAGTAGTAGAAATACTACTTTTTTAAAATAAACAAAAAACCCATATTTAAGCAACATTTTCATTATTAATAATAAAAAATATTAAAATATTCCTAAATTTTATTATTTTCTTCATTGGTATTACCAAGAACATAAAATACACGATTTTTAAAATAGTAGTAAAAGAAGTACTATTTTAAAATGTACAAAAAACTGTAATATTTTGTAAAATTTTCTTTATAAGCATTAAAAAGTTTAAAATTAATATAAAATTCAATTTTTTAAAATAGTAGTAGAAATACTACTTTTTTAAAATAAACATAAATCCCATATTTAAGCTACATTTTCTTTATTAACAATAAAAAATATTAAAATATTCCTAAATTTTATTATTTTCTTTGTTGGTATTACTCTGAACATAAAATACACGATTTTTAAAATAGTAGTAAAAGAAGTACTATTTTAAAATGTACAAAAAACTATAATATTTTGTAAAATTTTCTTTATAAGCTTAAAATAAACTATAAAATTGAATTTTTAAAAATAGTAGTAGAAATACTACTTTTTTAAATACTACTTTATTAACAATAAAGAATATTAAAATATGCCTAAATATTATTAGTTTCTTTATTAATATTAGAAAAATTTTAAAATATTTTATATTTTGAATAGTAGTAAAATACTACTTTTATAAAATAAACAAAACATTACAAAATTTTATTACATTTTCTTTATAAGCATTAAAAAGTTTAAAATAAAGTATAAAATCCAATTTTTAAAAATAGTAGTAGAAATACTACTTTAAAAAAAAAGTAGCAGAATTGACGAATTGGTGCTATAAATTCAAAAATAACATTGAAAAACTTAAAAAAATCTAAAATTTTTGATTTTTCAAAATAGTAGTAGAAATACTACTTTAAAAAAGTTGCAGAATAACCGAAATATTGCTTTAGTGTCTTAAATAACATTAAGAAGTTTTAAAAAATCGTAAAAAAACAAATTTTAAATAGTAGTAGAAATACTACTTTTTCAATAAGTTGCAGAATTAAGGAAATGGTGCTATGCTCCAAAAATAACATTGATAAATTTAGAAAAATCTAAAATTTTGTATCATATTTTCAAAAAAAGTACCAAAAAAAAGTACTTTTCCTGTTTTAATACCTTTTCTGTTAAATATATACCAGCTTTTATTGATTTTTGGTGTTATTGATAAATGACTTATTACTTTTCAAGTATTTGCTTAATGATTTGTTATAAAGCGGGATAAAAAAAAATCTCAAGTGTTTGAACCATAAACGATTTTTACGAAACTCAATAAAAATAATGAACAGCAAATAATAAAAAAAGAATAATGAATTTATATTGTAATTCATGGCATGTTTTATTTGTATTCAAGTATTTTTATTGTTTTGTTTTATTATTATTTTTATACAGTCGAGATATAATACAAATATTTGTCAATGTACCGTAAAAGGTGCAAGAGTGGCTTATTTGGATACTTGGTTGATTTTAACGTCAACCACCAGCCATAGACTTCTTGCATATTAATTCGGCTTTTTGTCTCTTCAAACGTTTTATTTTTAAAATTGAAAGAAAAAATATAATAATAATTAACCTTGAATTATTATTAAAGTACTATGTTTTTGTCTTTTGATTGAAGAATTAATCAAGGTTAAAAGTATTTAAGTTTTTTTAACAACAAAAAAACTATTATGAGGTAATAGTTTTGCTAAAAATAAAAAAATAATCAAATCTATTTAAAGAATTTCGTTGCACGATTTCCGTTTCAATTTCACTAGCATTTTTTTGTTGAAAATCCCAACAAATTTTCACTTTTTAAATAATTTTTTTTTTATTTTTAATCAATTTGGCTGACAATACCTTTGGTTGTTTTCATAAATTTTATCATGACCATAAATAAATTGTATTTTATTAAGTAAACAATTTGCCAACAATTGTTCATTTTTATTAAACAAAAATACATCATTCAAATTTGTATGATTCTTTTTTTTTTTGAAACAGGTGTTGTGCATATTATCAGGAACATAATAAACATGAAATTGTATGCAAACGTAATGGAATGCACAGAATAAAATCAATTATTTAATGATTTTGGAATAAAATTTATTATTTGGTACTTTTTTAAAAAAAGTACTTTTAATATTTTCTATTAAAAACAAGGAAATTATTATAAAAATTAAAAGAAAATCTTATTGGATACTAGAAAAACATTTGGTACTTTTTTCGAAAAAGTACTTTAATATTTTTTGTGAAAATAAGCTATTTTGTAAAGAAAACATTTTTAATGAATAAAATTTAATGTCTAATTTCCTTATAAATATCTATAAGGAAATAATAAGAAACATTTTAGTACTTTTACAAAAAAAGTACTTTGGTACTTTTCTGAAAATAAACAATTTTAGAAGAACATTTTTGATAAAACTTAATATTTATTGATACTGTTTTTATAAAGACAAATTTATTGTTTGGTACCTTTTTTAAAAAGTACTTTTCTGAAGTAAATTTAATATTTTCAAAAAAAAATAAGGAAATTATTAAAAAAGTTGAAAAAAAAAATTATTGGAACTAGAAAATTATTTGGTACTTTTTTTCGAAAAAAGTACTTTGATACTTTTTTGTAAATACTATATTTTATAAGGAAATGTTGATAAAGTAATAAAATTTAATGTCTAATTTACTTACAAAGCGTACTTATAATGAAATTGCATAATAAGAAACATTTTGGTACCTTTTTCAAAAAAAGTACTTTTCTGAAAATAATCAATTTTGAGCTAAAATATTTAATAAAAACCATAACATTTATGGTTTATGATGCTTAAATTTATTGTAAAATTGAATAATAGGAATAATTTTATCCAGTATTGAAACCAAAAGTGTTCTGAGTACTTTTCACCAAAAATTGTACTTTTTTAAAATTAACGAATTTTACGAAGTTTAAGTAATTTTCCAAGCAAAATTTAGCTTTTTAAAGCAACAAGCTATTTTACTAAAAGGTACCAAAAAATTGGTACTTTTTCAAAATGTACTTTTTGAAAAACATGTAACTATTTACAGGTTTTAATCCACAATTTCAAATTATAGGAATAACTTTGAAACTTTTTTGCAAAATAGTATTTTTGATCATTTAAGGCTAAAATTTACAGATATATTTTTTTCTTAGTACTGGCCCCAAATGCGTACGAAGTACTTTTTTCCCCAAAAATTTAAAATAATGAATTTTACAAAATTTATGTAATTTTCTACACAAACTTGAGTTTTTAATAGCATTAAGCTATTTTACTAAAAGGTACCAAAAAATTGGTACTTTTTCCACAAGAGTACTTATTCCACAAAAATGGTACATTTTTTATAATCAACGAATTCTACGAATTTTAAGTAATTTTCCAAGCAAAACTTAGCTTTTTCTTAGCAAAAAACTATTTTACTAAAAGTACCGAAACATTTGGTACTTTTTCAAAAAGTACTTTTTGAACCCAAAAATTTTAAATAACGAATTTTATGTAATTTTTAACACAAAATTAAGTTTTTTTAACAATGACAAGCTATTTTATTAAAATGTAACATAAAATTGGTACTTTATAAAAAAAGTACTTTTTGAAAATAGTAACTTTTTAGAGCTTTTAAGCACAAGAGTACTTTTTCCACAAAAATGGTAGTTTTTTATAATCGACGAATTTTAAGTAATTTTCTAAGCAAAACTTAGCTTTTTTATCAAAAAGCTATTTTATTAAAAGGTACCCAAACATTTGGTACTTTTGCAAAAAGTACTTTTTGAACCAAAAAATTTAAAATAATGAATTTTACGAAATTTATGTAATTTTCTACACAAAATTAAGTTCTTTAATAGCATTAAGCTATTTTACTAAAAGGTACCAAAAAATTGGTACTTTTTTAGAAAAAGTACTTTTTGAAAATAATAACTTTTTAGAGTTTTTAAGTTTAAATTTAAAATATTTTAACAAAATAAAAATAAAATTTTAAAAATAATTACTTTTTTTTCAAATTAACATAAAAAATCAAGTATGTACGTGATTTTATTATGTTTTATTTTTAAACTTTCTAAATTTTGTTTTAGTTTTATTTCCTAACCTCTAATTTATTTAAATTCTAGATTTATAGTGCTATAATTTATTTTTAGTACAAAACTTTTAATTTTTTTTTCCTGAAACAAAAATCTAAACACAGTTTTTATTAAAACAAATTTAAACTGTGATTTCAATAAGTTTTTTTTTTCGCATTTACCTTGCAATCCCTCATAGAATTTATAATTCTATTGGAGGATTTTTTTTTTAAATATCATTTTAGTTGCCAATAATTTTGATAAATTCGCTGTCAAAAAAATGAAAAAAAATCTAAAGCTTTGAAAATATTAAACAATTAATATTCTATACAGTCAATGTTTTATAGAATTAAAAATAAAACACAAAAAATGCGAAAAAAAAAGTTTGTATTGAAACACGTTTCATAACAAACACCGTCATATTTCATGGAAAATTGAGCAATGACAATATGTTTAGTATGACAAAAATGTAGAAAAAAAAAATATAAAGTGACAACTTTTACAGAAAATTGTTCTATCTGGTTTAGCACAAGGCATAGCAAAACCTTCCTACGACCAACCAATCTACCTTCTACTTACACTTGCTTACTCGCCCGTATTTGCCAATATCGTAGTACGTATTTGCTTTTTTATTTTTACTTTTTTTTTTTTAATTTTTGCTTCACGTAACATGTGTGACAATCACCTCAATTTTATAAAACTTTTTTTCAGTATTTGTTGTCTATTTTTCATTGTGTCTCTCTGTGTTTTTTCACATTTCTCCAAAAGCTGAAAATCTATGATAACAACTAGTTGGTACCATTCATTCGCAATGGCTGTCTGGTATCGGTTTTGTTTTTGCCAGGTTTCCATATAAATGTGCTGTGACATTCCCACCACACCTGATTTAATGTTGCTGCTATACATTTGCTGCACTCGTTATAACGACAATATTCCTTTATTTCTTTGCAACGATTTTTGGTCATATATCATCGTCGCAAGAACAAGTTGAATGGCGTTAAGGAACATGAGTAAATGGGGGTAAAATATGAAATTTAATACAAACTGTATTAGGGGCGGTCCTGTTCCTAGTCCAATAGTTCATAGAGTTTATATAAAATCAAGGCCTTTAGTACTACAAATAGAACAGATCTTTGTCCTGATTCTTAGTTGTTTTCAAATTAAGCAGTTTTACCCTTTAGAAGTCTATTATTTCCAAAAAAACATCCTGAATATCTTCCTTCTATCTTCTGTAAGCTTGTTAGAAGATTGTTCCATCTTCAATCTCAAAATATCACATGAAATTTAATATTTATTATTTGCTCTACTTTAAATAAGTTAAAAGAAAATGTTATCCATTGAAAAAATAGCACCTTGCTATTTAACAACACTTGTATTGTTAACAATTTTTCTCAACTAAAAAAATTTTAAAATTCTCATATGTTAAATGTTTGCAGTAAAAACAAACAGCACTGCAGAATAAAATATTATGTAAACATTAATAATATATATTGGAAAAATGTATGTAAATGATTTATGATGGCGTTTTAAAAATTGAAAGTATTGTGTAATTGAAACCATTAATTGATGGCAGTTAATTAAAGAAGAAATATTGAAACAAAATTAAAACTATTTGTTTTTGCATAAAATTTGGTTTGTAACAAGTAAGAGAGCTATTTACGGCTGTACAGAATCTTATATACCCTTCAGCAAATTATATTTTAAAATAAAATTAAAAAAAAAAAATTTTAAATTGTTTTTCAAATTTTTTTAAAAAAAAAAATTTTCAACATTTTTCGAAAAAAAATATTTTTTTTTAAATTGATTTATAATTATTTTTAAAATGGGATTTTCTTAATTTTCAAAATTACTTTCAAAATTTAAAAAATTTTTTTCAAAATTTTTTTTAAAAAAAAAAATTTTCAACATTTTTCGAAAAATAATCTTTTTGTTTTAAATTGATTTATAATTATTTTTAAAATGGGATTTTCTTAATTTTAAAAATTTTTTTAAAATAAAATTAAAATTTTTTCAACAATTTTTGAAAAAAAATATTTTTTATTAAATTGATTTATAATTATTTTTAAAACAGGATTTTCTTATTTTCAAAATTTAAAAAAAAATTTTCAATATTTTTTTAAAAAATTTTTCAACATTTTTCGAAAAATAATATTTTTTTTTAAATTGATTTATAATTATTTTTAAAATGGGATTTTCTTAATTTTTTTAATTTTTTTTTTGAATTTAAAAAAATTTCATTCAAAATTTTAATTTTTAAAAAAAAAAAATTTCAACATTTTACGAAAAAAAAACCTTTTTTTTAAATTGATTTATAATTATTTTTAAAATGGGATTTTCTTAATTTCTAAATTTTTTTTTGGAATTTTTAAAAAAAAATTTTAAATTTCTTTGTTTTTTCTAATTTGTTTTTATTAAATTGTTTTATATTTTTTTTAAAAATGTCTTTTCCAAATTTTTATTAATTTTTAAAAAATAAATTTTTTGGTGAAAAAAAAAATTCGGGTTAAAAACTATTTTTCCCGATTTTGACACATTGTAGGTCCAACTTACAGACATCGTTGCAATGGACTATGAAATATCTAGCATTAGATATCCATATTGTCTATATTAATGAATTAGTTAATCCAGATATAGATCAAAAATCTAAGTTGTCCCGGTTTTTTCCTTATCTCAGTCATTTGTCCAGGAAGAATTCTGTATATATTGATGTATCAATCATGTTTGTAAATTATTTGGGGGCTACGGAAAGTTGATTTCAACATTCAGACGGACAGAGAATTGAAACATTACAAATATTTTAGAATGACAAAATTTTTTTTTGCTGGTAAGGTTTAAAATTATCTTTCCCGACTTTGACCCATTATAGGTCCGAATTACTATGACGTTATGTACATCGTTGGAAAGGTCTTTGAAATATCTATCTTTACATATCCATATTGAATGTATTGATGACTTAGTTAATCCAGATATAGATCAAAGAAGAACGAAGGTCCAAAATAAATGTAGTCGAGGTTTTTTGCGTATAACTCAGCCATTTATAGGCCGATTTTCTCCATTTTAAATAGCAACCAAACCGGGACTTTAGCAGAAATATTGATGTACGAATCATAATTGTAAGTTATTTTAGGGCTACGGAAAACTGATTTCAACATACAGACCGATTGATTTATGGGGTTACAAATGAAAAGTGTAGAAATTACAAACTTATATATCCATTGCCACTTATGGTGAAGGGTATGAAAACGAAAAATCTGTTTGAAAAAATTTATTTTTTTTCAATTAGTTTTTGTTAATTTAAAGCATTTCCAACTTAATATTATTAAGTAGAATTTGTGTCACACATCAAACAGTGCTTCTAATCTGTTATTAGCATACAAAGGCAATAATGTAGTCATTAATATTTCTAAGGTTTCTTAGAAAATTTGTAGAAAAGAGGAGGGTGGTTTCTGGAAGGTTAACAGGGTTGTAGGGAACACAAGTTATTGGTGAGGAGAATGTCTAAAAAATAGATTAAATTTGTTTTTTATTTAAATAAGTTTTTAAATATTTTAAGGGGTAAAGCTATGACTTTAAGGATAAAGAAATATTTATTTAATTTAGGGGGTTTTGGACCCTTTTAAACTGGGGCTTCTTTTAACATTAGTTGCATTTATTTAGAGATCATATTTATAGACTTTGTTCCAATTCTATGGAGTGGAGTAGTTGTGTTTGTTAGAGGCCCCCTTGCCCCCCTTTGATAGCCACTTTTATTTAAGGGAGTTTATGGGGTTTCAGTGGTCCCCTTTTGCCCCTCTTAAACTGAGACTTTGTTTGCATTAGTTGCATTTATCAAAAGATCTATTTTAAACATTTTGTTCTAATTTTATGGTTAGTTAGAGGACCCCCTTGTTCCCCTTTTGCTAACCATTTTTCCTTGCAGTTTTATTTGTTGGTGTTAAAGTATTTAAACTCATTTCCTTTTGATTTGTTTTGTAGCACTTTAAAACTCTTAGTTAAATTAACCAAAATGTGTCATACAAATGTTTTGGGTTTGTGGCCTGTTTCTCTTGCTTGTAAATTTACGAGAGGAAAATCTATAGCAGCTTTAAAAAACATTGTTTATCGACCATAAAATGTAAACCCATCCCAGCTCTGCTCAATACAATGCTGAACTTTTAATGCAGTTTGTTGGAAATTTAATGTGTCTTTTAGTGAAAGAAGTTTTATGGGTGAGAGTTTGCACAAACTTTTTGGCTGCCTTTAGTCTGGGCTGATGTGTGTTGTTAGATGAAGGCAGTTAAAAAGAGTTCATTGTGTTTTTATACCCTTCAGCATGAGCAACAAGGATTAATATAAGTTTATCATTCCGTTGGTAATTTAAAAATTTTTCATTTGTGAAATCATAAATCAATCAGTCTGTATGTTGAAATCATCTTTTCTTAGCCCCCAAATAACTTACATTTATGTTTCATACATCAAAATATCCGCTATAGTCCCGGTTCGGTTGCTATTTAAAATGGAGAAAATCGGTTCACAAATGGCTGAGTTATAAGCAAAAAACCACGACTACCTCGATTTTGGACCGTCGTTCTTCTTTAATCTATATGTGGCTTAACTAAGTCATTAATACATTCAATATGGGTATGTAATGATAGATATTTCAAAGGCCTTTCCAATGACGTATATAACGCTATAGCAAATTGGACCTACAATGGGTCCAAATCGGGAAAATATTTTTTAAACCAAATTTTTTTTCACCAAAATTTTTTTTTTCACTAATAATGATTTTTCAGCAGGCCTTTCCTACGGCATATATACCGTCATAGTAATTTGGTTCTATAATGGGTCAAAGACATGAAACATAATTTTAAACCCGAGTTACTTTTCCAGCAAAATATTTTTTTCATCATCAAATATTTTCAATCTTTTAATTGAAGAGTATCTAAGATTCGCCACAGCCGAATATAACTCTCTGATATGTTTTTTTTCATTTCAAGCGTTAACATTTTATGTGCAGACATTTACAAAGTTGATGACTGCAAATTGAATTTTTGGGTTTGAGATGGCAAAAAAAAAAAACTTGATGTGGCGACTGGAATAGAAGAGTGTAGCTGTTGTTGCCTTTTATGCTTGAATAGAGCTTTAAGAAATTTGCATAGTTTCTAAATGATATTTAATGGAAATTGCATTTATTTATAGTAATGCAGAAATTAATTTTTTTATGTTTTATAAAAGTCAATCAATTGTTCTAAATTCCTTTGTAGCAATCATGTCAAGTATGTCAAACATTTACAGCATTCTGCTATTAAAGAAAGAACTTACTCATACAGATTTCTTAAGAAACATTCTTTACAGTGACATTTTTTTCGATTTCACTCAATGACCTGCTACTTCAAGGCCCAATTCCCTTGTTTCCCTTTTGTTTTACTTCTAAAAGTTTAACACTTTGTAGTTTTTGTTTTAAGTCTTGTAGCAACTCAACCTTAATGAACTTTTTTTTTCTTCTTATAGCTGCATATATGTCTGGCTTTGTTGGTTTTGAAAGCTTTGATTACTAACTTTTTAAAGAAGGGGGTTTGGGGGTTTGCAACCAAGGGGGTCCATAAACACTCTTAACTTGTATGTAACAAAAAAGAAAGAATAGAAAAAAAAGCAAAAGTAAATAAAAGTAATGCTTTGTTTTTTTTCTTTAATTACACACTTAAAAGTAGGCTGTCAAGCCTTAAAACATAAATTGTAAATGAAAACAAAAAAAATCATAAAACAAACAAATAAAAAAAACAGTTTTTATAAAAACTTGGTGACATAGTTATTATTTATATGATGAGCTGAGAAAATAAAGATTGAAATGTTTGACAAATATGTGACCTTAATTAAGAGAAAATAAGTAAATGAAAAAGGCGAAAGTAAACTGACAAAGATTTTAATGTAACAGTTTTAAAATAATTTTTCAATAATTCTAGAAAAACTTAAAAGAATTAGCAAGATACAAAATAATGCCAAATTCCCATTAGTTCATAAGTTTCCATTATATTCAGCCCCCAACAAATGCATATTTTGTCTAATTACACATTTTCCTTTATAAAACTATAATTAAAACAATTAAGAGAGCTATATTCTGCTATGCCGAATCTTATATAGCCTTCACTAAAGCATATTTAAATTTTTTTATAAAAAAAAAACTTTCTTAATGAGAAAAAAATTTATTAAATTTTTTTTTTTTTTTTGGAAAAAAATTCGGGTTTAAAATTTATTTTCCCGAATTTGACCCACTGTAGGTCCAAATTGCTATAGCATTATATACGTCATTGGAAAGGTCTTTGAAATAGCTACCATTAGATATCAATATTGTCTACATGGATGACTTAGTAATACAGATATAGATTAAAGAAGAACGAAGCTCAAAAATCGAGGTCGTCGTGGTTTTTTGCTTATAACTCAGCCATTTATGGGCCGATTTTTTGCATTTTTATTAGTACCCGAATAGGGACTATAGCGGATATATTGCTATATGAATCATAAATATAAGTTATTTGGGGGCTCCGGAAAGCTGATTTCAACATACGTAAGCACATGGCTATATCCACTCCATTTTCTATAACAATCCAGAATATTTATAATTTAAGGGGTAGCAAATGAAAAATGTGGAAATTATATTATATACACCCTAGCCACTCATAAAGGGTATAATTATTGTTAATATTTTCATTCTGAAATAATCTTACAATAATATAAAATATTTTAAGAATTTTTTTTTACATTTTCAAAAAGCAATTAAAAACAGTTTGATTGTTGCCACATAATTATGATTAAAATCATTACTGACATGACATTCATTGTTTATAATTACTCAACAAAACAACAACAATAACAACTAAAATATTATAAACAACAACATCATCAGCATAATGTAGAAGTAGAAAAAATATTATTCATAAACAACCTTGTATTGACGCATATAATTAACAAGTAAATAACAATTCCTTAACAATTTCATAACACAAGCATAAAACAGAACTTAAAATTAAATAAATTTTTCCAGCCAAAACAGGCAAAAAGGAGGCGGGGAAGGTAAGCTAACAAAGAAACACATATTTTAAAAGGAATCTTAAAAAAAAATGTATAGAAAAACCCTAAAAATTAGGTGGGGATTTTGGATATTTTGCAGGGAAGTAAGCTAACAAAAAGAGAAGAATTTTAAACAGAACTTTTCAAAGAAATTTTTAAATAAAAAATTAAAAAAAATTTCTGAGATTTTGGTAATTTTTTTTAAAAAATTTTGGGAATTTTTTGAAATTAAATTTTAGTAATGTTTACATAACCTTTTGTATAAAATCAAGTTTTTTTGAGAATATCTTTTCAAAAATTTTGAAACTAAACCCGGGATTTTTTATAGTTTCTACAAAACATGGGATTTTGGAAATATTTTTTGGATAGCTTGTTTTTTTTAATTAAATTTTCAGCTTTAATCCTTTATTTTGTATGAAATCGTGCATTAGTAAAAAAAATTTATTGGGATTTTGGGTATTTTCTTAAAATTAAATGGGAATCTGCCCAATTTTTATTAAATTTGTTATTTTAGTTATTTTAAGTAAAATACCTTGTTTTATTGAAAAAAAAAATTCTGGGATTTTGGAAATTTTTTTAAAAATAATTAAAATTTTTGGGATTTTGGTAATTGTACAGAGTATTTTTGGAGTATTTGTTATTTTTATAGAATATTTTAGTCATTTCAAAGCAAGTTTTGTAAAAAATCGAGCATTATTAGAAAATATTTTTCCTGGGATTTTGGATAATTTGCAAAAATAATTTGGGAATGTAAATTTTTATTAAAATTTTGTTATTTTTATAATCTTATTCATTTAAAAGTAACATTTCATATTAATTGTGTTGCCAGACCTCAATTTTGTTTAATGGGATTTTGGGTATTTACTGATTATTATTGGGAATTCAAAATTATCTTTAAATTTTTTGTTTAAATTATATATTTTAATTGAAATTGGATAAATTTAAATTGCCAGACTTTTATTTTTTATAATGGGATTTTGGGTATTATTTAGCATTTATTTAAAAAAAAAATGTATCTAAAATGGTTTTGTGCAACCTATTTTAAGTAAAATGGGATTTTGGGTATTTTTTGCAACTTTTTGGGAATTCAAAATTTTTAATAAAAATAACATTAAAATGGCTTTTCTTTTTATTTTTAATGTTTAATGGCTTACCTTCCCCTTCTTTTAGCTACATATCGCTTAAAAATGTGTGTAAATAATTTTAGCTGTAAAGTACTGACTGACAATGTGTAGCTGGTACCTGCCAGGCAGTCGGCTGCCTTAAATGCTGTTTATGGTTAACTACTGCACCTTTTGTTAAGCATACTAAAGAATTTCTGAGAAATAAAGGTATTTTTGTATTCAAATTGTTGCTGTTGTTGTCTTTTATATGTATATTGAATATTATGAAAATAAAAAAAGGAGAAACCTTACAAAAAAATCTATATGCTGAGTTGTTGCTACCACAAATGGTGCAATATGCACCTTTATTAGCAATAAGCTAACGACTTGCTTACTTATTATTGCAACATTTAACAATCCTGTGTTGCACATTATTTTTTTTTTAGTTTGTTGCGGGGTTGCGTTCTTTGTTGAGGGGAAAGAGGTCAGGTTAGAAATTGTACTAAATTTTTAGCAGGTTTCTTTTGTTGCTAGAAAGAAACCTTAGCAGTGTTTTGTAAAAGGTAACTGGGTTTAAGTAAATTGTTTTCAGTTAAGGACACAATGTTTTGCAGTATTTTTTCCCTCGTGTTTTTTTAACTGAAATTTTTTGTTTGTATTTAGCCAATTATATAATTTGTTTTACTTATACTTGAGGGGATTCTGATATAGTTAATTGAAAGAAAAAAAAAATTCTATAAATTCAATGGTTGGGCAAATAGAAAACTACCTAAAGAATTGTGAATGAAGCTATAGTAGGAGAAATACTTGTAATGAGCTAAAATTTCAACCAAACTGGGACTACGTAGACCCAAATTTTATTATAATTTGGGACAACAAAAATGTGAAAGAAAATTCTGATATGATAATTGATAATTTGGGACTATATAAAGACATAACAATAAAGCTAAGTTGGGTCTATACTAAGACCTAAATGTAAAGCTATGATCTTTGCTTAGTTGGAACTATATAAAGACCTAAAACCAAAGCTACGATCGTTGATAAGTGGGTCTATAAAAAGACCTAAAACTAAAGCTATGATCGCTGCTAAGTTGGGACTATATAAAGACCTAAAACCAAAGCTAAGATCGCTGCTAAGTTGGAACTATATAAAGACCTAAAACTAAAGACATGATCGCTGCTATGTTGGGACTGTAAAAAGACTTAAAACTAAAGCTAGTATCGCTGCTAAGTTGGGACTATATAAAGACCTAACACTAAAGCTGTGATCCCTGTTAAGTTGGGACTATATAAAGACCTAAAACCAAAGCTAAGATCGGTGCTAAGTTGAGACTATAAAAAGACCTAAAACCAAAGCTATGATCACTGCTATATTGGGACTATATAAAGACCTGAAACTAAAACTATGATCGCTGCTAAGTTGGAACTATAAAAAGACCTAAAACTAAAGCTATGATCGCTGCTAAGTTGGGACTATAAAAAGACATAAAACCAAAGCTATGATAGCTGCTAAGTTGGGACTATAAAAATACCTAAACCCAAAGATATGATCGCTGCTAAGTTGGGACTATATAAAAACCTAAAACTGAAGATATGATCGCTGCTAAGTTGGGACTATATAAAAACCTAAAACTAAAGATATGATCGCTGCTAAGTTGGGACTATACAAAGACCTAAAACAAATGCTATGATCCCTGCTAAGTTGGAACTATAAAAAGACCTAAAACTAAAACTATGATCGCTGCTAAGTTCGGACTATAAAAAGAACTAAAACTAAAGCTATGATCACTGCTATGTTTTGACTATATAAAGACCTAAAACTAAAGCCATGATCACTGCTAAGTTGGAACTATAAAAAGACCTAGAACTAAAACCAAAGCTAGGATCGTTGCTAAGTTGGGTCTATATTAAGACCTAAATGTAAAGCTATGATCGCTTCTAAGTTGGGACTATACAAAGACTATTGATCATAATTTGGGACTATATCAAGACCTACTATTGATCATAATTTGGGACTATATACAGACCTACGATTGATCATAATTTGGGACTATATACAGACCTACGATTGATCATAATTTGGGACTATATAAAGACCTACGAATGATAATAATTTGGGACTGTGTAAAGACCTACGATTGATCATAATATGGGACTATATCAAGACCTATGATTGATCATAATTTGGGACTATATAAAGACCTACAATAGATCATAATTTGGGACTATATAGAGACCTATGACTGATAATAATTTGGGACTATATCAAGACCTATGATTGATCATAATTTGGGACTATATAAAGACCTACGATTGATCATAATTTGGGACTATATAAAGACCTACAATTGATCATAATTTGGGACTATATCAAGACCTATGATTGATCATAATTTGGGACTATATAAAGACATACAATTGATCATAATTTGGGACTGTGAAAAGACCTACGATTGATCATAATATGGGACTATATCAAGACATATGATTGATCATAATTTGGGACTATATAAAGATCTACAATAGATCATAATTTGGGACTATATAGAGACCTATGACTGATAATAATTTGGGACTATATAAAGATCTACAATAGATCATAATTTGGGACTATATAGAGACCTATGATTGATCATAATTTGGGACTATATAAAGACCTACAATTGATCATAATTTGGGACTATATAAAGACCTACGATTGATCATAATTTGGGACTATATAAAGACCTACGATTGGTCATAATTTGGGGCTATATCAACACCTAAGATTGATCATAATTTGGGACTATATCAAGACCTATGATTGATCATAATTTGGGACTATATAAAGACCTACGATTGATCATAATTTGGGACTATATAAAGACCTACAATTGATCATAATTTGGGACTATATCAAGACCTATGATTGATCATAATTTGGGACTATATAAAGACCTACGATTGATCATAATTTGGGACTGTGAAAAGACCTACGATTGATCATAATTTGGGACTATATTAAGACCTATGATTGATCAGAATTTGGGACTATATAAAGACCTACGATTGATCATAATTTGGGACTGTATAAAGACCTACGATTGATCATAATTTGGGACTATATAAAGACCTACGATTGATCATAATTTGGGACTATATAAAGACCTACGATTGATCATTATTTAGAACTATATAAAGGGGTAAATGTAGCAATATAAAGTGATAAAATCTAATCTCTAATGAAGCTAAATTGTAACTTTATAAAGACCTACCTATAAAAATACCTAAATGATGATTGAAGCCAGCTTTCAGCTACAAAAAGAGCTAAAAAACGTCACTGCTATAAATAGAATTTTCTCTTAACTATCATTACCTGCCCTGACTATCATCATCATTAATCATTCAAACTGTTTCTTGACAACTTGCCACAAATTGATTTAGAAAAAAATCTTGTTTACAAACTAAAAACATGTCATGTCAATCTCTTATCTAACTATTAACTAATATTTGTGCTACTAATTATATTAGTAAATTATTTGTTTAGATTATTTGCAGCACTATTGTTATCGATGGTCGTCAATTTAGATCTTACGCAAGAGTTTATGTTACAGTAAACAATTATTTAGCAATTTTATTTGTAGTTTAATAAACAGAAATGTAGTTTTAGAAATAAATATTGACTGACTGTTAATTAAATATTTGTTAGAAATATTAAAAATAAACAAATATATTAACTGGAGTGGGTACTTAATAAATGAAGTTAGAAATCGAGGGTTGTGAGAATAGAATTTATAAAAAGATTATAACTTTTTACAAATTTCCTAATAATCATGACACCATAATTATGTCTAGTTCATGTCAATCATTTAAATGGGGACATTTGTAAGTACCTTTTATCAACTCTTATAAACTTAAATTATTCTTATAACGTTTTTTAGCTTTGAACTTTGAAAAGTAAATTGAGCAAATATTCAGTTCAATGAAAAACCACCATTTGTCCTCTTAAAGATAATTATGTCGTCATGTCAATCATTTGTATAATGAAATTCTCTAGAAATCTAGTCGATTTTGATGTAAACAATATTTAAAGAATTTGATATCTGATTTCTAGAATTGTGTGCATTTTGACTGAAAAACTTTTCTAATTTCCTTGTAACTTAAAATTGTTTTTATTTCGTTTCTCTTTTAACTTGTCAGCTAACCCTCGTGTAATTGTTGTTTTTACTTCAAAGTAAATACTTAAGAATGCACTTGTTTAAATTGCTCGTAAATTTGCAAACTATTTTCTGTTGCAAAACAAAACTGACATTTATTTTACATTAGTTGCAAATAAGAAAAATATTCTGGAATTTTTTTTTATTTATACAGTTTTACAAAGAAAAGTAAATATTACTACTTAAAAGTAAACATTTTTAATAAATTAAAAAGTTATACATGCACTAGGGTACAAAGGGACAATTAAATATAACAACAAACTAGAGGAAAATATGGCGAACATATATAGAAAACACTAAAGGAAAAGTATTTCTACATAAAGTTTTTAGTAACTTTTTTAAATCTCAACAAAAATTATTAATTATTGGCTAAAAAAGCTTTTATAAACCTTAAAAATTAATAAAAAATCATAAAAATTGATTTTGAAAAAGTAGTATTTTTTGGTACTTTTTTCACCTTTTCTATTTTTACTACCTTTTTTATTTAAATTTCAACAAAAATTATTAATTTTTACTAAAAAAGTATTTATAAACCTTAAAAATTAATAAAAATCATAAAAATTGATTTTGAAAAAAGTAGTATTTTTTGGTACTTTTTTCACCTTTTATTTTTTTTTTTACTTTTTTAGATCAATCACACAGAAATTGTTAATTTTTGGCTAAAAAAAGCTTTTATAAACCTTAAAAACAAATAAAAATCTTTAAAAAAGTAGTATTTTTAGTGCTTAACACCTTTTCTATTTTTACTACCTTTTTTATTTCAATCAGTACAAAAATTATAAATTTTTGCCTTAAAAAGCTTTTACAAACCTTAAAAATTAATAAAAAACATAAAAATTTATTTTGAAAAAAGTAGTATTTTTTGGTACTTTTTCTAATTTTCAATTTTTACTACCTTTTTTATTTAAATCTCAACAAACATTATACATTTTTGCTAAAAAAAACCTTTATAAACCTTAAAAATTAATAAAAATCATAAAAATTGTTTTTAAAAAAGTAGTATTTTTTGGTACTTTTTTTACCTTTTATTTTTTACTACAGAAATTGATAATTTTTGGCTAAAAAAGATTCTATAAACCTTATAAACTAATAAAAACCATTAAAAAAGTAGTATTTTTTCTATTTTTACTACCTTTGTTATTTCAATCACTACAAAAAATATAAATTTTTGGCTTAAAAAGCTTTTACAAACCTTAAAAATTAAAAAATACTACTTTTTCACCTTTTCTATTTTTAATACAAAAATTTTTAATTTTTGCCCAAAAAAGCTTTTATAAACCTTAAAAATTAACAAAAATCATAAAAATTAATTTCGAAAAAAGTAGTATTTTTAGTACTTTTTTAAAAAAATGTCTGATATACTAAAATTTTGTAAATAAAAGCATCAGAAAAATATTTTAAACAAGTTTAAACGATAATTTTGTAAATTTTATAAAGTTTAATAAAGCACTTTTTTAATACTATTTTTACTACTTTTTAAATATTGATAAAATTGTTATTTTTTTTTTTGCAAAATGTTTTTAATTGTTTTTTTACTTAAATTAAATTAAAAAGAACTCATGTAAAAAAGTAGTATTTTTCGTACTTTTTGAAAAATGCGTAAAAGTTAAAATTTCAAAAATGAAAGTAAGTATTTGCAACTTCTTTTAAACTTTAAACTGCAGCAAAGATAAAGTTGTCATTATTTTTATTAGGGTCGAAGGTACTTCTCATAATACCCTTTCTACTACTATTTTAAAAATGCGTAAAATTAATTTATTTTCTTTGCAAAATGTTTCTAATTATTTTCAAAGTTATTTAGAATTAAAAAACAAAAATTTTTGAAAAAGTAGTATTTTTAGTACTTTTTGAAAAAAAATTTTAAGCATCAAAATTTCAAAAATAAAAATTTTTAAAACTTATTTTAAACTTTTTAAACGGCTGCAAATACAATTTTTGGCACTATTTTTGATTGGGACAATGAAGCTTTTTATAATACCTTTTCTACTACTATTTTCAAAAAGGGTAAATTTTATTAATTTGTATACTAAAATGTAATACAATCGTTTAAAGTAATGTACAATGAAAAAAAAAACTACTATTTAGTACTTTTTACAAAAAAATTGTAATTTGTTTAAATTTGCTAAATAAACTGATTAAATATATCTTTCAAACATTTTAAATGAATTTATAGGAAACTTTTTCATTATTTTCCTTAAGGAAAAATGTACTTTTTATCATAAATTTTTTACTACTTTTTTAAAAAGGAGTAAATTTTATTTATTTTTATAGCAATTTATTTTTATTTGTTTTTAATTATAGTTTGAATAAAAAAAAAACATTTTTAAAAAAGTAGTATTTTTTACTACTTTTTTAAAAAAGTTTAATATGCTAAAATTTTAAATACTAAAGTATTAAAAACTTATTCTAAAACTTTTAAATGGTTTTAAATACAATATTTTCACGACTTTGCTTAAAGAAAACGTACTTATAAAAACTCGTTTTCTACTAACTTTTAAAAAAATCGTAAAGTTGGTTAGAATGAACAAATTAAATTTTTAAAAAAGTAGTATTTTTGTACTTTTTTAATAAAACAAAAATTTGGTAAGAATTGCTAAATAAAATATAGGAAATAGCATTTAAAATATTTCAATAGTTTTTGCAACAAATTTACCACATTTTTAATTCCGAAAATTGGTATCATTTCAAATCTACTACTTTTTTTAGCAAGGTGCTAATTTTATTTATTTTTATTGCCAAATGTGTTTGTTTCTTATAAACATTTTAATTAAAATGTAAAAAAACATTTTAAAAAAAGTAGTATTTTTAATACTTTTGTGAAAAATTGTTTAATAAGCAAAAATATGTTTTAAAATAAAATCAGAAATTTATTTAAACTGAGATAAGAGCAGCTACTTGTGACCACTTTTTCGTAAAATTAAATTTTGTAAATTTTGCCTCAAACTTTTATTCAAATTTTAAATACAAACTTTAAGTTTATAAATAAGGATAGTAACCTCTACATAAATACCAAAACTTTGAACTTGTGACCACTTTTTCTATGGTTTAACAACAAACTACTTTTGCCACTCCACCACCATATCTCCCCCTCACCCATTTCAATTACAATTCATCAATTCTTTTGTAATTAAAATTCAACTATGAGTACAACAAAATAAAAGTTGGCACAACAACCTTGCAACGAAAAGTTGCAAAAACCATATACAATACAAAAAAAAACCAACAACAATGTTTCTGCTCTAAATAAATTTTTTCCAAACAACATACCATGTGTGCGTCTAAAAGTTTGGGTGTGTGTACGACTATAAGCTTTTTGGCCACAACAAGTTTTCACTGGAAAATAGTAATAGTAAATACAATTTTTTTTTTAGTTTAGTTTGAAATGAAAATGGAAAAATCTTTACCAATTGGTCGGCATGTTGCACGTACACAATTACACAGAAAAACAAAAAGTGAAAATTGCAGTATAAATTGTAAATTAAAGGTACTCATTTGGAAAAATGGAAAAAGAAAAAAAACTGTTGTACTCTTGTATTCGAATACATTAATTAATCTATTGTTAAAATGAATACAGATTACTAGCAAATTGCTAGTAAGAAAAAAGTAAAAATGAAAACGTAATCAGCTTTATGTGGGTAAATAAATTAATAAAATTTTATAATTGAAATTTAAATTAAAAGTAAAACCAACTTTATAAGATGGAAAAATTAACTTTAAATATATTTTTCATTATATTGAAAAAAAGTAGTAAAAATACTACCTTTTTTAAAATCAACATTTTTGTTAACAAATAACTTTTAAAGCAATTAATAATGATTTAAAATAAAAAGAAATAATTTTTTTATAACTTTAAAAAAGTAGTAAAAATTTACTAAAAAAAAGTACAAAATTTTTGTGGGAAAATATAGTCAAAATTTTCTAGGAAATCAAAAAGGCATTACGAAGATTTGATTAAATCAGTTTATTTGCCAAATTATAACAATTTTCAAAAAAGTACTAAAAATACTACTTTTTTTAAAATTAAAATTTTGAACACCAAATTGCTTTCCAATCAATCACAAACATTTTGCAATAAAAACAAATAAAATTTAAGACACTTTGAAAAAAGTAGTAGAAAAAGTATTGAACAAATTAAGATTTTCATTAAGAAATATAAAGGCAATAATGTCTTTAAAACCAGCCAACAACTGCCTCATGTTTCTTAATAATTTTATTTACAAAATTATAGAATTTTTTCCACTTTTTCAAAAAAGTACTAAAAATACTACTTTTTTAAAACTTAAAATAGTTGGTACCAAATTGCTTTTCAATCATGTACAAATAATTTGCCATACAAATTTATTAATTTTGAGACACTTTCAAAAAGTAGTAAAAAAAAGTACCAAAAAAATAAAGTTTTTCATTAAAAGATTTAGTAGCAACTTTTTCTTCAAAAGCAGTCAACAAATCCGAGATATTTTTAAGCTACTTTTTTTAATCAAATTAAAGAATATTACTTAAATTAAAAACGTATTAAAAATAAATTGATAATATCGACCTTAAAACATTTTAAGTACTTTCTGTTGCCAAATTATAGAAAATTTTTAAATTTTTCTAAAAAGTACTAAAAATACTACATTTTTAAAATTGAAAATTTTTATTACCAAATTGCTTTTAAAGCAAATATAATCATTTTGCAACAAAAATAAATAAAATAAATAAAAGCATTTTGCAATAAAAACAAATAAAATTTAAGACACTTTCAAAAAAGTAGTAGAAAAAGTATTAAACAAATTAAGATTTTCATTAAGAAATATAAAGGCAATAATGTCTTTAAAACCAGCCAACAACTGCCTCATATTTCTTAATAATTTTATTTACTAAGTTATACGATTTTTCAACTTTTTCAAAAAAGTACTAAAAATACTACTTTTTTAAAACTTAAAATATTTGGTACCAAATAGCTTTTCAAACAAATACAAATAATTTGCCATACAAATTTATTAATTTTGAGACACTTTCAAAAAGTAGTAAAAAAAAGTACCAAAAAAAATACGTTTTCATTAAAAGATTTAGTAGCAATATTTTCTTCAAAAGAAGTCAACAAATCCGAGATATTTTTTTTATCAAATTAAAGAATATTACTTAATTTTTTAAAAACGTATTAAAAAATACTACTTTTTTAAAAATAAAAATGACAAAAAAAATAGTTTTTAAAGCCAGAAAAGGCATTTTTCAATGGAAATAAATAAAAATTAGGCAAGTAAAAGTAGTAAAAGTGGTAACAAAATAATACGATTTTTATAACGAAATAAATTGATAATATCGACCTTAAAACAAGCCAGCACTTTGTAAAGTATTTTAAGTACTTTCCATTGCCAAATCATAGCAAATTTTTAAATGTTTCTAAAAAGTACTAAAAATACTACTTTTTTAAAATTAAAAATTTTTATTACCAAATTGCTTTTAAAGCAAATATAATCATTTTGCAACAAAAATAAATAAAATTTTTGAGATTTAAAAAAGTAGTATCCAAAAAATACTTTTTTTGGAAAAAAATTAATAAAAGAAACTGTGTTTGAAACTAAACAAAAATATTCAAATTAGAGAATATTTTTTCATTATTTAAAAAAGTACTAAAAATACTACTTTTTTAAAATTGAAAATTTTTATTAACAAATGGTTTTTCAATCAAATACAATCATTTTGCAACAAAAATAAATAATATTTTTGAGAATTAAAAAAAGTAGTATCCAAAAAATACTTTTTTTTAAGAAAATTAATAAAAAAAACAGCATTTTAAACTAAAAAACAATTTTAAAATTGTTTAAAATTGAGATATTTGTCAAATTATAGAATATTTCTCGATTTTTTAAAAAAGTACTAAAAATACTACTTTTTTAAAAATGAAAATTTTGTATATCGCATTGCTTTTTAAGCAAGTATAACCATTTTGCAATAAAAATAAATAAAATTTTTGAGAATTAAAAAAAGTAGTATCCAAAAAATACTTTTTTTTAAGAAAATTGATAAAAAAAACAGCTTTTTAAACTAAACAACAATTTTAAAATTGTTTAAAATTGAGATATTTGTCAAATTATAGAATATTTCTCGATTTTTTAAAAAAAAGTACTTAAAATACTACTTTTTTAAAAATGGAAATTTTTTATACACAATTGCTTTTGAGGCAAGTAGAAGCATTTTGCAACAAAAATAAATGAAATTTATGGCACTTTAAAAAAGTACTAAAATACTACTTTTTCAAAAAATCAAAAAAAAATATTTTTTATTCATTTTGAATGCAAATTCTGGTCTTTAAGTTATCTTAATTTTAATATTAAAGATTTTTTTTTATATTTCCCTACCATTGTGCACTACATTTCAAGCACTCAGCTGTTCACTGATATCAAGTTTAAAGTAAGTAATATAACTATTAAATAAATTTAACAACATTATCACTTTCATCACTTTTTAAAAGAAATGGAAACAACAAGAAAATAAAACTAAAACAGACTGCTTGCATACACAAACAACAAAAACAAAACAACGAATAATGATAAATGTTATAGATACTCTACTAAAAGTATTTATGAAATACGAGGTTGTTCTACAGACAAGGTAAAGTTAACGGAGTATAAAGATTTCTGTGTGTAAATAAGTTTACACAAGAAATAACAATAAAAAACAATGATTTTAAACATGCTTTCGTTTTTTTGCCATTTATTCTTATTTAAAGTTATACAAAAATAAAACTTTATTTAAAGAAACTTTTAAAATTTATGAAAAGCTTAACAATTTCTTAAATTTAATCAATTTTCTAGCTTAAATATTGTAAATTGATTTCCTTTTGTGTAATTATTATTTGCTTTGATTTTAAATACTTTTTCTTTCTACGCTCATGTCAGTTGTAATTATATTTTAATTTTTCTAGGGTAATTAGAGTGCGTAAACAATTTTCAGTTGTTCAAGTCTTTAATTTCTTTCATTTCTATGGAAAAGAAATGCGTGTGTAATTATAATTTAAATTATGTGGAAAATTGTAAATTTAAATGATGATATTTGCTATGCCTGACAAATAATTGCCATATAACGTTTTGAGGTTCAAACGATTTAAGTTAATTTGTGGTAATTTAGAAAAAGAAATTATATATTTTTCATATGGCGAATAAAATTATTCGAATATTTTTTAATCGAAATTCTAGTAAACATGTTCTTTTAATACAAAATATCTTAAAAAAAAAGTTTTTGGAAAAATTTCAAATAATTCAGTTTTTTATTCAAATATTTTTTTTACAAAATCAAGATTATTTGATAAATTCAGAATAAATATTCGAAAATTTTTTATTTAAAATTCGAATGCACAAAAATTTTGGGATATTTTGGATTATTTTGGCTTTTTATTCGAAAAATTATTCGGTTTTATATTCGATTAATATCTGATTATTCGGATTTTTATTCGAATAATATTTAAATATTTTGTTTAATACATTTTTAAGACCAAAAAATATATCTGAATTTTCCGGATGTTTTGTGGTTTTACTTTATTCGAAAAATTATTCGGTTTTTTATTCGAATAAAAATTCAGTGTTTTCTTTGTAACTCAAATCTGAATAATAAGTTAATATTTATAATAAAAAAGATTTATGAAAATGTTCTTTCGAATAAATTTTTATTACCAAAATTGAAACGCTTTTGAAAATAATTTTTAGGTGATTTTTCGATTATTGGGTTTTTTATTCGAATAATTATTATATTTCAATGCACAAATTATCAAACTTTTGAACAAAATACACCAAAATTTTGGGATATTTTGGATTATTTTGGCTTTTTATTCGAAAAATTATTCGGTTTTATATTCGATTAATATCTGATTATTCGGTTTTTTATTCGATAAATATTTAAATATTTTGTTTAATACATTTTTAAGTCCTAAAAATAAATCTGACTTTTCCGGAAATTTTGTGATTATACAATATTTTACTCGAAAAGTTATTCGGTTTTTTATTCGAATAGAAATTCAGTGTTTTCTTTGTAACTCAAATCTGAATAATAAGCTAATATTAATAATAAAAAAGATTTATGAAAATGTTCTTTCGAATAAATTTTTATTACCAAAATTGAAACGCTTTTGAAAATAATTTTTAGGTGATTTTTCGATTATTGGGTTTTTTATTCGAATAATTATTATCTTTCAATGTACAAATTAAGAAACTTTTGAACAAAATAGGAAATTTTTCGATATTATTAAAAAAATTATTCGGGTATTTATTCGAATAAAAATAATTTTCTTTTATAAAAAGAATAATAACAAGCATTTAATATTTAAGAAATTCAAAATATGATAATTTTTTTCAATTACTTGGTTTTTTATTCGAATATTTTCTAAAAAAAATGCAAATTTATTATTTTTGTAAAAATCTTTTTAATTATCAGGAACATTTAACGGAGTTTTCTTCGAATAATTATTCTGTTTTTTAATCGATATAAATCAAATTTTTTAAAAGTATTTTTAATATTTAAGAAATAAAAAAATCTGTAAATTTTTTTCAATTATTCGGTTTTTTATTCGAATAAAAAAATCCGAAAATTGTATGGTTATTTTTGTAAAAAACTTTATAATTATGAGAAATATTTATCGGGTTTTTATTCGAATAATTACTCGGTTTTTTATTCGAATAATTATTCGATTATTTAAAAAAAAATTAAAATGTTAAGAAAATTTAATATAAGAAAACATCCTAAAAATTATGCGGTTTTTATTCGAATAAAAATCAGTTTTTTTACAAAGGAATAAAAAAAAAGATTTAATATTTAAAAAATAAATTAATCTGAAAATTTTTTCAATTATTCGGTTTTTTATTCGAATATTTTCTTAAAATAAAATACCGTTATTTTTGCAATAATCTTTATAATTATAAGGAACTTTTATTGGGTTTTTATTCTAATAATATCTTGGTTTTTTATTCGAATAATTATTTTTGGTAAAAAAAATAAAATTTTATGAAAATTCAAAATAAGAAAACTACTTAAAGATTATTCGGAATTTTATTCGAATAAAACTCTGTTTTTTAAAAAAATGTTTAATATGTATTTAAGAAATAGAAAAATTTGAAATCTGACTTTTCATTCGAATAATTATTCGGTTTTTATTCGAATAATTTCCTCATTGCTATTTAAAAAATCTTCTTAATTATGATTTTTTCATATAAAAATGAAAAAAAAAATCTATTTTAAGAAACTTTTTACAATTATTCGCGTGTTTATTCGGTTCTTTTGAACATTTATCTGGATATTTTTTAAAAAAAAATGTGTATCGTTTTTGTGTTTAATATGAACATAAATCCAAAACAAATTTTTTCGATTATTCGGTTCGTCATCTTATTTTTATTTGTTCGATTGTAAACTGTTGTTGAAAATTTGAATTTTCATAATATTTAAATTTTTTTTTATTAAAAATAACCGAATAACCAAGTTATTATTCGAATAAACACCCGATAAATGTTTGTAAAAAAATCTGTATATTCAATGTGCAAAACCAAGACACAAGATTTTACGAATTATTCGGTTTTTTATTCGAATAATTAATCGAATATATTTGTTAAAACAATTTTGTTTAAAATCAAAAGTTTTCATTTAAAAAAATAAAATACCAAATTTTGTTTTCATGGAATTTGTTCGATTACTCGGTTTTTTATTCGAACAATTAATTTGAAAATTCAAAACAATTTTGAATTTTCATAACATTCATGTTTTTTACAGAAATAATCGAATAATTATTCGAATAAAAACCGAGTTATTATTCGAATAAAAACCAATAAATGTTTGTAGAAAAATTTGTTATTAAAATATTTATATTATTTCAATATGCAAAACCAAGACACAAGATTTTACAAAATTTTTTGTCGGATATTCGGTTTTTAATTCGAATTATTAATCGAATAATTTTTTTAATTTAAATGTTTATAAAAAAAATTCTTCTTTTATAGAAGTATTTCGTTTATTCGGTTTTTTATTCGAAAAATTATTCGAAGCAATTAGGAAATTGTATGAAAATTCAAAATAAGAAAACAATTTTGAATACATTTATATTTTTTTTACAGAAATAATCGAATAATTATTCGAATAAAAAACCGAGTTATTATTCGAATAAAAATCCAATAAATGTTGCAAAAAACTGTATATGTATTTATATTATTTCAATATGCAAAACCAAGACACAAGATTTTACAAAATTTATTTTTCGAATATTCGGTTTTTAATTCGAATAATTAATCGAATAATTTTGTTAATAGCGATAATTAAAATTTTTTTAAATAAAAATAGAAAACAGCTGTTTTAATTTAAAATGTTTATAAAAAAATTTCTTCTTTTATAAAAGTTTTTCGATTATTCGGTTTTTTATTCGAAAAATTAATCGAATCAATTAGGAAATTATTTGAAAATTCAAAATAAGTAAACAGTTTTGAATACAGAACATTTAAATTTTTTTTACAGAAATAATCGAATAATTATTCGAATATTAATCGAGTTATTATTCGAATAAAAACCCAATAAAAATTTGTAAATAAAACTGTATATTTATATTATTTCAATATGCAAAACCAAGACACAAGATTTTACAAAATTTGATTATCGGATATTCGGTTTTTTATTCGAATAATTAATCGTTTTTTTTAAATAAAATTGGAAAACAGCTATTTTAGTTTAAAATCTTAAAATAGAAAATTTGAGTTTCATGAAATTTTTTCGATTATTCGGTTTTTTATTCGATTAATTAATCAAATTAATAAAATATTAAAATAAAAACAAAATTTAAGGGAATATCTTTTTAATATAAATACATTTTTCATATCTTTTCTTTGATTTGCTTCAAAATACATACTGCATACTTTATCTGCTTATGATTTTTTTTTTATAATTCTAAAATTATTTAACACAAATTTCATAATGTCAGCCTCGATAAGATAACAAAATTAGTTTAAAAAATCTTTATTATGATTAATAATAAAAAAATTTAAAAAAAGTACCACATGACAAGCAAACAATTACTGTTTACCTGCTGAAGTAATCAATTTTTTATCATACTACACTACATAAACATTTTATTAACAAAATGTTTACAAAATCATTAAATTTATTAGATCAAACACAAATTCAAAATTGTTTTAAAAACAAATTGTAAAACAGTGATTCTGATAATAATTTTACAATGTGATAAGGAATATTAAAGGGAAATTACAAAACATGGTTTGGATGTTAATTTGAAAAAAGAATGAGTGTTAATTTCCTGTTTATTAAAGCTTAATACAATATTTTAATGGCATTTGACAGGACCTATAAACAGTGATATTAATATAGACAAAATATAATAATTATATGTTATTTGGATTAGGTTTTAAAGAACTATAAACAGTCATAAAAAGTCATATTAAGACAAAGAATACAGAGTTAGTTCCATTCAAGTGTAAACTGAATGAAATAAGTTTCCATCTATTTCTAGGAAATCAACAATAAATATTTGCCTAGCAACTGCAAACTTACCTAAAATAATGTTGTTAAAGTAAAGTAATTACTGTTGTAGATTTTTCTTAATCAAGCCTGAAAAAAAGTAATAAAAAAAAGAAAATTATTATTAATGAGAATAAAAAAAAATGAATAATAAAATATTTATCTCAAAAGCAAATTAAAACCATTATCTTTCAAATAAAATGCCAATAAAATGACCCAATTTAGAAATGTAAATCAAATTTACATAAAACACACCAAAAAATTTCTTATCTAAAGGGTTATACAATAAACTTAAGAAATATTCCTTCAAAATAAGCTTTTAAACAAAAAATATTTTTATTTCAAACTCCATTCAAATAATTTATACCTTAAACTGTAAATAAATTAAAAATATTCCCTTTAAATATACTAATAAATGGAATTTGTTTATAAAACTTAAAATTTAAATATAAAAGAGTTCGTTTAACAAAAGTTATTTATAATAAAACTATCATTCTTCTGTCACAATAAACCAGAGAAAGGTGAACTTATAAATTAAAATTAATTTAAGCTTTAATATGTAAAAATATACAGTTAGGCATAAATCAAAAAAAATCAAAATATTTAACAACTTGTTGAAATAATTGAAAAAGGGAATGCTACAGTGACTGCAAAAATACAAAAAACTTTAAAATGTTTAAAAAATTAAACTAGGTATTGTTATCAGTTATTTTTAATACAAAAGCTAATTTTTAAAAATAGTAGTATTTTACTACTTTTTTAAAATTGGTAAAAATATCTTGATTTGACACTAACAACTATTTACCAACATTTCTAGTCGTTTTTTATGGTTAAAAATTATTTTTGAAAATAGTAGTATTTTACTACTTTTTTTAAAATTGTCAAAAATGTCTTGATATGTAACCAAACAATTATTTACCAACATTTATAGTTGTTTTTTAATGAAAAAAATTGTGTAAAAATAGTAGTTTTTTACAACTTTTTTTTAAAATTGGTAAAAATGTCTTGATTTGACACTAACAACTATTTATCAACATTTCTAGTCGTTTTTTATAGTTAAAAATTATTTTTGAAAATAGTAGTATTTTACTACTTTTTTTAAAATGGTTAAAAATTCTAGATTTGTTATTTACCAACATTTCTAGTCGTTTTTTATGGACAAAAATAATTTTTAAAAATATTAGTATTTTACTACTTTTTTTAAATTGTCAAAAATGTCTTGATATGTAACCAAACAATTATTTACCAACATTTATAGTTGTTTTTTAATGAAAAAAATTGTCTAAAAATAGTAGTATTTTACTACTTTTTTAAAATTGGTAAAAATATCTTGATTTGACACAAACAACTATTTACCAACATTTCTAGTCGTTTTTTATGGTTAAAAAATATTTTTGAAAATAGTAGTATTTTACTATGTTTTTTTTACTGTTTTTTAATGAAAAAAATTATGTAAAAATAGTAGTATTTTACTACTTTTTTAAAATTGGTAAAAATATCTTGATTTGACACTAACAACATTTCCAGTCTGTTTTTATGGTTAAAAATTATTTTTGAAAATAGTAGTATTTTACTACTTTTTTAAAATTGTCAAAAATGTCTTGATTTGTCAATAACAATTATTTACCAACATTTCTAGTCGTTTTTTATGGACAAAAATTATTTTTAAAAATAGTAGTATTTTACTACCTTTTAAAAATTGTTAAAAATGTCTTGATTTGTAACCAAACAATTATTTACCAACATTTCTAGTCGTTTTTTATGTACAAAAATAATTTTTAAAAATAGTAGTATTTTACTACTTTTTGAAAATTGTTAAAAATGTCTTGATTTGTCACTAACAATTATTTACCAACATTTGTAGTCGTTTTTTTATGGTTAAAAATTATTTTTGAAAATAGTAGTATTTTATTACTTTTTTAAAATTGTCAAAAATGTCTTGATATGTAACCAAACAACTATTTACCAACATTTCTAGTCGTTTTTTATGGTTAAAAATTATTTTTGAAAATAGTAGTATTTTACTACTTTTTTAAAATTGTCAAAAATGTCTTGATATGTAACCAAACAATTATTTACCAACATTTATAGTTGTTTTTTAATGAAAAAAATTGTGTAAAAATAGTAGTATTTTACTACTTTTTTAAAATTGGTAAAAATGTCTTGATTTGACACTAACAACTATTTACCAACATTTCTAGTCGTTTTTTATGGTTAAAAATTATTTTTGAAAATAGTAGTATTTTACTATTTTAAAATTGTCAAAAATGTCTTGATATGTAATCAAACAATTATTTACCAACATTTATAGTTGTTTTTTAATGAAAAAAATTGAGTAAAAATAGTAGTATTTTACTACTTTTTTTAAAATTGGTAACAATGTCTTGATTTGACACTAACAACTATTTACCAACATTTCTAGTCGTTTTTTATGGTTACAAATTATTTTTGAAAATTGTAGTATTTTACTACTTTTTTAAAATTGTCAAAAATGTCTTGATATGTTATCAAACATTTATTTACCAACATTTATAGTTGTATTTTAATGAAAAAAACTGTGTAAAAATAGTAGTATTTTACTACTTTTTTAAAATTGGTAAAAATGTCTTGATTTGACACTAACAACTATTTACCAACATTTCTAGTCGTTTTTTATGGTTAAAAATTATTTTTGAAAATAGTAGTATTTTACTACTTTTTTATAATTGTCAAAAATGTCTTGATATGTAATCAAACAATTATTTACCAACATTTCTAGTTGGTTTTTATGGACAAGAATAATTTCTAAAAATAGTAGTATTTTACTACTTTTTTAAAATTGGTAAAAATGTCTTGATTTGACACTAACAACTATTTACGAACATTTCTAGTCGTTTTTTATGGTTAAAAATTATTTTTGAAAATAGTAGTATTTTACTACCTTTTTAAAATTGTTAAAAATGTCTTGATATGTAATCAAACAATTATTTACCAACATTTATAGTTGTTTTTTAATGAAAAAAATTGTGTAAAAATAGTAGTATTTTACTACTTTTTTAAAATTGTTAAAAATATCTTGATATGTAACCAAACAATTATTTACCAACATTTATAGTCGTTTTTGATGGATAAAAATAATTTTTAAAATAGTAGTATTTTACTACTTTTTTGAAAATGTACTTAAAACGGAAATATTAGAATGACACAATGATCCGTAAATATTTAAGATGGTAAACCTATATTTTTATTGCTTTTGTTAAAAAGGTAGTATTTAGTACTTTTTTAAATTATCCTAGAATAGGGAAAAATAAATACAAAATCTATTTAATTTACAAGGGATTATATTGATTTTAATATAAAGTACTTTTCTACTACTTTTAAATTTTTTTTTAAAAATTCTCTTTTTTAAAATTTTTTAAAATTCATTAAATTTCTCTATAAAATAATGCCGTTTGTTATTTTAAATGTAATTTGAACAAAATACAAAAAGATTAAAAAAATGTAGCCAAAATTAAACAAATTAATAAAATAGAATGTGTATATAATCAATTGCATATTTTAAGGAATTAATTGTCAATATATTGATTTTTGAAAATAGTACTTTTTTATTCCTATTTGAAAATTTTACCAAATTTACTAAATTTTGTTATAGAATTATAATCTTTGCCACTTTAAGTGATTTTTGGTGAAATTTTTTCAATTTGAAAATAGTAGTATTTTACTACTCTTTTTAAATTTTGTTATAAAATAATACTCTTAGTCAATTTAAGTGATTTTGGATGAAATTTTTTCAATTTGAAAATAGTAGTATTTTACTACTCTTTTTGAATTTATTAAATTTTGTTATAAAATAATACTCTTTGTCACTTTAAGTGATTTTTCATGAAATTTTTTCAAATTGAAAATAGTAGTATTTTACTACTCTTTTTAAATTTATTAAATTTTGTTATAAAATAATACTCTTTGTCACTTTAAGTGATTTTTGATGAAATTTTTTCAATTTGAAAATAGTAGTATTTTACTACTCTTTTTAAATTTATTAAATTTTGTTATAAAATAATACTCTTTGTCAATTTAAGTGATCTTTCATGAAATTTTTTCAATTTGAAAATAGTAGTATTTTACTACTCTTTTTAAATTTATTAAATTTTCTTACAAAATAATACTCTTTGTCACTTTAAGTGATTTTTCATGAAATTTTTTCAAATTGAAAATAGTAGTATTTTACTACTTTTTTCAAAAACTTTTAAAATTTAACAAAAATTTATGAAATCCTTAAAATTTGTAAAAAAAATAATATTATTTTTTAATTTACTATATAAAACCTGGTTTTTGCTTAACTTTTTTAATACTGCTTCACTACTTGTCTACTACTTTTTATTTAAATTTTTATATGTATTCCTAATTTTCCAGCCTTTATGTATAATTATCTCAATTTTCAATAATTACAGGTGTGTTATGTTTGCATTAACTTAATTCCTAACAATTTCACTTTAAGCTATGTTATCAAGTCATATATTAATTTTATTTGTTTTTTTTTTGGTTTTTAATTACACTGGCTTTTTTAAAAAGTTTACTTTGTTGTGTATAATTTGTATGAGGTTTTGTATTTGTTTTTTGGCCTTTTAATAATCATAACTGTTGTTAACAACACAATTTCTAAACCAAAATACTAACATATATAAACTTGTTTAATAACTTTGGCAAAGCTTTTTTTTGTGTTTTTAGCTGGTTTTGTTGTTTCATTTTAATGACCTTGTAAAACGTAATATTTATTTCACTTTCTTTCATTTCAACTCACTGTTTAAAGGCCACCACCAACCACCAGTAGTAGCAGCAGCAGCAACAAAGTTAGTTTATGGCAGAAGTAAACTTTTACTCAAGGTTAATTTAAATAGAATTTTTTTTTAGAGAAAGAAGCAAAAAACAACTGATTTCTAAATGGAAAAGTAGAAAAAAAGCCACACAAAAAAATGTGATTAGAAATTACAATTACAGTAAAAGGAAAAGCCAGGTATGTGTAAAATGTTTAGAAATTTTTTCTAATAATTTTCATTAATAAATAATAAAGAAGATGTAGACCATGAGTTGTAATAAATATAATTTAAATATTAATGGATTTACAGGAGTGTTTCTACTTGTTAAAGGGAGTGTTAGCAATAAGCTAATAACACATGTTGCTTTATCAATAAATTTTAATTAAAATTCAAGAAATTTCTTATATTTAACAAGAATTACAAGAATTGTGAGGAATTTAAATAGATTCCAGGGAACACAAAGTAAAGAAGGTAAATAATGGACAAAAAGCCATAGAAATCGCTAAAATTGCTTAAAAAGAAAAATTAAATTAGTTAAAAACTCGGATTTTTCAATTGTTTACATAAAGTAAATTCCAAAAATTGTAAAATTTAGCAATTGAAATAATAAATCTTAATTTTTTTTAAAAAAATCCCATAATTTTTTTCTTAAAAATTTGCTTATTTTACAAGCTTTTTAATTGTTTACATCAGGTAAACCATGTAAATGGTAAAAATCCAAATTATTTAAGCACAAAAATTAATTTTATTTATAAATTCTATGATTTTTCTCCTTAAAATCGGCGTAATTTACAAGTTTTGTAATTGTTTACATTATGTAAACAATGTAAAGAATTAAATAACTTGGGTAAAATTCCACAAAATTGCTAAATTTAAATACTAGAATCATAGAATTTAATGGCACCATTAAAAATATCCAGATTGTTTCTTGAAAATGTGTATAATTTACAAGATTTTTAATTGTTTACATAAGGTAAACAATGTTTACATAATTTACACAATTGCGAAATAGTAAATTAAAGCTTTATTTAGTAAACCACATGAATCTTGTTTAAAAATCTTAATTTTTTTACATTGTTGACATTAGGTAAACAATGTAAAAATTATGTAAACAATGCAAAATGGGGAAAAAATATAAAATATTATAAAACTTCAGCATTAAAATCATAGCATTTAATTTTATTTATAAAATCTATGATTTTTTCTCCTTAAAACCATCGTAATTTACAAGTTTTACATTATGTAAACAATGTAAAGCATTAAGTAACTTGGGTAAAATTAAATAAAATTGCTAAATTTAAATACTAGAATCATAGATTTTAATGGCACCATTAAAAATATCCAGATTGCTTCTTGAAAATTTGTGTAATTTACAAGATTTTTAATTGTTTACATGAGGTAAACAGTGTTTACATAATTTACATTATCGCAAAATACTAAATTAAAGCTTTATTTAGTAAACCACATGAATCTTGTTTAAAAATCTTAATTTTTTACATTGTTGACATTAGGTAAACAATGTAAAAATTTTGTAAACAATGTAAAATTGGGTAAAAATCCAAAATATTATAAAATTTTTGCACTAAAATCATAGCAATTATTCTAATTAGTAAATTCCAATGATTATTTTCTTAAAAATTTGCATAATTTATAAGAAAATCAATTGTTTACATTATGTAAACAATGTAAAGAATTAGGTAATCTTGGTAAAAGTCTACAAAAAACTACAGTTTACGCATTAAAATAATAGCATTTAGTTTTAGCATAGAAATACCCCAATTTTTGTCTTAATAATATGCCGAATTTACAAGATTTTACATTGTTTACACAAGGTAAACAAGGTTTACATAATGTAAATAATAGTAGAATGCTAAAAAAATGCATTATTTAGTAAAAAAAATTAATTTTCTTTAAAATGTTTAATTTTTTACATTGTTGACATTATGTAAATTTTGTTTACACAATGTAAACAATGTAAATAATTGAAAAATACTAAATAAAATGTTTTATTTAATAAAACAAATAAAGTTTCTTTAAAGTTTTTAATTTTTTGCATTGTTGACATTATGTAAATTTTGTTTACATAATGTAAACAATGTAAATAATTGAAAAATACTAATTAAAATGTATTATTTAGTAAAACAAATAAATTTTCTTTAAAATTTTTAATTGTTTACATTGTTGACATTATGTAAATTTTGTTTACATAATGTAAACAATGTAAGTAATTGAGAAATACTAAATAAAATGTATTATTTAGTAAAACAAATTAAATTTCTTTAAATTTTTAAATTGTCTACATTATTGACACTATGTAAATTTTGTTTACATAATGTAAACAATGTAAATAATTGAGAAATAATAAATAAAATGTATTATTTAGTAAAACAAATAAATTTTCTTTAAAATTTTTAATTGTTTACTTTATTGACATTATGTAAATTTAGTTTACATAATGTAAACAATGTAAATAATTGAGAAATACTAAATAAAATACTTTATTTAGTAAAACAAATAACATTTTTTTAAATGTTTAATTGTTTACATTGTTGACATTATGTAAATTTTGTTTACATAATGAAAACAATTGAAAAATACTAAATAAAATGTATAATTTAGTAAAACAAATAAATTTTCTTTAAAATTTATATTTGTTTACATTGTTGACATTACGTAAATTTTGTTTACATAATGTAAACAATGTAAATAATTGAAAAATACTAAATAAAATCTATTATTTAGTAAAACAAATAAAATTTCTTTAAAATTTTAAATTTTCTACATTATTGACACTATGTAAATTTTGTTTACATAATGTAAACAATGTAAATAATTGCAAAATACTAAATAAAATGTTTTATTTAATAAAACAAATAAAGTTTCTTTAAAATTTTTAATTTTTTACATTGTTGACATTATGTAAATTTTGATTACATAATGTAAACAATGTAAATAACTGAAAAATTTAAAATAAATTGTATTATTTAGTAAACCAACCTATTTTGGTTTAAAAATGTAATTTTTTTACATTAATGACAGTATATAAACCATGTAAACTATGAGGTAAACAATTAAAATTGTAGCTTAACAGTAAAGAAATTTTAATAATGTTTACATTTTACAAATACTTAAAGAAATCTAAACAATTTGCATTAAAAAATTAGCAAAATGTTAAACATTTCAATTGTAAACATCAGGTAAACAATGTAAAATATATGTTTAAAAATATTAATTTTAAGAATTTCAATTTATGTAACAATAATTAAGAAAATTTTTATATTTTCCAATAAAAAACAATTAAAATTTATGTAAATTGTTTAGATAATTTCCCACAAATGTTCCCCCTGAAACACCAATTATAGAAATTGATAAAAAAAACTAAACCCCTCAAAACCGGTTTAAAATTAATTATTAAAATTACTATTACAATTTATCTACTTTATAGCTAAACATCTAGCTTATTGCAGTCTCTCTGAATATTAATTAAAAAATTAGACAAAGCTTTTATTAGCCTCATAAAAATATATAAAAAAAAATTAAAACACGTAAAAAAAACCTTAAGCAATTTTCTAAGTAGTTTTATGATCAAAATAGACAAAAGAAAAATTGTAGATTCTTATTTGTGTGACTTAACAAACGAAAAATATAAAGAAGAAAAAGCTCTTTTCATTTTGTTTTATAAATTCTTTCTTTTAGATTTATTGCAAAAAAGGCATTATTTTTTTGTTGTTGCTGCTTCTTTCTCTCTTTTTAGCCATTGTTGCCATTTACCACAACAACAAAAGTGACGCCTTTAGGTTGTACAATAAATTGTTAAATACATACTACAACAACAGCAACAATTCAACAGGGTATTTTTAATTAAAACAACAAACATTAAACATGCAAAGATCAACACTGAACTAAAGAAGAAACAGCAAAAAAAGTTATTACTCGTCTGTCTTTTTGAGGTATTTGGTAAGTATTCACATTTCACATTAGTATTCATATGGCAATGGGGAATAATTTAAGGTACTTTTAGGCTTTTTTTTTGGATAAAACTTGGGATTTATTAGAAAAGTACTAAATAATTTATAATAATGCTTTCTTCTGGTAAAAAATTTTAGTTTTAAATAATTTCCAATAAAAAGTTTTGAAAATTTTAAAAAGTACTTTTTTACATTTTTGTATAAACAAGTTATAGGCATAATATTAAGAGTTTTAGAAAAAAAAAATACTTTAACAGTGTATTTTTCTGTCATATTTCTTATTTCTAAAGATTTTTGCACAAATTTCCTAAAATTTCAAAAAAGTACTTTTTTGGTACTTTTTCTGAAAAATTGATTTTAAGGATAAAATAAAGAAATATTATTTCACTTAAGTTGTTTGAACTCAAAATAAGGAATAAAATTTGTTTGCTGAGTACTTTTTTGAAATTTCAAAATTAGTACTTTTCTCAAAAAGTTTTTTTTTATTCGTTTTTTGCGTATTTCTTATATTCTTGAAATAAATATAAGAAATTTTATTTAAAAATTATATTTTAAACAAAAATTTATTTGATCTTTTTTATGATTTTAGCATAAATTACCAACAAATTTGCATAAATTTGTTTAAAATTCGAAAAAGTTGGTAACCTTTTGGTACTTTTTACGAAAAATTTATTTTAAGGGTGAAATAAAGAAGTTTTACTTTATTTAGGAATAAAATTTGTGGTTTTACAGGACTTTTTTGAAATTTCAAAAATAGTACTTTTCTGACAAAATTTTTTTTTTCGCTTTTTGTGTTTTTTTTTTAATAAATATAAGAAATTTTATTAAAAAAAATTACATTTAGACAGAAAAAGAACTAATGCATTGATCAGTTCTATGATTTTAGCATAAATTATCAAAAAAGTACTTTGGTACCTTTTAGGCACTATTACGACAAATGTGGTTTAATTGTAAAATGGAGTAATTTTACTTCACTTACAAAATTTGTACTTTAAAACAGGAAAAAATAGTGCTATTAGGACTAGTTTTTCGAATTCTCAAAAATAGTACTTTTCAAAAAAAGTACCTTATTAATTAAAATACAAAATTTTAGTAACAATATACTTAAATTGTGAATTTCTCTGCCTTAAATTCTTACTTCTGAAGATTTTTGCATAAATTTGCTAAAAATTCAAAAAAGTACTTTTGTGTATTATGGTACTTTATCTGAAAAATGGATTTTAGTGATAAAATAAAAAAGTTTTGCTTCACTTAAGTTGTTTGAACTCTAAATAAGGAATAAAATTTATTTTTTTGAGGAGTTTTTCGAATTCTTTTTTCAAAAAAAGTACCTCATTAATAAATATACGAAATTTTAGTAACAAAATATTTAAATTAAGTATTCTCTGCCTTTATTTCTCATTTTTAATGATTTTTTGGAAAATTCCCAAAAAATTCAAAATAGTACTTTTGTGTATTATGGTACTTTTTTGAAAAATGGATTTTAATGGTAAAATAAACAAGTTTTATTTCACTTAAGGAATAAAATTTGTTTGTTTAGAGGACTTATTTGAATTCTCAAAAAAGTACTTTTCAAAAAAAAGTACCTCATTAATAAATATCCGAAATTTTAGTAACAAAATATTTAAAATAAGTATTTCTCTGCCTTTATTTCTCATTTTTAATGATTTTTTTGAAAATTTCCTAAAAATTCAAAAAAGTACTTTTGTGTATTATGGTACTTTTGTGAAAAATGGTAAAATAAAAAAGTTTTACTTCACTTAAGTTATTTGAACTCTAAATAAGGAATAAAATTCGTATTTTAGAGGACTTTATTGAATTTTCCAAAGAAGTTATTTTCTCAAAAAAAAATTTTTATACGCATTTTCGCAAAAAATTCCAAAAAAAAAATACTTTGATAGCTTTTTGGTACATGTAACAGAAGTAAATTTAACAAGTTAGAGTAAAAAATTGGTAAAACACGTTTTTGTACCAAAAAATTCGGGACAAAATTGTTGGTGAAAGAGAGATTCTCGCGATTTTTTCCATTTACAGGCAGATTTAATCAATTTTAATTCGGAAAATGCAAACGAAATTTCGAAAGATATAAAAACAGTACATAAATTGAAACTCTAAAATGTCTCCTTATTTATTAACTTTGAATAAAATCAAATTTCATTTACACTATTTTTTATAAAAAAAAACCCAATAAAATTCCCTTTTTAAGGACCCTGTTTTCCCATTTCCATCCACACTGCCAATAACAATTCTCTCAAACATACATCACCAGTTTTGTTGGTTTCTTCTTGTTTTTTATTCATTGCTTTTTTCTTAACCATCATCCTCATCTTATTTATAATAAAAATGCATCATTATCTTTCACAAAATGTGAAGAAGAAAAATTAAACCAGCTCTTTTACTACACTACTCTTCTTATAAACATATCTACACTTATTTTTACATATAAAAAATAAATAAAATATGTATGCAAGAGTAACAAGAATATGGTAAACCAACAACAAACACAAGTACAACATAAACAATAACAACAACAAAAGAAATATTTAACCAAACATGTTATGCAGCCAGCCAGCCCCCCCATTAAATTGTGTACAGTGTTTGAGTGTTTGTTGTATTCACTTGGGGCCTCTCTATAAAGTGGTTTGTTTGGTGGGGTGTGAGAGTGAGTAAGCAAAACATGCTCATTATCATCATCAGCATGCAATACACATTATCACACAAACACTTGCATGTTAATAGAAAACTTCATTATCACGTGAAAGAAAACAAGTTGTGAGTGTGATGTATTTTTTTGTTGTTCTCTGTTGTCTTTTCATTAGGTCTTCTTTGTTTTTGTTGTTTTCGATTTCTTATTTATGGATGAGTGTAACTGATCATCATTATCATCATATTTAATGTTAATGATGACGATGATGAAAGAGATGCTGCTAACATTTATGTTTGTTAACGAGTATAAATGAAGGCAAATGTTGGAAAAGAAAAATTAACATAAAAATTTTAAACTATCGACATATTTTAACCCATATCATAAATATGTATGTACTAAAGCCTGAGCTTGAGAAAATCTGTTTTCTTTGAGTTTTACATGATATTTGTTGGAATTGATTTTTAATTGGAAAAATGTCATAGTATTTTAAGTGCTGGCATAATGATGTGGTATTTTGAAGCAAAAGAAAAAGGGTGAGAACAACTTGGTAAAACTATTAACAGGTTAATTTGAAAAGAATTTTTGGGGGGAAATTATACAGAATGAATAGTTAAGAAACAAATTAGGGTTAACAAAATATTTTCTAGTTGAAAATATGGTCTATCTTAGATCCCATTTACAAAAATATATTGTTTATTAAACTATTGAAATGATTTTACGATCTTTTGAAAGTTCAAAAGATCGTAAAATTGAGAAAAGTTCAAATTACCTATAATACGATTTATTATCTAATTAAAATCAGCAAAAAATTGCAAAGTTTGTGGCAATTTTAACACAATATATATTAAACTTTTAAATCAATTTTATATATTTCTAAAAGATCATGATCTTCCCTTTTAAACAATCAAAAATTAAAGCAGTTTTTCTGAACAAAGAAAAATTATTTTACAAAAAATTGTATTTAAATTTTCATAATCCTTAATTTTTTACTGCTCTATATTTTTGTATCAACAACAGCCGCCTCCCTTTTAAAATTTTTTAAATAAACACATCATCAAAATCCTCTGCGTGCTTCCAACTAAATTTAATAAACTATAATTTTTATTTATTTTTCCTAGCATTTCATAAGTCAACAAGTTTGCTTGAAAAATTCAAGTAAATGAAAGTGAATTCAAGGGTTTTTTATGTAGAAAAATATGTATAAAATAAATAAAATATTTATTTAAAAGAAAACAAAACAAAAACTTAAATTGAAAAGGAAGAAGTACAAGAAGCAGAACAAAAGTAGCAACAACAACAACAGCAAGTTAAGTAAAACACAAACTCAATATGTTTCATCATTATGAGCACATGTTGCACATGTTTATAGTATGTTGCACAAATATTCAAACTTAGGCGAGTGAGCACTACCAGCATACATATACCAGACAGGAGGCAGAGATGTAAAGGAGTGAGAACTAGAACAGAACTAGAACAGAACTAGAACAGAACTAGAACAGAACTAGAACAGAACTAGAACAGAACTAGAACAGAACTAGAACAGAACTAGAACAGAACTAGAACAGATCTAGAACAGAACTAGAACAGAACTAGAACAGAACTAGACCAGAACTAGAACAGAACTAGAACAGAACTAGAACAGAACTAGAACAGAACTAGAACAGAACTAGAACAGAACTAGAACAGAACTAGAACAGAACTAGAACAGAACTAGAACAGAACTAGAACAGAACTAGAACAGAACTAGAACAGAACTAGAACAGAACTAGAACAGAACTAGAACAGAACTAGAACAGAACTAGAACAGAACTAGAACAGAACTAGAACAGAACTAGAACAGAACTAGAACAGAACTAGAACAGAACTAGAACAGAACTAGAACAGAACTAGAACAGAACTAGAACAGAACTAGAACAGAACTAGAACAGAACTAGAACAGAACTAGAACAGAACTAGAACAGAACTAGAACAGAACTAGAACAGAACTAGAACAGAACTAGAACAGAACTAGAACAGAACTAGAACAGAACTAGAACAGAACTAGAACAGAACTAGAACAGAACTAGAACAGAACTAGAACAGAACTAGAACAGAACTAGAACAGAACTAGAACAGAACTAGAACAGAACTAGAACAGAACTAGAACAGATCTATAACAGAACTAGAACAGATGTAGAACTGAATTGAATCTTGAAATTTCCTTAAAGACTTAATTCTCTTAAATACTGCTTTTAAATATAAAATCTAACATGCTGTTGATGGAATTTTTTTTGTATGTTTCTTCTTTAAAATATATATATATAAAAAAAATAAGTATACTAAAGTATTTTATAACACTGTGAATGTCTTGTCTTTTTGCCTTCTGAAACATTGAACATGTTTAACATTTAAAAAAGAGAAATATATACAATAATTTTGTTTTTACATTCTACACATTACACACTCAACCATATAGCCTAAGTACCAGATACAATATACAATTGTCTGTATAAAAATACAAAATACGAACAAAATAAAAATTGCTTTAAGTTGTAACAAAAAGAATAAATAGACTTTTGTTCATTCATTTACAGAAAAAATATACAATTTTTTTTTGCCTTCACTGAACTCTCGAGTAAAATTTCAAATGTCTAAGAGTAAACTGAAGAACTGCATGTGTTGCGTTGTTACAATTTAAGTGTTAAGTTTGATTATTCTATATGTATTTTAAGTATTTATCTGCTCAAGTAATTGTTGGCTAAAGTCAGGGCATCTAGAAAGGCCAATAAATAGAAAAAACTTAACTTTATATATAAATATGCTGTATAGGAGAATGCTGAACATTTAAATAAGTAAAAGTATTTTACTATTTAGTCATTTTGTTTTAAATTGCAAAACAAAATGAAGTGTATTGATTAGTTTAGTGAACATGCAGTTTAGTTTGGAATGCAATACAAAAATATTTTTAGAGAATATCAGATAATCAAACACTTGAAAAGGAAGTTGTTGAACATATGTGACATTTTATAGAAAAAAATATATAAGATTTTTAAATTAAAATAGAATTGAGAAAGATAAATAAAAAACAGCATGTGTGATTCTTAAAGCCTGAACAATTAATACACGGATAGCGCAAAATACTTGGGAGTCAGTCTAAATAGTAAACTATCCTGGAAACCCAATACTCTAGCAAGGACATGGAAAGCCTTGACGACAATTAATGTCTGCAAGAAGGTCATAGGTACACGATGGGTATTAGACCCCTGAACTAGAACTGAACTAGAACTGAACTAGAACTGAACTAGAACTGAACTAGAACTGAACTAGAACTGAACTAGAACTGAACTAGAACTAAACTAGAACTAAACTAGAACTGAACTAGAACTGAACTAGAACTGAACTAAAACTGAACTAGAACTGAACTAGAACTGAACTAGAACTGAACTAGAACTGAACTAGAACTGAACTAGAACTGAACTAGAACTGAACTAGAACTGAACTAGAACTGAACTAGAACTGAACTAGAACTGAACTAGAACTGAACTAGAACTGAACTAGAACTGAACTAGAACTGAACTAGAACTGAACTAGAACTGAACTAGAACTGAACTAGAACTGAACTAGAACTGAACTAGAACTAAACTAGAACTGAACTAGAACTGAACTAGAACTGAACTAGAACTGAACTAGAATTGAACTAGAACTGAACTAGAACTGAACTAGAATTGAACTAGAACTGAACTAGAACTGAACTAGAACTGAACTAGAACTGAACTAGAACTGAACTAGAACTGAACTAGAACTGAACTAGAACTGAACTAGAACTGAACTAGAACTGAACTAGAACTGAACTAGAACTGAACTAGAACTGAACTAGAACTGAACTAGAACTAGAACTGAACTAGAACTGAACTAGAACTGAACTAGAACTGAACTAGAACTGAACTAGAACTGAACTAGAACTAAACTAGAACTGAACTAGAACTGAACTAGAACTGAACTAGAACTGAACTAGAATTGAACTAGAACTGAACTAGAACTGAACTAGAATTGAACTAGAACTGAACTAGAACTGAACTAGAACTGAACTAGAACTGAACTAGAACTGAACTAGAACTGAACTAGAACTGAACTAGAACTGAACTAGAACTGAACTAGAACTGAACTAGAACTGAACTAGAACTGAACTAGAACTGAACTAGAACTGAACTAGAACTAGAACTGAACTAGAACTGAACTAGAACTGAACTAGAACTGAACTAGAACTGAACTAGAACTGAACTAGAACTGAACTAGAACTGAACTAGAACTGAACTAGAACTGAACTAGGTTTTTGTTCATTTATTCTCCCTTCTTCCCGGGAAGTTTAACTTTACTTCTTTTTTTAATTTAAAAAAAAAATGCCGATTGCTCACCAAAGCTTATGGTGAATGTCTTCCATCGGTGCGAGATATAGTTTGTGCGCTTCAGAAGAGGTGAACGGAAGACAAAGATCGCCCAGGCCAGCCAAAAAAGTTTGAAGACCAAAAATTGGAGGCATTACTCGTTGAAGATTGTTGTCAAACTCAACAAGAGCTTGCAAAATTATTGGGAGCTACTCAAGCAGCAATTTCAAAATGTTTCCAAGCAGCAGGATCCATTCAAAAGCAGGGAAATTGGATACCATACGAATTGAAACTGAGAGATCTTGAAAGAAGATTTTCTATATCTGAAATGCTGCTTGAACGCTATAAAAGAAAATCGTTTTTACACCGAATCATTACTTGCGATGAAAGTAGATCCATACGATTACCCGAATCGTAAGAGATCGTAAGTGAAACCCGGTCAATCAGCCGAATCGACACCAAATACAAATATCTAGTTGTTTTGATCTTTTCAGAACTCTGTCTCTGGGATACGCTTCACTTTGGAACAGATTATCTGATATTGGCTTGATCTATTCTTGGCCTCAAAAGCTGAACAGCTCTTTTGGCTCGGAATCCATACATTGCCAGAAAAATTGTCTGTTAGTATCTTTAAAAAATTTTGTTTCACCTTAATAACAAACCCAATAATTTTATTATTAAATAAACAATATATTCTTTACATAATTTTATTACTTCATTTATTCATTTGTTTTTATTTTATTTTCATAATTTTCCCAAGAAACTACCAAAATAAAATGTTGATTTATGCAAATATTTTATAGAAAAATTGTTTGTTCAATATTGGTAAAATGTATTTATTTAATAATTAATAGTTTCTTTTTAGGAAAACATATAGGTTTTTATTTAAATATTTACATAAAATGCTACAATTAAGTTTTATGAATTTTATTTATTAGTTTGTTTTTCTATTTTTATGGAGAACAAATATACAGAATATTTTAAGAGATTTAAAAGGATTATGTGGGTTAAATTAAAACAAATTTAAAGGGATTTTTTTACAAAAAGCAAATAAATTTAAATATCAAATCAATACAGTTTAAAATGTTTAGTAAAGGGAATAGTAAACATCAAATAATAAATAAAATTGAAAAAGAAATTAAATATTAAAAATATTAATTAATATAAAGAAATTTCAAAAACCATTTATGATTCCTTACCAGCACTATTAACATTAAATTTTACATTTTATTAAAAATTTTCAATTAAAATTTTCCTTTTATTTTGACCATTATATTTAATAAGGCTGGCTACTTATAAAACTACCATATAAAGTTAGAAAAAAAAACAATTCATTAAAATTTTTATTTACAAAAACCAAAAATTATACGGAAACTAACATTAATAAGCTTTTAAAAGTGATCGTAAAAACAATGATTTTGGTATACACCCAACAATTAAATGCATAAAAACATGAGTTTAAAATAAAAATTATAAAAAATAAATACGAAGTAAAACAGCAAAGACCTCAAAAAAAATTGTTAATAAAATGTTAAAACATGTTGACAGTGGTCGTAGACAAAAAAACAACAATTTTAAGGCAAGAATTTGTAGAAAGGTTGTTTTTTTTTAGTTTTTCTGCTATTGTTGGCTGTTTTCAAAAAGCAACCTGATGTTGAAAACAAAAATTTTGGCATGCCATTCAACAAACAGAAAATGCCACAAGTTAAAAGAGAACAGCAAACAACAATAAAAACAAGGAACACACACTCAACATTATTGAGTGGAGTACACTCACTTATGGGGCAGGCAACAAAACCCCAAAAAAAGCAGCTAGGAAAATGGGCTACATACATACAAATATGCATTCACATGGATATGGCAGAGTGGCATGTATAAGAAGATGCTACCACAGTGCTAAATGCAAACAACGATGACTTTTTTTACTTGTGCAGCAAGTCCCACCCAGCAAATTTGAAAGTGGCACTAGCCAGATTCCAAATTTAGAAATTTTTAATCATAGGCTACAATAAGACCTTTCTAATATTAAGATAATTCAATCAATTTCTTTAAACATCCCAGATAATGAAACCTAGGATCAATTGCCACTTAAGTGTCCCCTAGTAATCTAGAGTGTAGTCTATTTGATTGTTTTTTATTTAACATCGTTTTCCAAAAGCCAGCTGTTGCATATTGCTCTGAGTCCTTTGTAATACTAAGAGAAGTCAACAGATTAATTTACACCTCCCAAGTAATCTAGCCTAGAGTCAATTGTAACTATTGTGTCCCCAAAAAATGTAGCACCATCAAAAAAGATTGATTTTGTCATTTCGTTTGTAACGTATCGAAATATTGTTCTTAGAACCAAAAAATATTTATATTCTAGCGATCTAGCTATGTCCGTCCTTCTGTCTTTCAGTTGAAAACACGATAGGGCCCAAAAGAATGGAGCTAGCTGGCTGATTGGTATTGAAAATGGGCATGATTTCTCCTAGCCCCCATACAAATGTCCCCCGGAATACTCTTTGAGCAGTCATAAATATGTAGATTATCCTGCAATTAAATTTTGTAATAATTTAAAAGAAAATCTTGATTTTAAAAAATATTTTTTTGAGGTTAGAATGAACTTTTGCTAATAACTTGAAAAATACTGCAGAAAATGCTGAAATATTTTATACATCTTATGATGTTTTTAAAAACTATTACATTTTTAAGCAATTTTAAAGAAAAACGTGATTTCAAAAAATATATTTTTTTAGGTTAGAATGAACTTTTGTTAATAACTCGAAAATTAGTGCAAAAAATGCTTAAATATTTTATACACCTTATGATTTTTGTTAGAAACTATTACAATTTTAAAGAATTTTAAAGAAATACGTGATTTGTAAAAAAATAATTTTTAGGTTAGAATTAATTCTTGTTAATAACTCGAAAAATACTACTACTCTGTCTGTCTTTCAGTTGAAAACACGATAGGGCCCAAAAGAATGGAGCTAGCTGGATGACTGGTATTGAAAATGGGCAATATCGGTCCATGATTTCTCCTAGCCCCCATACAAATATCCCCCCGGAATACTCTTTGAGCAGTCATAAATATGTTGATTATCCTGCAATCCTGATAAAATATTGCACAAATTAATTCTAAGTACTCTGAAATTATACTGTAAAGTATGACAAAAATCGGGCAACATTTTTCTCTAGTCCCCATACAAGGTCCCCCTTAGAAAATGACTTGAACTTTCATAATTGTCTTATAATAATTAATATTGTGATGTAATTGGACATAAATAAGTTGTAACTATATGAACCTAAATCTTTCTACCAACTTTTGTGAGGAACGGTCCTTAATTGACCCATAAACCCCTATATCAGAAAAATATCTTATTGTCACATATTGCTGGTGGGTATAAAAGATTCGGCACAGACGAATACAACACTGATTTGGCCCACGGTTTAACAATTACTGTAGAAGCTGTCGAAACATAGAAGAGGAGGAGACTGTGTCCCACCTATTCTGTCAATGCCGGGCGAAAGTATTCTTGGAACCCCCTTCCTCTGGTGTTTGCAAGGATGAATCTAAGACGCATCTACTCCTTCATCAGAGAGTCTGGTTGGATCACCTTGGAAACAACGGATAAAATATAAATATCTTGCTGTTTACTTCTTGGATATCGAATTAGTTCTGAATAGACCCAAGTGAGGTGCTTGACGAGTGGCTGCCCATTGAACCTAATCTAACACTCTACCTTGTTTACATTGTAGTTATTTTACTCTCCAAAAGACATCTGTTATATTTTTCACTAATGTCTAGGTTGTTGAGTGCTTTGCAATGCTAAGAGTAGTACATAGATTACTTTACAAGTCACAAGTATTGTAGCTTAGATTCAATTGTCACTTTTGTGTCCCCAAGTAATCTAAAGAGTAGTCTGTTTACTTATTTTTTTTAATTTTACTTTAAAATGTACTTATTCTAAGTATAATTTTATAGTCCCAATTGTCACCAGTCAAATAAACAATTCGGCCACCAGTGGTATGTAAAATCACTAGTTTAGACTCACCAAAACTGCAGGGTTATGTATGAAAGTATATATGTTCCTCTATGCAAGCGTTGGTAATATAGATTTGTATTTGTCGTTATTATATATTTTGTTTTGTTTTTTTGCTCTCTTCAAACAGGCCAAAATTAAATTAGTAACAACAACCACGAATAACAACAACTACAAAAGAATAAAAGAGGATGAGCAAAAATGCAAAAAGAAAAATAATAAAAAAAAACAAGGCAGCAGACGCCAATGCAGACAGTAAGTACGTGGCATAATTGATAAGTACATACCTTCTATTTATAATGAAAGACAGCCTTATCAGAAAATTCTGACGTGCTGATGTTGACAGTTTATTTGAAATTTGTTACTGAGATGGGCTTTGTGTAAGAGTTTTGCCGGCATTTTAATGCAAATGGAGACAGCTGTCTTTCAAGTGAACATTTGCGAGGAATACTGCCTTTTCAGAGAACTGAAATCAGTGGAGGGCTTAAAGAACATTAATTTCAATAACAAGTTGTAAGTCTCACTGCTGATAAGTTATTTATAATAAAATGCAACCTTATCATAGGAAAGGTAGTATCAGAGCACTTTAATCAGTGATCGGCACAAAAAGAACAGATATTTTAATAACATGTTATAAACCTTCTCTCTATATAGTAATCTGATCATCAATAAATATGATTTTTGTTTGTTACATGATAATTTTTATGAAATTCGTTGTCATTCGTGTTGTTTCCAAGAAAATCTAATATTTTTAAAAAATTATTTTAAGGTTTCAATGAGTTTTTGTTAATAATTCGAAAAATCGTTTACATAAATAAAAAATATTTTATATAAATTGTAATATTTGTTAAAAACGTTCATATGCATTCATAATTTAAAAGAAAATCTTGATTTTAAAAAATATTTTTTTGAGGTTAGAATGAACTTTTCCTAATAACTCGAAAAATACTGTAGAAAATAATTAAATGTTTTATACACTTCATGTGTTTTGTTGAAAACTATTAAATTCTGTAATAATTTAAAAGAAAATCTTGATTTTAAAAAATATTTTTTTGAGGTTAGAATGAACTTTTGCTAATAACTCGAAAAATACAGCAGAAAATAATTAAATGTTTTATACACTTAATGTGTTTTGTTGAAAACTATTAAATTTTTTAATAATTTAAAAGAAAATCGTGATTTCAAAAAATATATTTTTTAGGTTAGAATGAATTTTTGCTAATAACTCGAAAAATACTGCAGAAAATAATTAATTGTTTTATACACTTAATGTGTTTTGTTGAAAGCTATTAAATTTTGTAATAATTTAAAAGAAAATCTTGATTTTAAAAAATATTTTTTTGAGGTTAGAATTAGTTTTTGTTAATAACTCGAAAAATACTGCAGAAAACGGTCGAATGTTTTATAAACATAATAATTTGTGTTGAAAACTATTAATTTTTTTAATAATTTAAAAGAGAACCGCGATTTCAAAAAATATATTTTTTAGGTTAGAATGAACTTTTGTTAATAACTCGAAAAATAGTGCAGAAAATGCTTAAATGTTTTATAAACATAATGGAAATGCTTAAATATTTTATACACCTTATGATTTTTGTTAAAAACTATTAAATTTTTATAGAATTTTAAAGAAAAATGTGATTTGTAAAAAAATAATTTTTAGGTTAGAATTAATTCTTGTTAATAACTCGAAAAATACTACAAAAAATGCTTAAATGTTTTATAAACTTAAAGATGTTTGTTGAAAGCTAATGATTTTTTTCAGAATGTAAAAGAGAATCATGATTTCAAAAAAATTACTTTTTATGTTAGAATAGGAATAAAAAATATTTTATAAACTTAATATTACATAGTTTTGCCTGTATTTTAATGCAAATGGAGATAGCTGTTCTTTGCTAATTCCTAAATTGTACAACTTCTCTCTTAACCCACCCATTCTTTGCCTCAATCTAAAGTTCAACAAATAATATAAAACCAAATATTTGTTCCCAAACACCAAAAAATTGTACTAGAAGAAGAAAAACACACTCAATCTAGAAATTTGTAAAAAAAATCGCTTAAAAATAAACTGTGAACCTTTAAAGTATTTTTGTACTTGTAATTTTTGAAATTTTTTTTATAAATTTTTTGCTCTGCTTTACAAGACTTTTGCAAATGTTTGATTGCATTAAGTTAACAACAGACTGAATGGTTGAGTTGGTTGAGTAAGTGACTACATATACAGGCTGTCATTCAAAGCAAGTGACTGATATTTAGACAATCAGCCAGACAGCCAGCCAGTTACTTCATTCAAAAACTTTTGAGCAAAAGCAATTGCTGGTTTAAAAGTATTCCTTTCATCATCCAAAAAAAGAGGCGGTTTAAGGTTTCTGTTTGGTAGATTTCAGTACTTTAAAGTAGTGGTGGGCTTAAAGAGTATTTGAGACATGGCTAATAAAAACAAGTTACACTTGTTTGCCTTTTAAAATCTAACCTGTTTTAATGTTTATCCTCATCGTTGATATTAGCTAAATAACCGATTATGTTCGGCCTCTGTTGGTTATGGCTGCCGACAACTGCTTTAGAGTTACTGGAAAAATGTCATAAAGCAAACATTTTAAGCATGTGTAACATATTTGACTTGAGGTTTATAATTTTTGATGGTAACTAGGAAATTCATTTAAAACAATTTGAAAAATTCTTTGAAAATTAATATTTATTAATACTTAAAATAATGTTTTATTTTCATTTAAATATTTTAATTATTTTCTTGTTAAGTCACATTTACATTGCTCAAATTTACATGCTCAAATTTGAAATGATTTGTAAGACTTTTTCAAGTATCTTAGCTAAGTATTTCAAGTGGAAATATTAAAAAGTGTTTCATTATTAAGAGGGTAAAAATGTAAAGCAAAACTGCATTTAAACATTTTGTCACGAACGAAATCAATTCATTGAAAATGTCACATAATTTAAAGCAAAATTACTTTCTTAAGAATTTATTAACAACAGCAACAATTATAACTACAATAAATATGAATTTAAAATTACAGTGAAGCCTCGTTATAAGGAAATTAAAAATGTTTCACTTTTTATTTTAAAAATGTTATAAAAAATATGGCCTTCTAAAGCATTTTTAAAGACCTGGACATAGTTTCAAGTTTTGTAACTTATGAAGAGGTATTATTGTTTTTAAATTGTCTTACAGGAAGTATTTTTTAGGGAACTTTATTAAGAAGTTTTACGACTTATGCATTTTAAAAAAAATCTAATTTTCCCTTTTAATTCAGAAGAGTTTTGAATGAATATCAGTGTTCGAATTCCAACATTAGTTTTTTCTGAAATTTTCGAAACACAAAATTTCAAAATCATCACTTATCTTTTATAATCTCTTAAAGCTTTATGACATAATTATTATTAAAACTATATCTGTCACCGTTAGTCACACGTCTACATATTACGGTATATTGCAGTTGTATTTAAATAAATATTATATTTCCTAATTGAATTCAAAGTAAACAGGTTAATAAAACCAGAAAAAAATAAAAACTAATCAGTTTTTCTATTCCAACAAAAAAAAGTAAATGTAACAACCTTGTCAAAAGTTTTAAAGCAAAAAAGAAAAACACTACTTTAGATTAGTTAAACATATTAAAAAAATAAAATTAAGAAAAATCTTAAGAAAAAATAAATAAAAAGTTATGAAATTATTATAGCTATAAAGTAAGACAGCAAACATTAATTATAAAATTACAAATTTCCAAGAAAATCAAGTATTTTTAAACAATAATTTTAAGGTTAGAGAGAATCTTGGTTAATAATTCGAAAAATCTTTCATATAAATAAAAAATATTTTATACAAATTGTAATATTTGTTAAAAACTTTTATATGCATTAATAATTTGAAAGAAAATTATGATTTTTAAAAATATGTGTTTGAGGTTAGAATGAATTTTTGTAAATAACTCGAAGAATACTACAGAAAATGCTTAAATATTTTATACGTTTAGTGGCACATATTTAAAGCTTTTAAATTTATTAATAATTTAAAAGAAAATCCTGATTTTTAAAAAAATGTTTTTGAGGTTAGAATGAACTTTTGTTAATAAATAAAAAAATACAGCAGAAAATTTTGAAATGTTTTATACGATTAATGATTTTTGTTGATAGCTATTAAATTTATTAATAATTTAAAAGAAAATCATGAGTTTTAAAAAAATGTTTTTGAGGTTAGAATGAACTTTTGTTAATAAATCGAAAACTACTGCCGAAAATTCTTAAATACTTTATACACCTTATGATTTTTGTTAAAAACTATTATGTTTTTAAAGAATTTAAAAGAAAAACGTGATTTTAAAAATATTAATTTTGAGGTTAGAATGAATTTTTGTTAATAACTTGAAAAATGCTGCTGAAAATGCTTAAATATTTTATACATCTTTTTATTTTTATTAAAAGCTATTACAATTTTAAAGAAATGAAAAGCAAAACGTGATTTTAAACATTTTAATTTTGAGGTTAGAATGAATATTTGCTAATAACTCGAAAAACACTGCTGCGAATGTTTAAATATTTTATAGACCTTACGATTTTTGTTAAAATCTATTACATTATATCATAATTTAAAAGAAAAACGTAATTTTCAAAAAAATAATTTTGAGGTTAGAATGAATTTGTACTAATAACTTGAAAAATACTACAGAAAATGCTTAGATGTGTTATACATCTAACAACTTTTGTAGAAAACTATTAAATTTCTTAATAATTTAAGAGAAAATCTTGATTTAAAAAAATATATTTTTTAGGTTAGAATGAATTTTTGTTAATAACTCAAAGAATAATGCAGAAAATTGTTAAGTATTTTATACAATGAATGGTTTTTGTTGAAAACTATTAAATTTGTTAATAATTTAAAAGAAAATCTTTATTTTAAAAAATTTGGTTTTTAGGTTAGAATGAGTTTTTGCTAATAACTCGAAAAATACTGCAGAAAATGCTTAAACATTTTATACACCTTATGATTTATGTTAAAAGCTTTTACATTTTTAAAGAATTTAAAAAAAAACGTTATTTAAAAAAAAATAATTTTGAGGTTAGAATAAATTTTTGCTAATAACTCAAAAAAATATATCAGAAACTGTTTTAATATTTTATACAATTAATGATACGTGAAACTATTATACTTGCTAATTATTTAAAAGAAAATTAAGAAAAAATATTTTTGTAAATAAAATATGTAAATTTTGAATCAATTTTGTTTATAGTAACTTAAATTTATAATTTTAGCAGCTTCGCTAATATTTCATTTTTATTTCCTTTTTATTTTAATTTCTTTATCACTTGCTTTATCTTTAGTTTCATATTCTACAATTTTAAAAACAAATTATCTTATTTCTTTTAAACTTTTAATCCTAGAATCTTATCAGTTGATATGATATTTTTGATGATATAAAAGATTGTGAAATTTTGAAGAAATAACAAAAACAATTATAAATTTCTGACGAAAAAAAATACACATTTCATAAGAAAACAACATTTTGTTATAAAAACTAAATAAATAAAATAATTACTTAGTCTCTATAAGTTTAATGCAAAACTTAATAAAAAGTTTTATGCTAAACAAATATGTACTTTATGCTAAAACATATGTTATAAAATTAAAATATACGATATGCTAAACAAAGTATGTTAGTTGTGTTTATTTTAAATCTATCAAACATCTGGATTTTGGGAAAATTCCATGGAATTTTCAATTACTAATTTAAACAAGTGTTAAAGTTTTGACGCAAGTTAAAGTAACATCAAAGCAGTCTAATTAGTTTAAACTAATTTCAGAATTTATTTAAGTAACTTAAGTGACCATGAAAGGAATTTGTTAAATCCCCTGAAATACATAAGAAACTCAGAAATATTTGGAACTGAAATGAAGCTTGTTATTCTAGACACACTTGAAGATCTTTTAAGGATAAACCTTGCCGGCATAGTTCATTTATTCGGGTAAATCTTAATCGAATCCAATCATTTATAAAAAGGTCTGACTGGTTAGTAAATGATCCCGATATGAAAGACTATGTATCTCCTATTCTATTTCTCTCTTATTTACTTAACGATAAATGACTTCGTACCCTAGACACTTTCAAAGATCATTCTTAAGATCAGCTGTGATAGAATCCATTTGTTCATCAGAATATCTGACTGGCTCAGCAATGAATCCGATTTTATAGCCTATTAGAGAAGCTATTCTGTTCATCTCTTATTATTTTTCTATTTACGCAGCATCTCCGCCTATTACTCATTTCTGTCAAGTAGAAATGACACACTGATATCACTTTTACGAGATGTTATAATAGAATCAGTATGTTCTTCAGTATGACTGTAAATGAATCAATAAAAATTATTTCATTCTAATACTTAAGAGCCTAAATTTAGCTGGTTTTGATATATTTGATATATAATCTTTCTATAGACCTAAATTTATTTCGATTATACGATTATCATTTCTTATTATCGAAATATTTATGTATTAATTTAATTAATTAACACCTTTTTACAAAATTCACGTTTCACAACATACTTAAATTGTTTTGATATAAAGTTTTTGTTAAGAATTTGTTTAAAAAAACTGTTAAACACAATCGTGATTTTTTTTAAAACAAAATAAAGTGAAAGATAAGACCTTAATTAAACTAAAAATTCATTATATTGTTATCTAGCTAAACTTTTTTTGTCAAACTTCATGCTGTGATACGAAATTGATTCATATAAAGTTTGAAGACTTTCACAATTATAGTTCCTAAGATATTGGAAAATAGCTATTTACTTTGTTTAATAGTTGCCACGCCCACTTATACAATGACGCCAATTTTCAGACAAACTCTGTATAGTGAGTTGTTTAGATATTCGAAATAAAGGATTAACATTCTATGGTGGGTGCCACGCCCACTAATACAATACCGCCCATTTTCAGCCAAACTATGTACAATAATAAGTTTTGTAGTTCTCCAGAAAATAACTATTTGCATGGAATGGGTGGTGCCACGCACATTTTTTCAATTCCGCCCATTTTCAGTCAAGAAGCGCAAAATGGCGGCTTTCACAATTATAGTTCACCAGATATTCCATAATAACTATTTAAATTTTAGTGTATATTCGAGGTTCCCATATTTGGGGAAAACTGTTATACAAAATATTTTCTATAGAAAAAAATGTTGTACACAATTTTTCTCTATAGAAAAACTGTTTCTATAAAAAATACTGTTAAACACAATATTTTCGATTTAAAAAACTGGTATACACAATTTGTTTCTATATAAAAAAATGTAATTTCATAAAAAAATATTATACAAAATTGTTATACACAATATTTTCTTTAGAAAAAAGTGTTATACATAATAATTTCTATAGAAAAAACTGTTATACACAATTTTTCTCTATGAAAAACTGTTATAAACAATATTTTCGTTATAAAAAACTGTTATACACAATTTGTTTCTATATAAAAAATGTATGTTCTATAGAAAAAACTGTCATACTGAATATTTTCTATAGAAAAAACTGTTATACAGAATATTTTCTATAGAAAAAACTGTCATACAGAATATTTTCTATAGACAAAACTGTTATACAGAATATTTATATGGAAAGTGCCACGCCCACTTGAAATTTCAAAATAAAAAATATGCTTTTGTTCCTTTCAGATATGAAGAAACATAATTTCATTGTTATAGAGAAAATGTGTCTTATTTTAAAACTTGTAACAAAAATATTCTTAATACAAGTCATGTAACACAATTTTTTAAAAACAAATTTCCTTATATTCTAAAAAAAAGTAATTTGATATTTAATTAAATATTGAATAGCACGATTTGGGGATTCCCTTAAACAGTAATTATCTACTATTGCCTATAATAAATAACACTAAATATTATAGACACTTAAAGCTAATAATATAACAAATAATTGTAATACATTATAATTTTAATTATAAATCATTATATAAACAAACTATACTTAACGCTAAATTAAGGGGTGAAACCTTAAAAGTTTTAAAAATTCAAAAGACTCAATTCACAAAATATAGGAGAAACTTGTACATAACTATATTTGAAAGCAAAAATTTTACTAGTTTTCTAGTTCAAAATTTACTCAAACTAATGAAATTTCAAAACTCCCTAACATTTTTATGGCAACCCTTTACAACTTTTAAATAAGCTGTACTCTTTAAATTACTAATAATTCACTGAAATAACTATAGTAACTATAATTTTTAAAACAAACTTACCTTAACACTGTAATAATTATTATTTATTCGCTGCTTGTAAAACTAAAAACACTGTACTGTTGCAAATCCAATATTTAGTAATCCAATTTTGATTGATTCGTGTTTTTTTTTCTAGCAAATATTAAACAGGCTAATTAAATGGTTGTTCAAACAATATATATGAGCTATGAATTGCATGCCAATAATTTGCTTTGTTAGCTGACGATGATGATGATTCGCTGTTGGCTGGAGTTAAATTCTTCAAAAGAAAAGAAAAAAATATAAAATAATTTGTTAATTAAATTAACACTTTAATAATTCAGAGGAATTTAAAACAAATACTTTAAGTAGGTTAACAAAATTAAAAAGCATCATTCAATTTTGTTTGAGTCATACTAACAACAGAGATCAGAGTTTGTGGTCGGATTCAAAGCAAAAAACCAGGGTAAACTGTAAAAGATAATCTATAGAACTCAAAAAATCTGTTCCATAGATAGTAAATATTATTAAAGTTTAGATATAAACGAGGTGCCCATATTTGGGGAAAACTGTTATACATACACAATATTTTCTATTTAAAAAACTGTTATACACAATTTGTTTCTATATGAAAAACAGTAATACTGGAAAATTCTACAGAAAAACTGTTATACACAATAATTTCTATAGAAAAAACTGTTATACACAATATTTTCTATAGAAAAAACTGATATACAGAATATTTTCTATACAAAAAACAGTTATACACAATCATTTTTATAAAAAAAACTGTCATACACAATAATTTATATAGAAAAAACAGTTATACACAATATTTTCTATAAAAAAAACTGTTATACACAATATTTTCTATTTAAAAAACTGTTATACACAATTTGTTTCTATATGAAAAACTGTAATACTGAAAAATTCTATAGAAAAATTGTTATACACAATATTTCCTTTAGAAAAGTGTTTTCTACAGAAAATACTGTTATACATAATATTTTCCATAAAATAGCTGTTATACACTATAATTTCTGTAGAATAAACTGTTATACACAATAATTTCTATAGAAAAACCTGTTATATACAATATTTTCTATACAAAAAACTGTTATACAGAATATTTTCTATAGAAAAAACTGTTATATACAATATTTTCTATACAAAAAACTGTTATACACAATAAGTTCTATAGAAAAACAGTTATACACAATAATTTTTATAGAAAAAACTGTCATACACAATAAGTTCTATAGAAAAAACTGTCATACACAATAAGTTCTATAGAAAAAACTGTTATACACAATATTTTCTATAGAAAAAACTGTTATACACAATATTTTCTATAGAAAAAACTGTTATACACAATAATTTCTATAGAAAAAACTGTTATACACAATATTTTCTATAGAAAAAACTGTTATACACAATAATTTCTATAGAAAAAACTGTTATACACAATATTTTCTATAGAAAAAACTGTTATACACAATATTTTCTATAGAAAAAACTGTTATACACAATATTTTCTATAGAAAAAACTGTTATACACAATATTTTCTATAGAAAAAACTGTTATACACAATATTTTCTATAGAAAAAACTGTTATACACAATATTTTCTATAGAAAAAACTGTTATATACAATATATTCTATAGAAAAAACTGTTATACACAATATATTCTATAGAAAAAACTGTTATACACAATATATTCTGTAGAAAAAACTGTTATACACAATATTTTCTATAGAAAAAACTGTTATACACAATATTTTCTATAGAAAAAACTGTTATACACAATATTTTCTATAGAAAAAACTGTTATACACAATATTTTCTATACACAATATTTTCTATAGGAAAAACTGTTATACACAATAATTTCTATAGAAAAAACTATTATACACAATATTTTCTATAGAAAAAACTGTTATACACAATAATTTCTTTAGAAAAAACTGTTATACACAATATTTTCTATAGAAAAAACTGTTATACACAATATTTTCTATAGAAAAAACTATTATACACAATATTTTCTATAGAAAAAACTATTATACACAATATTTTCTATAGAAAAACTGTTATACACAATATTTTCTATAGAAAAAACTGTTATACACAATATTTTCTATAGAAAAAACTGTTATACACAATATTTTCTATAGAAAAAACTGTTATACACAATATTTTCTATAGAAAAAACTGTTATACACAATAATTTCTATAGAAAAAACTGTTATACACAATATCTTCTATAGAAAAAACTGTTATACACAATATTTTCTATAGAAAAAACTGATATACAGAATATTTTCTATACAAACAACTGTTATACACAATAATTTCTATAGAAAAAACTGTTACACACAATATTTTCTATAGAAAAAACTGTTATACACAATATGTTCTATAGAAAAAACTGTTATACACAATATGTTCTATAAAAAAAACTGTTATACACAATATGTTCTATAGAAAAAACTGTTATACACAATATTTTCTATAGAAAAAACTGTTATACACAATATTTTCTATAGAAAAAACTGTTATACACAATATTTTCTATAGAAAAAACTGTTATACACAATATTTTCTATAGAAAAAACTGTTATACACAATATTTTCTATAGAAAAAACTGTTATACACAATATTTTCTATAGAAAAAACTGTTATATACAATATATTCTATAGAAAAAACTGTTATACACAATATATTCTATAGAAAAAACTGTTATACACAATATATTCTGTAGAAAAAACTGTTATACACAATATTTTCTATAGAAAAAACTGTTATACACAATATTTTCTATAGAAAAAACTGTTATACACAATATTTTCTATAGAAAAAACTGTTATACACAATATTTTCTATACACAATATTTTCTATAGGAAAAACTGTTATACACAATAATTTCTATAGAAAAAACTATTATACACAATATTTTCTATAGAAAAAACTGTTATACACAATAATTTCTTTAGAAAAAACTGTTATACACAATATTTTCTATAGAAAAAACTGTTATACACAATATTTTCTATAGAAAAAACTATTATACACAATATTTTCTATAGAAAAAACTATTATACACAATATTTTCTATAGAAAAACTGTTATACACAATATTTTCTATAGAAAAAACTGTTATACACAATATTTTCTATAGAAAAAAATTTTATACACAATATTTTCTATAGAAAAAACTGTTATACACAATATTTTCTATAGAAAAAACTGTTATACACAATAATTTCTATAGAAAAAACTGTTATACACAATATCTTCTATAGAAAAAACTGTTATACACAATATTTTCTATAGAAAAAACTGATATACAGAATATTTTCTATACAAACAACTGTTATACACAATAATTTCTATAGAAAAAACTGTTACACACAATATTTTCTATAGAAAAAACTGTTATACACAATATGTTCTATAGAAAAAACTGTTATACACAATATGTTCTATAGAAAAAACTGTTATACACAATATGTTCTATAGAAAAAACTGTTATACACAATATTTTCTATAGAAAAAACTGTTATACACAATATTTTCTATAGAAAAAACTGTTATACACAATATTTTCTATAGAAAAAACTGTTATACACAATATTTTCTATAGAAAAAACTGTTATACACAATAATTTCTATAGAAAAAACTGTTATACACAATATTTCATATAGAAAAAACTGTTATACACAATATTTACTATAGAAAAAACTGTTATACACAATTTTTTTCTGTAGATAAAACTGTTATACACAATTTTTTTCTGTAGATAAAACTGTTATACACAATTTTTTTCTGTAGAAAAAACTGTTATACTTAATTTTTCTATAGAGGAAACAGTTAATTTTTCTATAGAGAAAATTGTTATACAGCAATTTTTTCTATAAAAAAAACTTAAGCTTTGATATTTTTACAAATAAAGTGTCTGTAATTCTCAAACACTCTATAGTTTTATTTTATTTTATAATATCTTTAGTTTTTCTAAAGCCTTTTGGGAAAAAGGTTTCCTGATTATCTGACCTAAGCAACAAGTGAAATGTGCATAGGAACTAGCTTATCCCCCAACAATAAATTTCAGTGAATTTATCAAATTAAAAATTGGGAATTTAGCATAAAACAATTTTACTAAAAAACTTACACAACACTGTTATACGGAAATTTTGTATTTAGAAAAAAGTGTTATACTGAATTTTTTTTATAGAAAAAACTTTTCTAAGTTAGCTTCAATCGCTGGTTCTTTTAGAGTACATGTTGAGCTTTATTCGTTGGTCTTTATAGAGTCTAGTTTTAGCTTCAATAGGTATTTTTATAATCTAAGTTTAGATTCGATCATAGATCATTATAGAGTCTAAATTTAGCTTCGATCATAGATCATTATAGAGTCTAAATTTAGCTTCAATCTTAGGTCTTTATAGAACCAAAGTTTAGTTTCAACTGTAGGTCTGAGTTAGCTTCAATCGTAGGTCCTTTTAGGATCGAGATTTGTTTTTAAACGTAGGTCTTTATAATGTCTAAGTTTAGCCTAAATCGTAGGTCTTTATAGAGTCTAATTTTAGCTTCGATCATAGATCTTTATAGAGTCTAAGTTTAGCCAAAGTTTAGCTTCAACTGTAGGTCTGAGTTAGCTTCAATCGTAGGTCCTTTTAGGATCGAGATTTGTCTTTAAACATAGGTTTTTATAATGTCTAAGTTTAGCCTCAATCATAGGTCTTTATGGAGTCTAATTTTGGCTTCGATCATACATCTTTATAGAGTCTAAGTTTATCATCAATCGCAGATCTTTAGATACTCCAGTTTTAGCTTCGATCGTAGATCTTTAGCTTCAGTCACAGATCTTTAGAGACGCTAAATTTAGTTTCAACCGTAAGGATTTATGGAGTCGAAGTTTAGCTTCAATATTAGGTCTTTGTAGAACCTCAGTTTAGCTTCAACCGTAGGTCTAAGTAAGCTTAAATCGTAGGTTCTTTTAGAGTCCAAGTTAAGATTTAATCGTAGGTTATTATAAAGTCCAAGTTTAGTTTTAATCGTAGATTTTTAGTGAGTCTAAGTTTAGCTTCCATCGTAGGTCTTTATATGGTCTAATTTTATTGGGTGTTTGACTTAAAAATGCGGGATTTTTTTCAAATGTTTGGCTTTTATTTTAAAACATTTGTACAATATAAATTTGTTCAAAGTATTTGCCATTATTAGCTATGACATTTTCCCATCCTTCTGGCAACATATGGATTCCGAGCCAAAAGAACTGCTCATCTTTTAAGGCTCCCACCAAATACAGAGAATTATGTTAGCGCCATGGATATTTGGCTTTGGTGTCGATTCGGCTGGTTGGCCGATCTTCACATATGATCTCTTACGCTTCGGGTTATCGTAATGGATCCATTTTGCATCGCAAGTAATAATTCGGTGCATAAATATTTTATTTTATAGTTTTCAAGCTGCAAAATCGTCTTTCAAGGTGTCTCGGCTTCAATTCGTACGGTTCTTAATTTCCCTGCTTTTGAATGAATCCTACTACTTGCAAATATTTTTAAATTGCAGATTGAGCAAGCTCTTGCCTCCAATTCTTGGACTTCTGAACGGCATAAATCATATCTCTCACATTGAAACCGATGGAACACATTCACCATAAGCTTTTGTGGGCAATCGGTGTGTTTCAGCGGCAGTTTTTTTCCAATTAAAGAAGTAAAGAAAAACTTCCCGCATATGACGCTTTGTTAGAACAAAATTCGACATTTTCGAAGCAAAAAAAACTTTGTTGTTTACACATTAATGTTCAATATCTACGTGAGCATAAATGACAGATATGTACCCTTCAAAATGATATATACGTTATTAAAAACCAAAACCGATTTCAAAAGAAACGCCATCTACAGTAAATCCCGAATTTTTAAGTCATACACCGAATATCTTCATAAGATTTAGCTTTATTATGGTACTAGTTTTTAAAATTAACTTATCAAAGACTAAAATCAAATTGTTATATTTACCTTTTCTATAGCTTTGAATGAGCTTGGCGTTAAGTTTAATTATTATTTCCTTAGATTTGTTTAATATTTTCTTGATGTTTTTAATTTTCCATTAAATTCTTGCTTGTGATTATTTTTGTGACTTTTAATTAGGATTTTAAATTGTTAAATATTGGCACTATTTAACTGAACTTATTTCAAAATTAATTCAATTATATTTTGTTTTTTTCTTTTTGTATATATCAACGGGTTTTAAGACTTTTGTTTAAAACTTCACTTTAGTTTCAATTCCAAAAAACTTTTTAGTATTTCCAATTATTGTTAGATTTTAATTGCATTTCTTTTTATTGATGATTTTTTAGGGGTATTTGTTTTGTAGTATTTATTACTTTTTCTCGTTTTTATTTTAGTTTTCTTAGAAAATTGTAATTCAATATTAAATTTTGTATTTGAATATGGTTTTTTTGTGAATTTTGTATTATATTTTATTATTATTAATTTGTGTATTCTTAAATTATCTTTATTGAGTAATTTTGTGATTTAGTTTTTTCGCATATGATTTTAAATTTATATTTCCCAGTTTATTTCGTTTTCCTGTAATTAGAAATAGAAAGGTAATTTTAGAAATTGTATTTATTTAGTTTAACAATATATTTAAATAACTTTAATTCTAGGAATTTATAGAGATAATTATTTCATTTATTTGACAAAGACAAATCACAGTAGATATTTAGCTTTTCTTATTTAATGTTATTTGCTGTTACAAAACTTTTGTAAGAGTAAACAACTTCAAACAAATTTGAGCTAAAAATAGTAGTTTCTATTTTTTTTATTAAATATTTCATATGTGTAAAAGTACCTTAAATAAAAATAAATTTTTTGTAATTTCTATTAACAAAAATAGATTGATTTCTTTCTATATTTTCATAAATTTATTTCAAAACTTGGTTAATCGAGTTTTAATTAATTTAAAGAATGTATTTTGATTTATATTAATAAAAATAGTAGTTACATTTTAAGATCCCCACCCTATGTTAGAGCTACATACAGTGGTGGCCAGGAATTTAAGACAAAAATTGTTTGCTAAATTCCATGTAATTGTCAATTATTTTTTCAAATATTTCCACAAATATGTATGCATGAGGACTGTTTTAACACACAAGTGTATTTTATTCGACTGTGTCAATTCATACATATTCACCACGAACACATAAAATTTTTCTACAACTTGACCAAAAATTTTTTTTTTGAAATAAACATATTTTCTCACATTTATATCATTATATTTTTATTATTATAAAATATTCAGACCAAATTTCGTATTTTTAGTTCCATTAGTTTCGCTCATATCATGTTATTAACAGCAGATGTTCGCTGAGGTGGGTCAACGTATTTCCACATATCTTTGTCCATATATGTTTTACCGATTTTTCCAAACATTTTTCAGAAACTAGAAACATTAATAATAAATTTCATACCCTTAGAGGTCCTTTTATTTTGGCTCTATCGCACTTAAAATTCAGTTGATGAAAAAAAATCAAATATTTGTCTTAAATTGGTGGCCACCACTGTATGTTAACACTGGTCTCCTTCAAATAAAGTGTTAGTACTAGAACCGGTTTCTATCCCCGAAGAACCAATCACGTGACTAGTTATTTGTCAGTTGAGTTGTTGAAATTAATTTAAGGAGTTAAAAGAAATATGAATAAGTTAAAAGAAATATGAATAAGTTAAAAGAAATATGAATAAAATAGCTTTGTTAATAATTGAATCGTTTATTTCAAAAACCAGTCAAGCAACAAAAAATCTAAAATTGAGTTATTGGGCGATTACTGTTTTGTAAAGGTAATTACATCATTTAATGCAAAACAAATTAAATACAGGTCCCCTTTTATGCTGAAGTAAAGCCAAGAAATCCGTGTTTAGGACAGAAAGAAGTCAAGTGACTTCTTATTTTATGTAATACTAGGACCTAATCCATTATATTCATAAATGTTTTAGGTGTCTATAAATAAAAAAAATAAGATTTACAAGCTCTACAACCCTACAGGCCCCCTTTTATGCTGAAGTAAAGCCAAGAAATCCGTGTTTAGGGCAGAAAGAAGTCAAGTGACTTCTTATTTTATGTAATACTAGGACCTAATTCATTCTATTCATAAATGTTTTAGGTGTCTATAAATAAAAAAAATAAGATTTACAAGCTCTACAACCCTACAGGCCCCCTTTTATGCTGAAGTAAAGCCAAGAAATCCGTGTTTAGGGCAGAAAGAAGTCAAGTGACTTCTTATTTTATGTAATACTAGGACCTAATCCATTCTATTCATAAATGTTTTAGGTGTCTATAAATAAAAAAATACGATTTACAAGCTCTACAACCCTACAGGCCCCCTTTTATGCTGAAGTAAAGCCAAGAAATCCGTGTTTAGGGCAGGAAGAAGTCAAGTGACTTCTTATTTTATGTAATACTAGGACCTAATCCATTCTATTCATAAATGTTTTAGGTCTCCATAACTGTAAAAAATAAGATTTACAAGCTCTACAACCCTACTTGTTTCGATATGAAGAGTTTTATGGGAATATTTTTCAAGGGCCTACAACGGGTAGCAGAATTCACAGCAAAATAAATTAAATTAATTATTTTTAAGACATACATACATCCAATATACATATCACTAAAAAACCGAATGTCTGGTAAAAATTTGGATTACATCTGGCGTTTAATTTTTATTGGGCTTCTCAAGATTCAAGCCAAAAATTCATTTTTCTGAATTTCAACTTCGTGTTTTAAATCTTACCAAAATCTGAGTAGCTTTCATCATTAATTTAATTAATTTTTTAATAGATAAAAGAGCTGACCATGTTTAAAAAATAACATTGTGATTCTATGAATGTAGGAATTGCATCCTTGGTGATATTCTATTACAAATTTGTGGTAAATCGACAAAAACGTTACCCTTCCTTGCAGCAAGGAAGTTCCCGAAGGAATGCGAGCGATAAAGTTGTGTTGTCCTTCATCAATTTAATACTTGATCCGACACAAATAGCCTATAAAAAATTCTAGTTTCAAATTGTTACTAGTGATCTTTCAAATAATATTTTCTGGAATTTCTGAAAATTTTCATGTTTTTTTATAATTTTTTCCGTTTTTTCTTCACAAAAGAAAAATTCTTTTAAATTATTTTGTTTACAAATTGTTGCAAATGCTCTTTAAAATATAGATGTCTTGAATTTTTCAAAAATGTTTTTGATTTCAACTCGAAAATTTCTTATGGTCATCTATTTTTTTGCTGTTAAAACTTTAAATTTGTTTTCAATTGTCTTTATTTATAATATTTTATAAGTTTATGGTGATATTTATTTCCCTTTTTAAATATCTTTAGTTGAATTTCGGTAATATTTTTGAAAATTAATTTCAACTATAAAATTCATTCATAAAATTTTAAAGAGATTTTTTGTTTTAGAACAAAATAGTGTTTGTTTATTGCTTTTCTTTTTTTATTTATCAATTTCATTAAGGTATTTTTCTTTTTTTCTTTATATCTAGGGTTTATTTATTAATTTTAAAAAGAATTTCTTAAAAAATTTTCTTTAATATCAGATTTTTTATACTTTTTCAAATAGATTTTTTAGTTTTATTTTAGAATTATTGAGAAATTGTCTTAATTTTCAAATTTTATTTAACGCTTTCAAATATATTCTTTCATTAAGTCTGTATTATTTCTGTATTTATTAATTTGATGTACAATTTCTTGCAAATTATTAAAAATTTGTCTTAAATGTCAAATTTCCTTTCATTGCCATCAAAGAGATTTTTTAATTTCTTACATTTTCATAAATTTTTATTTATTTGTTTAATTATTATGTTTATTAATTAAATTTTAGCTCAATTTCTTGAAAAATAATAAAAAATGGGTCTTAAATGTCAAATTATTTATACTTTTTCGAATATATTTTTTTAGTTTTAGAGAGCAAGTATTTGTTTACACATAACTTTTATTACATTTTTATTTTATATTCATTAAGTCACTTTTTTATTTATTTCTTTCTTTAATTCTAATGTTTATTTGTTAATTTTTAGTTCAATAAGTTAAGAATATTGAAAATTTGTATGTAAATGTCAAATTGTTGCATGCACTTTCAAACGATTTTTTAGTTTATAAAATATTATTATTTGTTTAATGGTTTTGTTATTGTTTTTAACAATTTTATTAATTTCTTTTCCATTATTTTCATTAATTTCTTTAATTTTTTGAACAATTCCTTTAAAATTATGACACTTTTGCCAAAAAATTCCAATTTCTTACTTCTCTTTTCAAGAGATTTTTAGTTTTAATTATTCCTTGGTTTATTTTATCATTTATCTAAAGAATTCTTTAATTATTATATTAATTTATCCATTTTTAGTTAAATTTCTAGAAAATTTTAAAGAAATTACTAAAAATTTCAATTTATTTATTCCCTTTGAATAGATTTTTAGTTTTAATGAATATTTGTTTTTGTTTTTATTTGTCTTTTCATTTTTTCTCTTGTTCGTGTTACTTCGATGCTGTGTTTGTTGTTATTGTACACTTTATTGGTAAATCATTCTTGATATCTATCTAGTTTTCTTATATTGTTGTTGTTTATTACACGACTATTACATTTGGTTCGTGTTTGTTTGTAACGAAAGGGCTTGGGTGTTTGGCTAGTTTTATTGTTATTGTTGTATATTTTCCTTTCAACCATAAACATTCATACTCAACACATTGCTACACACATACAGTTTAAAGTACAAGAGTTCTTGTTCTTGTTGTTTTCTTTTTTTTTTTGTATCACAAGAACTCAACAACACATGACTCCTCTCTTTTTTTCAGGTTTTTGTTGGGTTTTGCACGTTTTTGTATTCATTGTCGTAGTTAATGGTGCTATGTTGTGTTGTTGTTATTGCTGTTTTATATTTTGTTGTTGGGTTGTTGCTGTGTATGCTAAAGATGATGATAATGATGATGATGAAGAAGACGCAAATGATGATGATATTTAAACTGTTGAATAATTCCTTTTGTATAAATCCGGTTTTAAATATTAAACTATAATACAAACTCGCCAACAACAGCAACAATAGCATTATATGCACAACACAACAAAATATGAAAGGGAGTAGAAAAGAAAATCTCCCAAAAAAAAAAAATATTAAACAAAAAATACGGTATTAAAACAATAAAGTTTTAAGATGATAATCCGTTTTTTAACAAACAAAATTTTACAAATTATTAACAAAAAGAAAGTTTATTATTTATAATACATACTTCCTTGAATTTTTAACAAAAATTATTAAATAACTTATAAAATTTGTTTTTCTTAATTATTTTATTAAACACTTTTCGTACCTTTTTTTTAATACCAGTTTTTTTTTAAATGTTGTAATAATTTGTGGTCTTTTTTTTCTTTATTTCTTAATATGTTTATATTTTATTCATTAGTTTTTTTTCTTATTTTATTTAAATTATTAACTTTGTTTTTGTTTTGTTTTTCTTCAGCAAACCAAAAAATTCGAAAAAAAACGACGCGCTATGTAATCGTTTCACGTTGTTTTAACGTTAAATGCCGGCGTTCAACTAACGTTGCTTTAACATCTCATTAGCTCTTTTTACATAAAATCTATCACTTTAACAACATCACTGTGCCACAACTGTTAACAAAATGCCCACATATTAATAAAATCCACACAAATGTTATTTAAACTAACATTAAACACTCACACTGTTATGAAAAACCTGTTACTCAGGCTCTCTTGCTGTAAGCAATTCTTTAACATTTCTTTAAACAGCGATAAACTTAATATAATGTTAACCTACCACTAAGAGTTTATTAAAGCAACACAGCTGTTTGTATTTTCTCATTAACTTCCCCTCTCTTTTGCGCCCTGCTTTGCTTTTTAAATTGAACTGAAATGTTATTGTGCATTTAAGTTTTTTAGCTGAGTATTTATTTAGCCCTGACCACTACAATTTGTTTGTGTATTAAAGTGCGTGTGTTTTTGTTTTATTGACAAACTAGATTATTTGTATTTGTTGTTGTAATTTTTTGAATATTTTCTGTAAAACCCTAACCTACCGTATTTATTTTTAGAGTAAACTAAATCTTAAGCAAATTATTTGCACCCTCAGCAGTAAAAGCAGGAGGGAGCACAATTATAGCAAAAGTAAAATTGAAACAGTTGGAAAAATTGGAAGGTTGGCTACCGATTCGAAATAGTAAAAGGTAACGGCAACGCTATTTTGGATTATTTCGGTAATGGCTGTTAGTTCAGTAACGCTAGCTTAGCGTTGAATTAAATATTAATAAAATTTACAAAAATTAAAAATTAGTTGACAAAGGTAGTGTTAATTAATGAGGAGCCGCAGAACAAAAGGTACTTTTCCGAATTTTTTTACAAATTTATTTTTTGGTATTTTTATAATATTTGGGTTGAAATCTTCTAGAAAAAAATCAATTTCCCAATTTTTCAAAAAAGTACCTTTTGTTCTGCGGCTCCTCTAATATTTTAGAGGTAACTGTAGTTTAACTGAATGGTTAATGGTAGCCAACCTTGAAAAACAGCCCAAAATGTACAAAAATGTGTATTTTTTGGAAAACTTCACACCTTTTTTATGATTCTAAGAGGCATTAAATGATATTCTTAAAAATACGGAATTTTTTTTTTAAATTTTTAGGTTTTATTTCGAAATATCCTTCTGGCAATATATGGATTCCGAGATAAAAAAATTGCTCATCTTTTAAGGCCAAGAACGAATCAATTCAAATTCGGATACTCTGTTCCAAAGTGAAGCGTATCCAAGAGAGAGTGTTCTGCAACGATCGAAACAAATAGTAGTCGGATGGGGCAAGGTCTGGAATATAAGGCGGGCGAGGCAAAAGTTCCCAATAACTTAATTCTAAATACTTTTTAACAAGTATTGCATAATGGGGCCGAGCCTGCTCTAAACGAGTCAGTTGCGTTTGGTACAGTTTCGCTGTGATGGTCTGGTCAGGCTTCAGCATCTCACAATAGATAGGACACTTTTTCTCCCACCAAATACAGAGAATATTTGGATATTTGGCTTTAATGTCGTTTCGGCTGGTTGGCCGGGCTTCACATACGATCTCTTATGCTTGGGGATATTTTAATGGATTAATTTTTTATCGCAAGTAATGATTCGGCGCAAAAATTAAATGTTCAAGCATTATTTCGGACATGCCAAATTGTATTTCTAGTCTATCGTCTTCAATTCGTATGGTACCTAATTTCTCTGCTTTTAGATGAATTCTTCTGCTTGAAAAGTTTTTGATTGAGTAGCTCACAATGATTTTGCAAGATCTTGTTGAGTTTTACAACAATCTTCATGGAATAATGCCGCCAATTCTTGGTCTTCAAACATTTGTGGCTCGATCTTTGTCTTCCTTGTCAAAGTCACCACTTCTGAACCGCCTAAACCATCTCTCGCACGTTGAAACCTCTAGAACACATTCACCATAAGCTTCGGTGAGTAATCGATAAGCTGCAGCGGGACTTTTTTTAAAATTTAAGAAGAAAACTTCCCGGATATGGCACAAAATTCAACATTTTCGAAGAGACATCCGACACTGTGCAGTGTCCTTAGAATTCGAACTAATAACCACCCATTCCAGATCTCTCAGTGTCTGTCTTCTATGTTCTGAGCGGTTGTGAGGTATATTCCTCCTTCGGTTGCCTTGTTTTGTCAACGACCTCAACACGCTAGCGTCTGTTCCCCACACAGAGAAAACAGATTCGTGATAGCAACCGCATTTGTTGCCAATCGAATGATTCGGTTGCACACATAGAATTTTTCAGTTCTAAAAATAGAAAATCAGTTGATAAAGAAGAATTTAAGTTGAGGCAACCAAACTTTAGTTACCCCTTACAAAATATTGTAGCCACAACTGTGAAATTCAGTCACTAATATATAATCATTCGATTGGCAACAAATTCGGTTGCTATCACGAATCTGTTTTCTCTGTGCAGGTAAAGGCTGATTACTGGGTTTCTGACTGCACTTTTTTGCCTGTCTTCGGTACAGGTATGTTAATATCCAGAATAAGTCTGACTCACCTCAAGTCCTCAAACACGGTGACAGAATTTTAAACAAGGAAGTGATCTAAGAATCACCATTACTATACTACACAGCATCTGTTATCTAAGTAAAGAGTGGCTGTGTCATGACTTTAACTCAGTAGTATCTCTTCGCTAAAATAAGAGAGGCTACTCTGTCTCAGTCTGAATTTTAATGTCTGTTCGAGGCTGTAGTATTGGTAGCTCCAGCGCCTGTTTCTTATTTTAAGACTGGCTGGTTCAATAATCTGATTCTGTCAGCCTTTCCAAATTTAGAATGCGTCTAACAACAGAGAAGCTGCAGTATCATTTCTTCTTATTTATGAAAGGTATATATTTCCAATACCCTTCGATAAAATACCGACGATAATGTGAGTTCTACCGACGATAATGTGAGTTCTCAGGTCTGAGTGCTATTGAAGCGACTGTAAAAATATAAAAACTGAACAGGCGAATAGCCCGGGTTTGATATTCGGTAATGCTACCGGGGTTGACAGATTGATTAGATTCCTAACTAGACAGAACCAAGTAAACTCGGATAACTACTTCGACGAGAATTTATTCAGCTTTAAAGGGTTAAACCTTTATGAGACCAATAAGGAGGGCCTGCACATGATAGCCTTGAGGTCCCAATCCGATGAATAACACGGACATAATGAAACCCTGAAAATGGAAAAACAAAGATTTCGACGAGAACTTATCCAGCTTTAAAGGGTTAAATATTTATGAGACCAATGAGGACAGCCTGCTTGTGGTAGATTCAGAGCCTCCAACTACTGAAGAATACGGACACAATCAAACCAAATGGAAAACAATGAACAGAGCATATTCCTCAATTTGATGATAAATACATAAAGCTACAATGATCTAGTGATAAGGTGTCTAAAGGCAAGCTGCTTAAACCATCAACTAGCTTGGCATCAGCCAGCAACTGAGGTAAAAGTGACCTTCATATATCATAATTAACCAGAGGATAAAATGGCTATGGACAGGTGGCTGCTTTTGGCTGAGACAATTGTGAAGGCGCTAATTCATAACTCGCTCGCACTGAGGATGTTTCCTTTATATCGTTTGATCGCCCTAAATGGTTTAAGTGTGTCAAAATTATCGATAGCGAGCGATACTTGATGATAGTGTGCTATCAGTCTGAAAGGTTGCGGGTTCGATTCCAGCCAAAGACTTTGGATGTTTTTGCAGGCAATATTGTTAAAAAAAAGAAAGCTAGAACCTCTCTAGGGCATCTGGCCTAACGCAAGGATAGAAATCGTTTACCTGAATCTTTTCAAATGGCGATTAAGTCATACTAAAATTTAATAATGAAGGATGAATGTAAAGATCTATGGTTCCGAATCTATCAGACTATTGCAAGACATCATCTAATATTTGATTAAATAGCTTCGTCTAATCCTGGATAGATTTCTGACTTGAACAGAGTAAACTCGGAAAACGACTTTGACGACTACTTTTCCAGCATTAAGGGGTTAAACCTTCATAATGCCAATGAGGAAGGCCTGCTAATGGTAGCCTCCTAGTGGAAATCTGCTGAAGAACAGGGACACAATCAGACCCTTCAAATGGAAAACCCTGAACGTAAAAACAAACAACAGAATGATTTCCTCAATGTGAGGCTAAACATTAAAGAGGAATGCAGGTTTCTGAAGGCAAGTGGCTGATATCATCAGCTTGACATCAGTCAGCACCTGATCTAAAATTGCCTTCCAAAGATCATAATCAACAAAAGGCTAAAATGACTATGTGATGAACTCGCATGCTCTGAGAATGATTCCATTCGATGGCCACAAATGGTTTAAATGTGTCAAGATTATCGAAAGTGGTAATGTGAGGTGCCCCAATAGACTAGATGATAGTGTCGTATCCGTCTGTGGGTTCGATTTCCCTCAAAGACTTTAGCTACCTTAGAGTCCCTAGTCTTCTCTTAGTCATGCATGGAATTGACAAACTCTGGCCAAGGATAGAATTCGACCTCCCAGATCCAGGTCATTTTACTAATGACGGTCAGAGTATAGGTTCTTCCATTTATTTTGTTGAATACAGCCATACTAACACTTATGCAGCAGATGACTGGACGATTGAGGATGAATGTGAAGATCTCTTGATCATAATTGGTTCTGAATCTCTAAAACTCTTGCGTTCCTCTTAAGGCATCAGCTGATTTTATTAATAAGCTACTGCTTATCTTCCTCACTGATTAGTGCATTGATCCATTTTGAATTTGCATCACTCCGAAGCAGTAATGCATAAATTCCTGTACTTCGTGGAGCTATTAAAGCTCGGGTGTTCCTCCAATCCATGAAGGTAAAGTAAAATTAATATTTTACTTCGATCTAATTAAAATTGAATATCTTAAGAAGACCAACATTTTTCAATAAAAACAGTTCATTTCCATTACTTTAGTAGACAAGACTTACTTAGTTATGAAACTTGTTTGGGGTGATGAGATATCAGTCTACATTGATCGTTATATCAGACGGCAACGCTTACTGGCTCGTGCAATATTCTTTGATGATCTTAGCCTCTTCGTTTCTCTCAGAATGCCCGAAACCTACTTCGTTTTTAAGATGGAAATTTACGACATCGATTAAATTTCGAAACTGTATATAAATCAGTGGACAGCCTTACATATATCCAAGATCCTAACTATAACGTAATAAGGTAGAAATGTCTGACAGCTTGGGGAACTCAGGTGGTCAACGAATACCAAGTTTAGAATATTAAAAATGCTCTCTGGCATGGAAAAGCACCAGAAGACTCGTGCCTCTTGGTAAGAACTTGTTTATACTTCTTATTGGTATATTTAGAACTTATGGCTCATAAGTCAGAACTTATGGCTCATCCACGTAACAACTATTGCAGAAATTGTCTGGACCAAGAAGTAGAGGAATCTCTATAGACTGTCTCGCTCTACAGGAGCTCATCTTATGACTGAGATGGCTATAGTGAAATTTGATAGAAGGTTCACAAGATCTTCCGGATTAGGGAGGCCAAATTTTAAAAATTGCCAGGATATCCAAATAGGTCTAAGGGCCTACGAGTTTATTCGGTAATTACGTGAGACCCATGCAACCTAACCTTAAACAATTTCAGATACGTTACTATTTTAAATAACAAATTAGGAATTTGTTTAAGTTAGAACCAATAGCTTAACTAACATTCAATGTTTATATAATAAAAAAAAATGTTTTTTCTTTAAAGAATAATTTAATAGATGAAGAGGATATCATCTATTACATTATTCATTATAAAACTTTCTTAAAATATTCCTTTTATGACTTAAGTATTATAAAAATTTCATCAATACTTCTAATTTTATTAATCAATCATAAATTTATATGATTTTAAATAGCATTTAAGATATATAAAATTATAAATTCTCTACACATAACATGAAACCGGCCACAACTGGTTTTAAGCAATATTTTCTAAACATTTTTAAACTCATAATTCTTTATTTATTAATATAAATTTTCATAATTTATTTCAAAATAATTTCGATCAAATCTAAGCGATAAAATTTGTTCACTTACATGCCCAGCATGTTAAACAAAAATTCATGCCCAGAACTCATTAAGATATACGCAACCTTAAGCTAAAAGTCACAAACATAGAAACAAAAAAAGGCTGACTTGAAAAAAAGGAAACAATTTAAAAAGTACTAAAATTAAAAACACAACAGAAATTTGTTCTTAAGCAAAAAAAAAAAAAAGAAGAAATTCTCTACTCAACACCAAACCATATTAACTTGGCATAGGCGTGTGTTGTTTTTCTTTAGCCTCTTCTTTTTGTTATTTAGCTGAGTCTGAAATTAACCCAAGTTTAATTAAAAATTCAATGGTTTTTTTCATACTCTGCCGTTTTTTTTTTTTTTTTATTTATTTAAACGGAAAAAACTTTATTAACCGTGGCGTTAAAGGGAAAAACAACAGCAAATTTATATAAAACAAAGAAACAACACATCACATCTAAGAAAGTTGGAAAAACAATAATAAAGAAATAAAAATGTCTGGAAACCGAAAAGAAGTTGAGTTGGCTGTTAAAAAGGAGGGGGCGGGGGCAGAAGGAGAAAAAAGAGGCATTTACCACAGCAATAATTAAAAAATGTTTAAAACTAACAAAGAATATTATTTGAAATGATAAGTAACGACTAAAGAATGCCCTTGAATAGAAGTTTAAGGAACTAGAGGGAGAAACAAATAGATTTAGAATCGAACATTTTTCGAAAAGAAGGAAGAAGGATTTTAAAGTACAGTATATGCAGTTTTTTAATTCGAGAGATTTTTTTATAATTAGAGCTAGTAATAAACTAACTTTTTTCGCAGTTATTCATTAATTTACGCAATTTTATGATGAATAATTACTAAAATTTCAAAAGTACAATTTTCGAAAAATTAATTTTTTGTACATACTGTTTTAAAATCAGCTATAACAGCTGAATTTGAGTCGAAATATAAAAAAGTACTTTTTTCTAAAAGTACATTTTTTATATAAATTTTCCAAAAAAATATTGTAAAATCATGTAATTTTCAGCTTTTAATTAGCTTCAGCTTTATTAGAATAAAAATACAAAAAAAGTACTTTTTTCATAAAAGTACTTTTTTAATATTAATAGAAAATGTTTTAAAAAATTTAGTCGTAATATAAAAAAAAGTACTGAAATTGAGTCAAAATAAAAAAAGTACGTTTTTCTAAAAGTACTGAAATTGAGTCAAAATACAAGAAAGTACTTTTTTCTAAAATTACATTTTTCTTGTTGTAAATTTTCAGAAACATATAGTTTACTACCTTTTCAGAAAATAGAATAAAAATACAATAAAGTACTTTTTTTCATAAAAGTACTTTTTTAATATTTAAAGAAAATGTTTTAAAAAAGTACTTTTTTCTAAAAGTACTTTTTTGTAAATTTAAAAAAAAATGGTAAAATTACGCAATTTTCAGCTTTTAATTATTTTTTCATGAAAGTACTTTTAATATTAATAGAAAATGTTTTAAAAAATTAAGTCAAATTATCAAAAAGTAAAGAAATTGAGTCAAAATATCAAAAAGTACTGAAATTGAGTCAAAATACAAAAAAGTACTTTTTTCTAAAATTACATTTTTCTTGTTGTAAATTTTCAGAAACAAATAGTTTGCTACCTTTTCAGAAAATAGAATAAAAATACAATAAAGTACTTTTTTTCATAAAAGTACTTTTTTAATATTAATAGAAAATGTTTTAAAAAATTGAGTCAAAATATCAAAAAGTACTGAAATTGAGTCAAAATATAAAAAAGTACTTTTTTCTAAAAGTACTTTTTTGTAAATTTTTAAAAAAAAATGGTAAAATTACGTAATTTTCAACTTTTAATTATTTTTTCATAAAAGTAATTTTAATATTAATAGAAAATGTTTTAAAAAATTGAGCCAAATATCAAAAAGTACAGAAATTGAGTCAGATTATAAAACAGTACTGAAATTGAGTCAAAATACAAAAAAGTACTTTTTTCCAAAATTAATTTTTTTTTGGTTGTAAATTTTCAGAAACAAATATTTTACTACCTTTTCAGAAAATAGTATAAAAATACAATTAAGTACTTTTTTTCATAAAAGTACTTTTTTAATATTAATAGAAAATGTTTTAAAAAATTAAGTCAAAATATCAAAAAGTACTGAAATTGAGTCGAATTATAAAAAAGTAGTGAAATTTAGTCGAAATATAAAAAAAGTACTTTTTTCTAGAAGTACTTTTTCTAAATTTTTAAAAAAAAAATTGTACAATTTAACAATTTTCAGCTTTTAATTATTTTTTCATAAAAGTACTTTTAATATTAATAGAAAATATTTTAAAAAATTTAGTCAAAATATCAAAAAGTAAAGAATTGAGTCAGATCATAAAACAGTACTGAAATTGAGCGAAAATACAAAAAAGTACTTTTTCTAAAATTAAATTTTTTTTGTTGTAAATTTTCAGAAACAAATATTTTACAACCTTTTCAGAAAATAGAATAAAAATATAATAAAGTAATTTTTTTCATAAAAGTACTTTTTTAATATTAATAGAAAATGTTTAATAAAATTGAGTCTAAATATATAAAGTACAGAAATTTAGTCAGATTATAAAACATTACTGAAATTGAGTCGAAATATAAAAAAAGTACTTTTTTCTAAAAGTACTATTTTGTAATTTTTTTTAAAAAATGGTAAAATTACCCAATTTTCAGCTTTTAATTATTTTTACAGTAATGGCTTGTAAATGTTTATGTACAAAGAAGTACCTTTGGCAATAAGTACCTTTTTTTATTACCTTTTCAGAAAATTTTCCAAAATCATGCAATTTTAGGTTTTTAACTCGTTTTTCAGTAATGTCAGCTGCTTTAGAATAAAAATACCAGAAAGTACTTTTTTCATAAAAGTACTTTTTTAAAATTAATAGAAAATGTTTTAAAAAATTGAGTCAATATATCAAAACGTACTGAAATTGAGTCAAAATACAAAAAAGTACTTTTTTCTAAAATTAAATTTTTTTTGTCGCAAATTTCAGAAACAAATATTTTACTACCTTTTCAGAAAATTTTCCAAAATCACGCAATTTTAGGCTTTTAACTAGTTTTTCAGTAATATAAAAATAAAAATACAATAAAGTACTTTTTTTTTTTTTTTCTTCATAAAAGTACTTTTTTAATATTAATAGAAAATGTTTTAAAAAACTGAGTCAAAATATCAAAAAGTACTGAAATTGAGTCAAAACATAAAAAAGTAGTGAAATTTAGTCAAAATATGAAAAAACTTTTTCCTAAAACTAAATTAAATGTTTAGTAAATGTTTACGTACAAAGAAGTTCCTTTTTTACTACCTTTTCAGAAAATGTTGCAAAATCACGCAATTTTAAGCTTTTAACTAGTTTTGCAGTAATTGCAGCTGTACTAGAATAAATATACAAAAAAGTACTTTTTTCACAAAAGTACTTTTTTAATACTTTTTAAAAAAATCACGAAATTGTAGTATTTATGTGAAGACAGTGAAATTAGGTTATTTATTTTTAAATTAAATTTTTTATTGATTATTCATTTACATAACCCATCCCTTAGGGCCTTATATGGTCAACAACTGACGATATAACTAACTATAACTAACTAACTATATATAAAATGTTAAAAAATGTCTAATTTTTGGCTTCAATAATAACAGCTGTATTAAAATACAAAAACAAAAAAGTTCCCTTTTCCGAAAAAGTATAATATGTAATACATTTTCAGAAATGTAGCAAAATCGCACAATATTAGAAGTTTTCCAATAACACAGTCTAATTACTAAATTAAAGTTAAAATGCTTAAAAGTACTTTTTCCAAAAATTGTAATTTTTCATCAACAGTAATTCAATACTGTCAGCTGAATTAGATTTAAAATACAAAAACAAAAATTTTTTGAAAAAATTATAAATTTTTTAAAAATTGTTAAAAAAGTACTTTTTAAAAATTATTAAAAATAGTGAAAAATCTAAAATTTTTATAAAAAATTAATTCTTTGGTAGAGCGTTTTGACAAAAATACTCAAAATATGCTTTTTTAAAATTTAGTACTTTTAGCTGGCTGAACTTGTTGCAATGGAATTTTATTTTGTATTTCAATGAAAACTTTTGTGTTTATTAACATGTTTTAAAAAAGTATTACAAAAACACCTTTTCCAAGTTTCTAAAATGTTCAAATCTTAAATTTTATATAGAATTTTTACAGAAAATTTTTTTGTTTGAACATTTTGGAGATAAATATGAAAAAGTACCAAAAACTTATATTTTTAAAATTCAGTACTTTAAATTTTATTTAATTTAGTTTTTGAATCAAAAATTCCTACTTAAAAACTTTTTTAAAAAATTTAAATTCTAAAATTGTATCTAACATTTAATATATTTATGTAGAAAAATCTTTTTGTGGAGCATTTTGAGATGAAATTTTAAGTACCACAAAAGTACCTATTTAATATTTAGTATTTTTGACTTTGATGTTTAAATTTAATTTCGTATTTTAGTGAAAATTTCAGTGTTTATATAGATTTTTTTTAATTTGCCAAACAAAAACTTCCAAATAAAGTACTTTTTCCAAATTTCTAAAAATTATTTTAAAATACAAAATAAATATCATTCTGCGCCACCGTGTATAACGTTTTGAAAAACAATATTTATAAAAGTAACACCAAAAGTACTTTGGTAAAATGTAGTATTTTTGCCGAAAATTGTTCAAATTTTATTTTATTTAGAGTTTTTTAATAAAATATACTTTACAACAGTTTTCAAAAAAGTATTAAAGGAGTTCTTTTCCTAAATTTCTAAAAATATAAATATTTTACTTGAAATTTAATTTATTTATGTAGAAAATTCTTTTTGTAAGAATTTTGGGATCAAATTTTAAATGCAACACAAAAAGTACTTTGTTTTATATGTAGAACTTTTTGCCGAAATTCTTTCATTTTTTAGGCCGTTTTGGGAAAAACTAAAAAAGTACTCCAAAATGTACTTTTTTAAAATTTAGTAGCTTTTGCTAAAATCTCAAATTTTTCTTGAAATTAAATATATTTATATTAAAATTCTTTTAGTAGAGGGTTTTGGACATAATATTAAAAGTACATTTTTTTTAAAAAATTTTTTTTATGAAAAGTTTTGTTTTTGAACGATTTTTTTTTAAAGTAAGAGTACTTTTATAAAATAGTTCAAAATAAAGTACTCTTGTCAAATTACTAAAAACCAAAATAAATATCTAAAATTTTAGTGGAATTTAGAGCGTTTATTTTTGTATTTTAGTGAAAAATTCTATGTTTATAAAAATTTTGTAAAAAAAGGAATAATTTAGAAAATAAAAAAGTACTTTTTCCAAATTACAAAGAAAAAAATATAAATTGAAAAATTTTATACATTTACGTAGAAAATTCTGTTTTTGAGCATTTTGTGGAAGTTTGAGCATTTTGTGGAAGATTATGAAAATTTTTAACTCCACAAAATTTAATAAAAAAAGTACCAAAAAAGTACTTTTGCAAAAAAATTCAAAATAAAGTAGTTTTCCCAAATTACAATGGATAAACTATAAAATACAAAATTTAATATATTTATGGGGACATTTTTTTTTAGCATTTTATGGAAGAATATAAAAAGGTACTTTTGTTAAATTTATGAACAATTCTAATTATGCAAAAAATTATAAAAAGGTACCATTTATGTAGAAAATTATGTTTTTGAGCATTTTGTGGAAGATTATGAAAATTTTTAACTCCACAAAATTTAATAAAAAAGTACCAAAAAAGTACTTTTGCAAAAAAATTCAAAATAAAGTAGTTTTTCCAAATTACAAAGGAAAGACTATAAAATACAAAATTTAATATATTTATGTGGACATTTTTTTAGCATTTTATGTAAGAATATAAAAAAGTACCACAAAACTATACTTTTGTTAAATTTATGAATAATTCTAATTATGCAAAAAATTATAAAAAGGTACCAAAAAAAAAGTACTTTTGCAAAAATTTTAACTTCACAAAATTTTATAAATAAGTACCAAAAAAGTACTTTTGCAAAAACGTTCAAAATAAAGTACTTCTTCAACATTACTTTTGATAAATTTAGTATTTTTGGAATAAACAATGTAATTTTATTTTTTTATGAAAAATTTTAATTTCGATAAAATTTATAAAAAAAAAGTTCCAACAAAAAGTACTTTTTGGCCGATTTTATTTTATTCGATTCGAAATTTTCAGGAGATGGTTTGTAAAGAAAAAAAAATTAAAAAATAAGAACTGGCAGGGTTATGTGGGTTGGAGAAACTTGAAGAACTAACATTATTAAATGTTACCGGGCGAAGCCAAAAAAGTACTTTTTCATAGATATTTTATTTCCAAATAAGAACTGGCAGGGTTATGTGGGTTGGAGAAACTTGAAGAACTAACATTATTAAATGTTACCGGGCGAAGCCAAAAAAGTACTTTTTCATAATATTTTTTAATACAAAATTCGAAATTAAAATTTTTTTTAAAAAAAAGTACCAAAAGAGTACTTTTGAAAATAAAGTACTTTTCCCAAAATACAAAATAAGAAATATTATATATTTATGAGGAAATTTTTTTTTTTGGCATTTTGTGGCAGAATATAAAAAAGTACCACAAAAAGTACTTTTGCTAAATTTAGTATTTTTGGCTAAAACTGTTAAAATTTCACTACAAGTTTACGAAATTTAATACAAAATTATGTATGTCCAAAAAAAATATTCTTTTGCAAAATATTTTTTTATAAAAAAAGTACTTTTACAAAATATTTTTTTATAAAAAAAGTACTTTTGCAAAAAAGTTCAAAATATTTTTTTTATTCTAACTTTAAAATATTTAATAAAAAAATTACCATAATATTTTTTTTTAAAACAAAATTTTTATTTAAAAAATTTTTAAAAAAGTACCAAAAGAGTACTTTTGAAAATAAAGTACTTTTCCCAAAATACAAAGAAAAAAATATAAAATAAGAAATATTATATATTTATGAGGAAATTTTTTTTTTGGCATTTTGTGGCAGAATATAAAAAAAGTACCACAAAAAGTACTTTTGCTAAATTTAGTATTTTTGGCTAAAACTGTTAAAATTTCACCCCAAGTTTAAAAAATTGTATACTTTTGCAAAATATTTCTTTATAAAAAAAGTACTTTTGCAAAAAAGTTCAAAATAAGGTACTAAAATTTTAGTCGAAATTTAATATATTTTTGTGTAAAAATGTGTGTGCAGTAGATCATTCCATTATCTATGAGATTTATTAAATATTTAATTTTACAAATTTTAATCAAAATGTTTATCACGCTGTCTGTAGAGTATTTCATATATTTAATGAACTGTAAATCCATTTTATCTAAGTCACACCACCAGCTACTACTAGCTTTAGTCTTCAGTAAATAAATAATACATTTTTTTTTATTTCCTCCTCTCTGCATAACTCCCTACCTCTTCGGTTTAAAACTCAGAAGCCCTTGTAGAGGTCGTTCACATTATTTACTTTCGCAAACCCGACTGATGACTGATTAACACGATTTTTGATGATTAAATTTAGTTTTCTTCTGCTCTTTTTATTAGTTTGTGTATGTTTTTAATGATTTAAGGTACAAAAAGAAACTAAATATTTTAGTACTTTATTAGAAGTATGTACTTTTTTGTAGTTTAGGTAACTAAATAATTAACTAGCCTTTGTTGTTGTTATTTACTATTAGTTTGGAATTCTTATGTTAGGGAACTATTAAAAGTTTTTTGACTCGATGGATGGTTGGCAGGTATTTCGCATTGGTTTTCTTCTAAATGTATTAAGAATTTTGCACCTTTTTTAAATGGAGTTGGGTTTTTTCTATTGGTTTTGAGGAGGAATAAATAATGTTATTTTGTGAAGTCTAGCATAAAGTATTAAATTTAATTAAAACTAAACAAGAAAATAAAGAATATAAAGAAATAATGAAGAAATATGAGTAGAAAAGGTTGTAAGACTTTAGATGTAGACATATAGAGGAACTGATATTTATTGTATTCGATTTTAATAAAGGGAAATTAATGCTTAAATCAAACAAAAGGGGCAGGGCAAATGATTGGAAACTTAGCTAATGCAAAACATATAAAAAATCCATAAAAAAGTTTAGATTTTACAGAGCCTGAGTAATGTTGCTTCCTGCTCAGTGCTGGTCCAACCAACAAAAAAAAAATAATCAATGGCCAACTTCTTGGGTTGATCTAATGAGGTTTTGAAAATAAAACGGCCGCATTTGGCCAAGAAACAAGTTATTTTTCAACAGGACCATGCAAGGTTGCACACTAGGGCGAGTCGATTTGTAGGGAAGTAAAAAAGTCGCCCAAGTGACAATTAAAATTGTATTCTAGGGATCAAAATAAGAAACTTTGTTCTAAAATGATTTCTGATGTTCCTTATTTTGACCCAAAGGTCAAATTTTGAAAAATCCCACTTTGTTCCATTTAAAGTGCAATTTTGTGAAAATGGGCGAATTCACTTAATTGTAAATAAATGCGAAAAGAAACAATCTAGTTTTATGATCGATATCTCGTTATATTGCTATTATATGTGGCTTAGTTATAAAGCTAAAAATCTGAACAATTTCTGCCGTTTTCGATTTTTCATGATTTTTTTAAAACAAAAAAAATTTAAATTTTCACATAAAAAATATATTTTTTGCTTCAATTGGTTATTATAACTTTGAAACTACTGAACCGATTGAAAAGCAATATATATGTGAAAATTTGTATGTAGCAAGGGGAAAATGTTTTTAAAATTCAATCTATCAAAAGAAGAACATTAACTGTTCAATTTTATGTATATCAAACAAAAATCAAGTAAAATTTTATGAAAATGAGCGAATTCACTTAATTGTGAATAAATTCCAAAAAGAATCAATCGATTTTTACAATCCATATCTCATTTTGTTGCTATTATATTTGGCTTTGCGAAAAAGCTAAAAATCTGTACAATTTCTGCCGTTTTCTATTTTTCATGATTTTTTTAAAACAAAAAAATTTTCAATTTTCTCTTAAAAAATATATTTTTTGCTTTAATTTGTTATTATAACTCCGAAACTAGTGAGCCGATTAAAACGCAATATATATGTAAAAATTTGTATATAGCAAGGGGAAAATGTTTTTAGAATTCAATCAATCGAAAGAAGCACATTAACTGTTAAATTTTATGTATATCAAACAAAACCCAAAAATTTTATGAAAATGAGCGAATTCACTTAATAGTGAATATATTCAAAAAAAAAAACAATCGATTTTTATGACCGATATCTCATTTTGTTCCTATTATATGTGGCTTTGCAATAAAGCTAAAAATCTGAACAATTTCTGCCGTTTTCAATTTTTCATGATTTTTTTAAAACAAAAAAATTTGCTATTTTCACGTAAAAAAATTATTTTTTGCTTCAATTGGTAGTTATAACTCCAAAAATAGTGAGCCGATTGAAACGCAATATATATGTGAAAATTAGTACATAGCATGGGGATAACGTTTTTAAAATTCAATCAATCAAAAGAAGAACACTAACTACTCAATTTTATGTATATCGAACAAAAAACTAAAATTTTATGAAAATGAGCGAATTCACTTAATTGTGAATAAATTCGAAAAGTATCAATAGATTTTTATGTTCAATATCTCATTTTGTTTCTATTATATGTGGCTTTGCGATAAAGCTAAAAATCTGAACAATTTCGGCCGTTTTCGATTTTTCATGATTTTTTTAAACAAACAAATTTTAAATTTTCACTTAAAAAATATATTTTTTGCTTCAATTTGTTATTATAACTCCGAAACTACTGAGCGGATTGAAACGCAATATATGTGTGAAAATTTGTATATAGCATGGGGAAAATGTTTTCAAAATTTAATCATTCGAAAGAAGAACATTAACTTCTCAATTTTATATATATCAAACAAAAACCAAAAATTTTATGAAAATGAGCGAATTCACTTAATTGTGAATAAATTCCAAAAGGAACAATCCAGTTTTATGTTCGATATCTCCTTTTGTTGCTATTATATGTGGATTTGCGATAAAGCAATTATCCTAAACAATTTCCGCCACTTTCAATTTTTCATGATTTTTTTAAACAAAAAAGTTAGCTATTTTCTTGTAAAAAATATATTTTTTTCTTCAATTTGTTATTATAACTCCGAAACTAGTGATCCGATTAAAACGCAATATATATGTGAAAATTTGTATATAGCAAGGGGAAAATGCTTTTAGAATTCAATCAATCGAAAGAAGCACATTAACTGTTCAATTTTATGTAAATCAAACATAATCCAAAAATTTTATGAAAATGAGCGAATTCACTTAATTGTGAATAAATTCCAAAAGGAATCAATTGATTTTTATGATCGATATCTCATTTTGTTGCTATTACATGTGGCTTTGCGATAAAGCTAAAAATCTGAACAATTTCTGCCGTTTTCTATTTTTCATGATCGTTTGTATGTGTTGAAAGATAGAAACACATACAAACGAATTTTGATAGACCCGACACAAAAATTACAGAGGGCAAACAACAATCTTATTATGGACCTATATAAGAAAGAATATATAAGTATTTATGATAAGAGAGTATTAACATCAAACGCAGCAACGGCCCCCAGGCTTTATGGACTTCCTAAAATCCATAAACTAAACAATCCACTTCGTCCAATATCATCATCGGTAGGAGTACCCTGTTACGAATTATCGAAACATATTGGGAAGATATTGAAGAATATTATACAAGAAAAATATAATATAAGGAACTCCCTGGAATTAAAGATGAAACTGGATACACTTACATTGGACGAAGATGAGATCCTTATATCTTTGGACGTGGTATCGTTATTTACAAACATACCTATACACCTAGCTATAAGCAATATTATGGCAAAATGGAGTTCACTACAGAATCACACCAAAATACCAAGAACACAATTTCTGAAGATACTTCAATTCTGCTTGAATGACAATAATTATTTTGTACATGACGACAAATTATACCACCAGACATATGGTATGCCAATGGGAAACCCTTTATCACCGACAGTTGCTGATATAATATTGGACTGCCTACTGGATCAAACATTAGCGGAGCTACAGGAGAAAAATATTAAAATAAAACTCATCACAAAATATGTCGATGATTTATTTGCTATAATAAAATATGAGGATGAGGACATGATACTAAAGACATTTAACTCATATCACAACAAGTTGAAATTTACGCTGGAGAGAGAAACGGACAACTCTATACCATACCTTGATATGAGAATACATAGGAATAACCAGAGGATAATAACAGATTGGTATATGAAACCAATTGCATCTGGACGATTATTGAATTTCCACTCAACACAACCCATGAGACAAAAGATGAATACAGCGATGAATCTAATTAACAAAGTTATGAAGATGAGTGACCGACAATTTGAAATAAGAAATATGGCGAAAATTAAGTTATACTGAAGAAAAATGACTTTCCAAATGATCTAGTGGATAAACTGATAATTAAGGTCAAAAATGGGAGTAATGATAATTCTTCACGGGAAAATGACAAAGAGGACACATCTGGCAACGCCAAATATTACAGTATACCTTTTATCCCAAGACTAACTGAGAACAACAAATTGAGAGAGATGATAAAAAGACCAACAAATAATATTTGCACATAAACCAAACAGAACAATACACAGCTTATTTACACAAACAAAGACGAAGATTGAGTGCAGAGAACAAGGTGATGTAGTGTATCAAATTGAATGTGATGGCGGAGACAGTGAGGTGTGTGGGAAAGTGTACATTGGCACAACAAAGAGAAATTTAGGCGTGAGAATAGATGAACATAAGGCGGACATAAAGAGAGAAAAACAATCAACTGCACTATCACAACACTGCATTGAAAACGGACACAAACCAAACTTTGAAAGAGTGAAGATTTTAGATAAGGAAAAAAGGGAAAATAAAAGATATACGTTGGAGAGCTTGAGAATACAGCAAAAATCAGAAAGTGCAATAAATACAAAAGAGGATAAAGATAATACAAATGCAATCTACACCATTGCAATATTTTAGTAATAACAACAACTGTGATCGAATAAGACAAATTTACTGTGATATTTTATTTATTTTTGCATACATTTATTTTAATATTTTTAAGTTTTGTGTTGTGTTGTCCACTTATACAAAAAACTGTGATATATTTTATAAATGATGTAAACTTGACAAAAAAGATTA